>NW_022103924.1:3452528-3455773 GCF_000313985.2 Echinops telfairi
ATACCAAGGGCTCAAGTAGAAAGCAAATGTTTTGAGAATGATGAGGGCAACAAATGTACAAATGTGCTTGACACAACGGATGGATGGATGGTTTGTGATGAGTTGTATGAGCCCCCCCAAAAAATGAATGAAAAAACAATAGTCTCCTGTCATCAGTTTGCTTCCACTGCCAAAGGAGGGAGACCCCTGTGGTCTTCCATTTGTGGCAACAGCACAAAGTAAGCAATTTCAATATATGGGGCAGTCCTCTAAATTATATTATATTGGCTTTCTCCTTTAATCTATAAAATAAAATGTTAAACAACCCCTTTGCCATTAAGAGAAAAACTCTTCTGGACAGGACCTTTGCCCTAGGCTCCCACACCTCTGAGACCAGGGTGCCAACTCCCGAGTCCCCTCTGCTCTGCCTGGGCAGGAGGTAGACCGGCAAACAGGCTGTAGCCTAGCATGTCTCAGTGACCCACCGAAGTGAGCTCCTGACTCTGGAGCTTGACAACACAAGGAAGCTGGGAGTCTTTCCATCTTCTACAAAGGATTCCCTTCTATATGGCCACCAGGAGAAGAGGAAAAGGCATCCCCAAAGCATTCTGAACTGGAAGCAAAGGTAAGCAGAGCTTAGAGAAGCCAAAGTCAGGGTCACAGCACCGTGTCCCCAAAGCTGTGGGCAGTAGTGAACACTCAAGTGGCCCTTGTCTGTCTTGAGCCAGCTTCTTCCCTTACCTCAGGCACCAGTGGCCACAGGGCTTTGTGGGATCAGCAACTGAACAGGTGTGTCTAGGTTATACCTGGGCCCCAGGCTGGCACTCTACCACACACTCTTGAGGCCCCCGTGGGGCTATACACCTGTGTCACTCAACTGCAAACCGAGTGGGCACTTACACCAGCCTAGAGGAGGACTGTGTCCCAGAAACAGCAAAGTGCCCAACAGTCTAATCTGACAACATGCCACAATGTGGGAACCTACAATGTTTTCAACTTGACTTTGACCACACAGGTTTCAGCCTCTCCCTGGAGCTCCTTTTAGTGTTTCCTTCATCTGACTCATGCGCGCGTGCACGTGCTCACACACAGACACACCCCAGCACAAACTGCAGCCTAGCTCCTGGAACTAGAGGGCCCGCTCCTGCACCGGAGTCCATGAGGCAGCCCCGTGAAAGGGGCTTTTCACAACAAATATGAGGTCAGCATTTCATTTCTCTTACTGTAAAAAAAAAAGCTTATTGTTGTCATTAATAAGAGACAGAGTCTTCTGACCCCTGGAAGCCAATATGGCGTCCAGGAAGTGCAGACACCCCACCCCTGGGAACAAGCAGGACAAACAAGCCTTTTCATCGCGAGGAGCTGAAAGCGGCTCAACGTTCCAGCAGCAGGATGTTTGACAGACATCACAGAGATGGCTGGGGGCTGAGAGCCTACCAGATACTTCTTGCTTGTGCACATGGTTTGACTCCTGTTCATGCTTCTCTCAGAGACAAAGACAATCCTTTATTCCTTGGCTGGAAATGCTCAGGAACACAGAATCTGCATGTCCACTTGTGACTGTGCAGAAAGGGGACCCTGCTGAAAAACTGGCAGCTCAGGGATATGCCTCGTGTCTCTCCCATCAGTATTTCCAGAGTGCACACAGATGCAATACCCTTTCTCCAGACCTTTCAGAAATCTTTATAATCTTTGAGAGGGCCCTAGCATGCTGTGTCAAGTCCTTCCCGATTTCTAAGGTTGAGGGCTCAGGACTCTGCCTGCCCAGGGCTCAGAAGCAAGCAAAAAGGCCACTCTATATACCGAATATCAGCAAGGCACCTAATTTTACCACAAAAACTGCATCAAAAATGTGCTGGAAAATCCCCACTTAGACACGAGTATGTACGGTATCTGCTGCGCTTACTGATTGACCGAGTCCTTGCCTGGTGCAGATGGCTCATGTGCTCAGCTGCTCGGAACTGAAAGGTTTGAATCCACCCAGAGGTGCCTGGGAAGAAAGACCTGGTGATCTACTTCCAAGAAAACCAGCCACGGAAACCTCACGGGGCACAGTCCTACTCTGACACATATGGCATTGCCCTTTGTCCCAGTCAACTTGAGGCAACTGGCTTAGTGGTTGGAAGGCCTTTTTAACTGCTGGGCAGATTAGAAACCAACAATGGGTGTGCTACACACACAGCCATATGTGGAGCCCTCAAGGCTTCTGTGGGTGCTTCTCCCTCGGACCCCAGCACTGTTCCCAGGCAGGATGGTGGGCCCTCACAGCATGCTGGGGTGGGGACAGGGAACAGCACCATGGGGAAGTTGTCCCCTATACCACTCTCTCGGGGAGCTCAGGGGTGGTGTGCTCAGGTGGCTGAGCACTGCCTTAGAGTCTTCGATGGGATTGCTTCTTACACTCTGAGACAGGCGGCAAGGGGCCATTCCTGCTCTGTAACTAATGGATCCTCACTCTAGGGAGGCAGCTGCAGTGACCACAGGGCTGCTAAGCACAGGCTTCCTTCCCCAGGTGATCTGTCTGCCCCTCCCCACGCTGAAGGGGCCAGCCCAGACCCAGATGGGAGTACTGAATCTTAAACTGGACAACAAGCGGCCTTGGCTTCCGGGGAAGTGAGACTGCACGAGGACCAGCGGGGAGCCAAGACTGGAGTAATGGCTTCACTGTAGTCCCATCCAGACCAAAACTGACCTCAATTATGGTAAAATAAAACCCCAACTCTACTGAGAAACATTCCCATCTCTTTACACTTCTATTATTTTCTAAATTACAGCACAGAAAATACTGTAAAACATCTTCATATCCCTGTCCTGAGACTGATGTACAAGATTTCTCTCTCTCTCTCTCTCTCACACACACACACGTCACAGAGTCTAGCTACTTTCTCTCCCAGTTAGCACAATTGGCTTCTACTAATCTGTACTCTCATGAATTTAACTACAGGATCTTGAGTTCTCATTCCTGAAGCACACAAAGCAGGTTCTTGTTCTCGGAGTTAACAGCTGTACCATAACTTAGTCCAGCCCTACTGATGGCACTGCTTGTAGAGAGAAGACTGAGGGCAACGGGAAACCAGGTACGCATGTCCCCTGACACTTGAGGGCACTTGCTGACAAATGCAAACCAAACAAGCAAGAGTAGTGACAACAAAAAACCCCACTCCAAACCCCTGCTAGGAACTGCTTGAAAGTCTAGGACCAGCTGACATTTTAAGTGCACGCATCACACCACATAAAGATGAGCGGAACTAGGGAGAGAAAGGTGA
>NW_022103924.1:3456792-3469027 GCF_000313985.2 Echinops telfairi
AGCAAGCAAAAGGGGGGTGCTTTGAATTCACCCAGCCATGCCACAGAACAAAAGCCTGGTGATTTTTCTAAAACCATAGCTGCTAAAAATCCAAAGGCGCTCAGTTCTACTCCCGACACACATCACCCAGACGTGCAACACTGATTTCACAGCCTACTGTTTTGATACAATTTCCCAAACTACAAGCTCAGCCTGGAGACCCCAAGGAGCTTGGAGGCCCAGGCCTGCCACACCCCAGTCAAGCCAATTTGAGCAGGGACCCCTCCCCACTCAGCCCAGCCCCCATGCTGTCAGGGGAGGGCAGCGCAGCCTGGACCTTTAGCTGCTGTGAGAGCCGAATGATGAGAGGCTCCTGGGCAAGTGCTTGGTATCTTGGTGGCTGGAGTGCTCGGGCTTCCTCTCCACTTTGAGAGCTCCACCACCTGCTGATTTGATCAAACGTTGGCTTTCACACCAAGCAAAGACAGGTATGCTAACTACTGAAACACTGGAGTCAAGAGCCTGTCAGGAGGCTGGTGACTGGGCACCAATGTGAGGTCACAATGCATGCACCCTGTGTCCCACACACCAGCATCTTATTTATGTTGTTATTTTAAACCCTCAATGCTCCTTATAGCTACCATCTTATTTTTTTGTTCAATTTTGGTGTGTTCCCATAGCTACATTAGAGATATAAGAATTCTTATATAGAAATATTCCCCGACGAGGGCAATGAATGTACAAATGTGCATTACACAATTGATGTATGTATGGTTTGTGATAAGAGTTGTATGAGCCCCTAACAAAATGATTTAAAAAAAAGAAATATTCCCTATTGTCCACTTTTACCACATACACTTAATTTTCCAATTCTTCCTAAACATAATTTAGCTTTTCATAAAAATGTTGAAGCTAAGTATATACAAAAGCAGACAAGATAGAGCTCCTGTTCCTCCGTGCAAGCAGAACTCTTTAAATTAAGTAACAAGACTCCTGTATGGGGCTCTGGGTTCCCTGGAGGTAGGGTCTGAAAAGCAGTGTTTGACAAAACCCACTGTGCCTGAAGAAAAATGGAATCCCCCAAAGATGAGCAGGTATTGCTTTGGACAAAAAGCACAAGAGACTGGTTACAATAACCTAGCCTACTCCTCCCAGCACGGATGTGGTCCGTGCCGTGGGTCAGCCACGATGCACATTAGTCAGTCAAGGTCAATGACAGAAGCAGCCACCTTGTGTCTGAGAGTGTGAACCTCCCCACCACCACCCTCCACCTGCATCACAGTCACTAAGGCTCCGTGTGGAGCATACGCACAGCCAGGCACATGTGAGTACCTGGCCTCTCCTCGGGCAGTTGCTTCTCTTGTTAATTTTTAAATATTCCAAGGTCATAAATAGACTTTACACAAAGGGAGGGAAATTCTAACTATACAGGCTAAATTTCACTTTTGGTTTGTACGTAAAACACACTGGCATCAAGTTGAGTCAGATTCAGAGCAATCTTAGAGGACCGAGTAGAAACTGGCTTCTTTATAGGAGCTGACAGCCTCATCTCGTGCAGACTGCCTGGTGCGTTTGACGCTTAATCTCTTTATATCTTTATTATACTAAACCACAAGCTCGGTGAGAGCAGGAGCCTCAGTGACCTGTGTCCCCCACCCCCAGGGTGCCCCCCAAAGTCCTTTCTGGAGGCCTGCCACAAAACGCCCTGCTGTCTACCTATTTCTGAATGAAGCACGACTTCTGCAAACCCTGACTGCTTTTCAGCTACTCTGAAATTATAACATATAGCTGGAAAGCTGTCAAATACTTTGAGGAATGCCACCCATCCTACCTATGACAGGAAGCATTCCTCTTTTCAGTCCTTGTGATTTTGAAATTTATTGTCATAGGAAAGGCTTTGTACAGAGAACATGAGCTGGGTGACCCATTAAGCCTTGTTTTGAATCCTACTTTACATCTGTAAACAGAAAGGCCAAGACTCATAGCTTTAATAAGTTAATACGGCTAAGATTGCAATAAGCAATCTTGCTTTTCCATTCTGTGTCCTGGAATTAGATTGAACTCTGCTTTACAGGGGGCTTGTTGCTAATGAGGGAAGCTGCCTGGGAGCCTTTGTGGAGTCACCAGGTGGTAGTCAGGAACCCCAGGGTCTGGCATGTTGTCTCCAGTGTCCACATGGGGAGCCGGTCAGGCCTGCTCACTCTCAGCATGACCACCACTGTGATTGGCACAGGGGCTTTTTTATATCAATACTTCTGATGTAGCCACTTATCCCAATGCCTGTTTTCGTGCCCAAAGGGCCGCCATTTTAACTCTTCTTTTTCTTGTTGTCATTTTAACAAAATTAAGAGAACTGGGGGAGGCTGAAGGGTACAATGACTCAATGCTCATCTGCCAGTCTGCTCCCATGAAGCTTCATTTGCAGCTTGGGAAACCCAATGGGACAATGCCACTCTGTCACCAACAGGATTGGTCTGAGTCAGAAGGGACTTGGTGGCAGAGGGTTTTTATTTATTTTTTAATGGAGGAATGGAAACTTGATTTTTCTGCTATCATACAGTCAGTCAATCCCTAGGCAGGGGACAAGGCCGCATGAGGCACAGAGCTCCCCACGGGCTGGCTCTGGCCCACGTCTCTCTGTGACCTGGTAACACGGGGCCTCCTCACACTAGGACTCACACTAGGACGGGGACCACGGCACTCGAGCTGTATCTGGAGGGCACTGGCCAAGACCAAGTGAGATCACAGAGGTGAGCGATGGAAGAGATGTGGCCTTGTTCAGGTCCTGGTCACATGTTCCAACCACTCTCCCTTTTCCTCTGGGCTCTGCTATTGTAGCTAATGAGATTCATGTGGCTAACAGCCACTGGCTCCTAAAAAGTTGGGCTCGGGACCCCAATACGGGCCCATCTTAAAATACAGTTTTGTTTAGCAAAACTGCCCACCAAGTGACCACATACCACAAGAGAGAATTCTACAACAGGGAGATAACAGACCCTGGAACAGCAGTTCTCAAACTGTGGGTCGCGACCCCTTTGGGGAGTCGAATGACCCTTTCACAGGGGTCATCTGATTCATAACAGTAACAAAATTACAGTTATGAAGTAGCAATGAAAACAATTTTATGGTTGCGTTGGGGGTCACCACAACGTGATGAACTGTATTAATGTGTAGCATTAGGAAGGTTGAGAACCACTGCCCTAGAGTTTCTCTCTTCATTCATAATATTCGGCCTTTGCTGCAGCAAGACTTTCACTGTGGGTCAATATAATGAGCAGTGATTGCTCCTGTTCTTGAGCCTTCTCTCACTTTCCCCCAAGGCAGACCTGACTCTGGGGGTACCTGAGGTCAGCTTAGAGGTATGCTCCCCGAAAGGGGTTTTGCTATGTGTGAACTCCCTCCAGTCTCTTTGTTGAACGACTGCGGAATTCCTGCATTCTTAGTCCATGCTGGGTGCTGAGGACAAAGTGGTGAACCCTGACTTCCTGGACTTGTACTTCAGGAAAAACACCACGAAAAATCCAGTAAACCAGTGTAGAGTGCAGGGTCCTACCCTAGGGCAGAATGGAGCATGAAGAGTATGTGGACAGAAGCCGCCTCAAGAAGGGTTCAGATCAATTAAGATCCGATGGAAGAAACAAAACAGAAAACAAACAAAACTCTGTTATTGAAGGAGGGGGGCATTATGAGCCCGATCTCTATCCACGATACGAATTCCACTTAGGAGCCAACTCTCCCCCTTCTCCCTCTCTTCTTAGTGGCTATTTCTTTCCAATAACCTTCTTTTTACAGGAGCTTATGAGGAAGACATTTAAAAATAATTTCCAAACCCTAAATGTTAAGCGCTGAAACTATAAAGTGCTTAGGAAAAAGCAAAGGCAAAACCAGCGGGTCCACAGAACCCAGTTCCGTGTGAGTCCCAGCTGCAGTGAAGCAGCGTGCGATCAGAGCACCTTCCAAATCTATCTTCAGAGACACGGTCTCCTGTGTTTGCCCTTAGAATGCCACACCAAGAACCCCTCTTGGACACACACGGATGTGAGAATCCTAGGATTGTACATCTTCAGGACCTTGGATCATACAATGGTTTCTTTGAAATGACACCCAAATCACAAGCAACAGAAGAAAACAATCAATTGAACTTCACTGAAATGAAACACTGTGTGCCTTAACACAGACCATCAAGGAACTGAAAAGCCAATCCACAAGAAGGAAGCACCATTTCCAAATCATATGATTTGATAACAGGTCTGTATCTACAACATAGAAGGAACAATTACAATCGAGCAATACAAATTTTGGATTTTAAATGAGCAAAGACTCTATCTTAGACAATTCTCCACAGGGGTACAAATCATCAATAAGCTCAGGAAAAGAAGCCTGCGGCTTTTCATTAGGGAAATGTGAACCCAAAACACAATGAGGTACCCTTTCACCCCCCACAGGATGGTAAAAGAGTGCGAGACACAAGTGTTAGCAGGGAACTGGAGAAATCTGAACCCTCCCACTTGTGTGCTTCATTTTGGAAAAGTCTGGTAGTTTCTGAAATGATTAAAGCAGTTAGCACATGATGCAGCAATTTTATTCCTAGGGAATTAAAATTCCTAGAGAATTCACACAAAAATCTGAACACCAATGTTCATAGCACTATTAAACAAGAGCCAAAAAGGCTCACTGTTGGACTCAAACTGGCCAACAATGGATACAATGATGAGCGATGGACAAATGTGCACTATCCACACAATGGAATGTTATCTGGCATAAAATAGAACGATGTTTTGGTATTTGCTGTAACACAGATGAACCTCAGAAACTTCAGCTAAGCAAAAGAGCCAGACACTAAAGACCACGAGCTATGTGATTCATGGATATGAACTGCCCACAACAGACAAATGTAAGTGCAGGAATGAGGTCGGTGGTTGCCTAGGTCTGAGGGAAAGAGTCCTGACGTTACCCACTGGGTTGCCAGCTGGCAAAGCTGGTGTCCTGAACCCACCAGCCACTCTGGAACAAAGATGGTGGGTCCATCCCATCATCTACCACAGGGTAAACTGTACCGTGGACTGGATCCCATGGCAACAGGTGGGGTTTGATGTAGGGATGCGAGACTAGAGGGCCGGATGGTGATGGGCAACATAGATATGGGGTTTTCTTTTTAGAGTAATACAAGTGTTCTAAATCGACTGTGGTGATGCACAAGTCTGTGAAATACTAAACGAGAAATACTCTATTGTGCTCTTTAAATGGGTGAACTGTACCTGTTAACTTTACTCTAGAAGTTGTTCTTATAAAAACATCAACAACAACAACAAACCACCAAAGAGTCGAGATGAAGACGTTTCAGCAAAGGGGTGGGGCAAGACTAACAAAAACACATCAACCTGATATCCTGCATGGGAGCCAGGGAGAAAGGCTTGGGCTGGGCTGCTGGCTTCTAGCCTGGCACTGACTGTGTGCAGCCTGGACACCTGGTTCTACCTTCATGTGCCGGACTAGCTGCTTTATGGAGCACAGTTCCCTGTGAGGCAACACGGCCACCCACAAAGTTGAGTCGCTCTCTTCTGTATTTGTTCCTGATCATCCAGAAGCAGCACATCATTTGCACCCACTGCTATTGATTTGGTTTGCATTCACAGTAACCCCAAAGGACAGGGCAGAGTCAGCCCCTGTGGGTTTCCAGACTGTAACTTGATGGGAGCAGAGTCTCATGTTTCTCCCAGGGAGCTGCTGGTAGTTCCCAATTGTCAACTTTGTGGTCAGCAGCCCACTGTGTAACCACTACACCAGAGAGCTTTTCTTTGCCCAAGGAGAGGTGCTCAGTGCAAGCGCTTTCTCCTTGCTGTCAGGTACCAGTCGAAGCTCCAACTGTAAGAGGCATGGCATGCCGAGAAATCCTCTGGGGTCTCTAGAGGGAATACAAATGGAATGCACGCTACTCCTGGATCTTCTGGAACACTCCCTCACACTACATCTGTAATGCCTGGCTGCCACAGGCTCAGGTCAGATAAACCAAACACCCAAATCCTGGTGGCCAAAGTACTAGGGGGCAAAGCAAGGCCATCATGACGGACAGGCACAGAGGGGGAAAAGCCACCTGGGAGAAAAAACATCTGGGAATGTTGACAAAAGTATATCTTCTACTTTAAGGAGCTTAAAGTGCATTTTTGTAGTTGAAGGTTCAAGCCCTGGCGAGAAGGGTCTGGCGATCTACTTCCGGCAATCAATCACCGAAACCCCCATGGCGCACAGCTCCCTTCCGACACCCAGAGGCACAGCAAGTTTGATGGAGTCAGCTCGAGGGCAGCAAGGGTGGGTGGTAGGGGTAGGCGTGTGGGGGGGTGATGGTAAAGGTTACTTTCCATTTGAAACTGGGCCAGTTAGCAAATGTGGGGGGAGAAAAAACAAAACAAAAAGTAGCAATGCTGAGAACCCACATCTTTCTGAGAAAAATATGTAGGGATTGGCCTGGAGGTGGTGCTTCTAGCAAAACTAGATCAATTTCCAGAAATTTATCAAATAGTGCCCTCTGCTCAATACAGAGGAAGACACAAACACATCAAGTAACAAAAAGCAACCAGTATCTTTTCTAATGGAGTCTTGCTGAATCTCTTGCCAAGTACCTAACAAATAAATGCTTTTTCTCAAGCACAGTCTAAATATTAAGAGATGACTGCAATGATTTATTTAGAAGGTCATGCTGTCGGTAGCTCATTATATCTTTCTCCGTTCCACTCCTGTAACAAACATCTGACTGGCCATGGGCTGCAACAATTCACAGTAAATAAAGCACAATCTTGAGGTCAGGAACAAAAGATGAATACAATGTGTCTACCATGCCATCGAAGTCAGCTTTCAAAATCCCTGTATCACAGGCCGGCAGCGTGTCCTCCTTGGTGGTGGGCTTTCACAAAACAACCCCAGGGGCACAGAGTAACTAAGAAGCAAGAAAACCCAAGGCGGAAATGCCTGACTTTGGAGGAAGGGTCTCAAATGTGTACTAAGTGCTTGATAAAGCAAATATAACACAGGAACAAATGCCCCCGTACAACCAGGAACTACGGAGAAGCTATGTATTACCGTATCATAAGAGCTCTGTGTTGGAAAGGTATGACTAAAGTAACTAAACAAGAGTACCCAACCCTACCTCCCTCTGACTCTCCAGACCCCTTGGTTTTAAACCCCCAGAAAAGAAAGTATAATGCTCCATCAAAGAGGACGCAGAGACACGGCCTTGGCTTGACCTGAACTGACCTGAAAGTCACACTTGCAGGAGGAAGATGGGCACCTGTCAAGATTTACTGTCTTTCAATCCCTCTGGGGCAGCTCTGTCCTATGGCGCCACGATGAGTCAGAATCAACTTGTCCACAGTGGGGGCTGCTGGTGGGTTTTTTCAGTCAAAAAGTCACACTCTACAGTTCAGATGGACTGGCATTTCACCTCTTTATCTGCAACTGGAATGTGACTCAGCCCAGGGACCATATGTGCCAGACGCCCCTATCTGCAACGATACGGTTAAACAGCCCAATGGAAAAGGCCAGTGCCAACAAGATGTCCCAGCTCTCTTATTTCATCCTGGAAAACCACTTCATTACTGCCGGTCCCCACTGGGAGCCTCCACAAGTACTTCTTACATGCAATCTCAAATGGACCATGAGAACTTTGTTTCACGGGGGTGCCTAACCACAACTCTGGGCGAGATCCTGATGGGTCGTCAGTGGCTTCACGGGAACCCGTGGGGTGCCAGCACCCACCTCAGCTGCTGTGTTGCCCACTCTTGCCCATGGGGCCTCCCAGCGTTGCTGAGTGGGGCCGGCACACATGTACTGCTTCCTACTTTCAGGCTTCGGGATGGGTCCCTTGGACAATGTCAGGAGTGCAGTGGCTTCCAGCCAGCACTGTGGCCACAGCTGCGGAGTGCCCTCACAGTGGAGACCCTGCAATTGCACACACAGCTCATGTGCTAGGCTGATTAAACCAAAAGGCTGGAGACCGAGTCTCCCCAGCGGAGCCTTGGAATAAAAGGCCTGGCCATCTACCTCCAAAACTCAACTATGAAAACCCAACAGTACACAGTTCCACAATGACACTCAGGGTCATCATGAGGCAAGTGTCCACTTGATGGCAACTGAGTCTTGCCACAATGCCAGGACCCAACGTCAGTATGTGCATCTCCTGTCTTTATGCTACTTTGAGCTTCTGTGTTAGAAAACCACAAGTTCAGGACCCACCAAACCCAATGCCATCAGCCAATTCTGACTCATAGAGAGACTACAGGACAGTGCAGACCTGCCCTTGTGGGTTTCTGAGACTAACTCTTTAAAAGTTAGTCCTCTTTCTCCTGCAGAGTGGCTGGTGGTTTTGAACTGTTGACCTTGCAGTTAGAAGCCCAACTGTGCTACCTTCTAATAAGTGGTTGGAAATGAAGATCAGAAACATATAACCTTTATTATAAACTGTGTTGTGGCAAAAACAAAATAGAGCTATTATGTATTTTGTAGACTAGATGCTACAAAAGGGAATGGTTGGGGGTGGGCGTGGGGGTGTGTGGAGGGGAGACACAGAGGAAATGAGTCCTCCTGCACATTTATGCCCCTGAGGCCTCCAACATGGAAGAAAGTCACTTGGCGGGGAAAATGCTATAGCATGAAAAGGGATGGGCAGAACCTCAAACAGAGCTCAACACACAGACAGGCGTTCCTTGCCCTTTTAATAATCCTCTTGTTGTTGATCACCGCTGACTCTGACTAGCGGCAACCCCATGGGCTACTGAATAAAACTGATCCACAATGTTCCTTGGCCGATTTTGGTCTTCTTGTCTTTACAAAAGCTGGCACTCTGCTGTGGCTGCACTTCTCGAGGCCGAAGTGCCGGCTGCAGTCCACTGCGCACACGTGCATCACCTAGAGATTTAATGACTCTCTCTAAGCCCACTGCGGTCCAGTCAGTTCCCGTTCTTAGAGGTCCTGTAAGACAGACTAGAAATGCTCCCCAGAGCCTCCGAGACTGTAAATCTTTACAGAAGCAAACTACTTCATCTTTCTTCCAGAGTCGCTGGGAGGTTAGAACCTTTGACCTTTTGGTAGTAGTCCACCATTCAACACACTATGCTCCTCTAATTAATGTCTATAAAAGTCTGTTTAAATTCATAGGGCAGCTTGAGAAGACAAGTACATTACAATGAGATGTGCATAGATCTGGAGTTAGAAAACCAAAAGCAGAAAATCATGCTGAGCATTTCGAAAGCTCTGAAGAAAAATTCAACCCTCGAATTGCAGTGCTGAAGGATACCATGAACAAAATACTGAATGATGCAGAAGCATCAAAAGAAGATGGCAAGAATACAGAGTAACTCTTCCCCCCGAAAGTGGTCAACACTCAATCATTTAAGGAGGTAGTGATTAATCAAGAGTTACCGAAAAAGAAGAAATCTAATCTCCATTAAAGGCACTGGATTTGAACACCAAGGTTCCAGGAATTGACAGGAGACCAAAGGAAATGTTTCACAGATGTGGTATTGGGAGCACTCACTCGTCTATGCCAAGAGATCTAGAAGACCTTGTCAACCAACAGTAAAAGAGCAATATGGGTACCCATTCCAAGGAAAGGTGGCCTAACAGGACACTGAAACTATCAAACAGCCTTATTAATATCACATGCAAGTAAAAATTTTCTGGTAATTCAAAAACATCTGTAGTAGTATATTGACAGGAAATTGCCAGAAATTCAAACTAGATTCATAAGAATACACAGAATGAAGGCTATTGTTATTATACGAGATAAATGGGCTACTGGTTGAAAGCAGAGACCACCAGAATGCTATTCACTGTGTTTTACTATGCAATTATGGACACTACTGCAAAGGCTGGGAGTTACAGCACATGGATTTGTGCTCAAGCAGAACCTCTAGATCATAGGTTGCCAAACTTATGTGGCCTACTGCCCCCGTTCCAGATAACAGAAGCTACTCAGTGCCCCTCTGGCCATTAAAGACGTTTGTACTACAGTCCACAATCCAGGATCAAGCACCAACACCTGCTTTCGCAGGCCCTCAATCGCTGCAGCACTCTGCCCCCAAGGGGCAGGATCGTCAACCTTTAGAAACATCGATCTACACAGACCAAGTGGCAGCTATTTCAACAGAACAAAAAGGGATTGATACACTTACTGATGAAGAAGAAGTATGATCGTCTTTGTTATGGATTTATCCCTCAACACAGAAAGAGCAAAAATCTCCAAAACTAGCCCAACAAGCAATGACCTGATAAATGAAGATTGATGTTGTCAAGGACATGGATCCATGATCAATACTCATGGAGGTAGCAGTCAAGAAATCAAATAATGTATTGCTTGGGGCGCAAAAAGACATCTTCAGAGTGTTAAAAACAATGCCGCTTTGGGGACTAAGCCACTCCTCACCCAAGCCATGGTATTTTCAATCTCTTCTTTTAATATTGTATTGTAATCGCCTCCTGGCATGAGTAGGAAGACCAAAGAAAAACAGATGCCTTGAATTACGGTGCGGGTGAAGAATACAGACTATTCCATGGATGGCCAGAAAAATGAACCCGTCTCTTAGAAGTATGGTTAGAACGCTTCTTCGAAGGAGGGCACGTCTCCTTCAGTTTGCGCATGTTGTCAGGAGAGTCCAGTCTCTGGAGCAGGATATCAGGCATGATACAGCAGAGGATGAGTGACAGAGTCCCTCCGTCAGACAGACTGACACAGCAGCTCCAACAACGGGCTCCAAGACAGGAATGACTGTGAAGACGGCGCAGGACCCGCTTGTGTTTCCTTCTGTTGTTAGACATTGGAACTGACTTGATGGCACCTAACAAGTGGTCTCAAATCGCCAAGAGGGTCTTGGTTCAAAAAGCTGTGCTCTGACTCAGCCTAAATCAAGTTCTAAGCTGAGCTTCAAGCGCTGTCAGACTGCAGCTTGCCTGGAAATCACTGGCCACTCTGGCCTATTCCAGCCAAGCAGGACAGCAAGCCCAGGGGCTGCCCACAGTGTGTGAACATACTGGCTCAGGGAAAGAGCCGTAGGATTTAAATATAGACTTGATTGTTTGATTCTTGCAACAAGAAGATATTTCTACAACCTCTGCCCCATATATTTTTTTTGGGGGGGGGTAGGGGGAGGAGGGCTGTGGAACCATTTTAGTGTGTTTTGGAGGGGCACAGGTTGGGGGGACAATGCGGTCTGATGACTGCGCCCTGGCTGGAACCTCCTGGACCTTGCAGCTGTCAAAAGGCTAGTGCACCGCTGTGGCTGGCACCTGCTTCTACAGTCCCTTTTAAAATAAAGCCTCCTGTCCTGCTACATGGGTCCTATAAATGAGGTGACGAATCAGAACTTGACTCTTCAACTTTGTCCCCGCAAGAACACCACAGCTAGCCAAACCTTCAAGCAACTTCAGTCTGCAGACTGCCATTGAGTTATTCGAAATTGGGGAACACCTCAAGTAGCAAGATCTGCCAACATCACTCTTAAGATTCAGAAACCACACCTGTCTATCGTACCAGGCTTAGACAGAAGTGATGGGCCCTAAGGACCCTCTGTAAGAGCGGTCCCTGCCTTCTCATTCAGTGTCCGTTGAAACAAGACATGGAATTTTCTGAGGGAAGCCATTACCCACACCAACAATTCGCTGCTAATTCTTCCCCTTACTGTATTTGGGAAAATACATTTGAATGAAAGAAAGCGGCTCCTTCTGACCCCTGAATGAAAAGGTGTGGAGACTGCATGCCTCCGTCTTCGCTCCAGTTGGCTTTCCTGGTTTCTCTTTATGGGCACCACCTGCTTGTCTACCTCCCCACCCCCACCCCCGGTGGCAAGGAGGGTGAATCCTGCTTGTGTGTGCCTCAGCTGCTGTTGTGTTTCCTGGTCTCATCAGAATACCCAGTTCTAGTACTTGGCATTGACGTCGTATTAAGCTTCAAGTTCTTCATATAAAATACAGCTGAACTAGGAGGTTTCAAATAGTTCTCGGAAAATTCCATTATCTTTTAATTCCAGTTTTTCACTAACCTTTTTAAATACCTTGCATCTGTGTGTTTCCTCTGACCCTGGTCTCCCACTGCCCCATATGGTTTTTACATACACTGGGGGTGGGGGCAAGGGGGGGGTGCAATGGACTTTAATCCATTGTTTCCGCACAAAGAAAACCCCACTGAGTTTGTGTGGGGTCCAAAGGTATATGGTGACTCAGTGGACAAAAGTGCTGGAGGTTAGTGCTACTGTCTTAATTCGGGGGG
>NW_022103924.1:3469197-3484963 GCF_000313985.2 Echinops telfairi
CACCTTCACCTTCCTGATGGTGAGCCACTCTGAGAGCCAGCAGGGCTCTGTGAGGAACTGCACCACTGGATCCATACAACCTTGCACCCACCGCTGGTGATTCCTCCTGCATTCTGCTCACTGCAGGTAGCTGTGTGAGCCTGAAGAGGGCTTGTGGGCCAATAGACTTACGGATTTGAGCTGGACTGGGCTGGGATGTTTCCCTGATATACAAAGCTTCTTGATATACTGCTCTTCCTTCCACTTACATGAGTGTCACTGGATTTGTTTCTTGACTTAACCTGGCCTAATACAGCTACTTTCCTGCTGGAGGAATGAGGTGTTCTTCCATCTCAGTCTCATTCTTCAGGCGGGAGAGAGTAGGCAGGTCATGAAATGTGGAATGGCCCAGGACCGTATCAAGTACTCTAACCGCTTTCTTACCGAGTGTTGGCTTTTGTGCAGTGTTCCTTGAAATGTTGGACACTTGCTATCATTTCACTCAAGAGAATTCAAGAGAATTCTGTATTCACACACTGAGGGTGGGCAAGCAACACCATTAGTCTCAGGACCCCCTCACTCTTCCAAAATTCTGATCAGCAGGTCAGCTAGTCTGTGATTGAAACAAAGAAGTAGCCAAACTCATATAAATACTGTGATACCTAAAAAAGCCATTAAAAGCCATTTTCCACTTACACACACTGCAAAGGGCGGTGGGAGGGAGGGAAGAAGGAATGCAGAGCTGCCTGGCTGATAAGCTACCGTGACTACTGGGGCACATGACCCTGAACCACTGTGCTGTCAGAATAGGCTTCTTACAGAGAAGACTCTTTCAACACTACACGGCAAGAAAGCGTTGCTCTGCCAACAAGAGTTTTAAGATGCACTAGCTCTGGTAACCACAGGTGGGCAGTTCACACCCAACAGATGCTCCTTGGGAAGAAGATGGAGTTGTCTGCTTCCATACAGGCTTGCAATGACTCGATGGCTGTAGGTTTGATTTTTCGGTTTGCAATCAGGGCAATAAAAAGACTCAAACGAGTTGTGCAAACACTGCAGCAGCTAACAAACACAGTATCTATCAGGCTCACCTTCTCAAAAGGTGATGTTTTGCATATGGGTTCTGGAAAAATGCTAGTCAGAGAAGAGAAGCCAAACTATGGGGAATATTGGACACTGGAGCCCAAGAAATGTGCAAATACTCACTGCCCCACATGAGATGTCTTCCCCACTAAACAGACACCGTGCAACACCCAGGCCCCCAGCACACCACACGTGTAGCTCTAGGCCAGAAACACACCCCCAGAGCCATTTCCCCCAGGAAGGCTGGAGCACTCACTCAAGACTAGTGAGGCGATTCCAACTCACGGTGACCGTCGAGCAGAGCAGAACTGCCCCTACGGGTTTCTGGGACTGCCAATCTTTACGCAAGCAGAAACCTCGTGGTTAGCAGCCCAATGTGTAACCAGCGACGCTACCGGAGCTGCCTTCTGCTGAAGTATACAACTGCCATATCGCTGGCTAGCTGGTTTTTACATATTAAGGAGCCCTGATAATAGCTGGTGTAAAGTTATCTGTTGAGCTACAATCTGCATGGTCAGCAGTTCGAAAACACCAGCAGCTCTATGAGGGAATGACTGGGCTTTCCACTCCTGTCAACAAGTTAGTCTCGGGAGGTCACCATGGGTCAGGTGCGGATTTGATGGCAGTGAGTTTGGTTTGGATTGAATACAGTTGGCAGGGGCTATCCTCATTTGTTTAAGTGGTTATGCACTGGGAGGTCAGAGGCCAAAACCACCAGCCGCTCTGTGGGAGAAAGATGAGGCAGCTTTCTTTTCTCTTACAGAGTTAGTCTTGGAAACTCACAGGGGCAGTTCTACCCTGTCCTTTCAGGTCACTATGAGTCAGCACTCAATGGCAGGGCGCCGGGTTTTGAGTTTTTATTGAGAATAGTCAGAACATTGTTAAGATGTTTCCTACCAAGTAACAATTCTTTCTGTTCTGTCATCTGAAAGACAGATGGTTACGCTACTAAATTCTAGCTAAGCAGTGTCACAATAAATCACTTTTAACCAGTAACGTTTCTAGAAGTTCCAGAGATGATCAAATTCTCTATGTTTTCTGGTTTTGAGTGACACCTCAGGTTAACTTCACAGTAAGATCAGCTGTTGCTGTAACTAATTCTGCATGCTGGGACCCCCAATGGCCCAAGACAGAGGAAGGGTGACCCAGACAGGGCAGTCACTTGTAGGGAGAAATCCCCCAACTGAGCACAAGGGTCTCAGGCCTTCGTTGGCCTGGCTCCTGCCCAGCCCTTGTCTCAACCCCGCCAGCTCCAGCACAGGAGTCGGAACCCTGAGGGGCCCAAGGGGTTTGTGTGTTTTAAAATAGTACAATCATTTTTAAATAAAGAGGACATTTTATGCAATAACTATGAATACATGAAATTCCAGTGTCGGAGGCTGGGTAGTCTGAAACTCGTTAAGTACCTGGCCTTTCATATAAAGTTTGCTGCACCTGTCCTGGGTCAGCTGGCGCCTTTGCACTTGCTACTGCTCTTCTCTGGAGTGGCCTCTCCCGATCAGCCAGCTACTCCCAACTTTATAGCTTTCCTCTGAAACGGTCTTGTCCTGTTCACTTATTTATGAGCAATCCTCAGAGAAGCTAAGACTCCCGAAGTCAACCTGCCTTTCCGTGGCAGCTGTGGCATCGAGGCCCCAGCAGGGCAAGTACGGGCGAACTGTGCAGTGGCAATGCCAGCTCCGCAGCCCCTTCCCAAGAGCCGGGCTGGGACTGGCCAGTGTGTGCATCATGCTATGTTTGTGAGGGTGAGAAGAGTGGTCCAAGAGAACTTGTGACTCTCTCTGCAAGGTTTCAGAGGCTACATGCTAGCTTGAAGTCTAAGTGAAGAACAAGATGTGTTGTCGACCAACAAGCAGAGGAGGAGCGGAAGCGGGCTTAGTGGGCACTGAGGGACGGTGTTTGATCTTCTGAGTGACCGCTTTGATCCTCTTTCTGCCCACCGCCCGGGACAGGAGCTGACATTTCCCTGGTATTCAGCTGGAGTTAAAATACAAATAGTGCCTATAAATAGAAGTGTCTTTTAAACACCAATTAAAAATAACAGCCTGACATTTGGACATTCCTATAAATAAACAACAGTTTTAACCTTTGATCTTATGCTCAGGTGGGTAAAAAGTTATATGCGTCAACTTTTTATTTGATGGGGGTTTTAAAATGTGAAAGTGTCCCCCTCGTATCCTTTTAATCTAATATGCTGACTTTTCTTGATTTATCCAATTTTAATTACTGTAATATTATTATTTTATTTCACCCAATATATCCAAATGAATGTCACTTCAGCATTCCAACCAACAGGAAAGATCTTATTAATGATGTATTTAACATTCCTGTATTTTTTCACACAGCCTTCAGTATCCATTGTGCAGTTCACACTTTCGAGAGACCTCCACTCCAAGTAGCCCTGTGTGGCGTGTTCAATAGCCACAGGGGTAATGGCTTCCATACTGCACAAAGAGTGACTCCAACATGTCCACAGGAAGTCAGTCAAGTCAAACATATTTGAATTTCCTGAATTTTCAATAAGTTTTATAAGTTTTTCCTGTTTGTTCTCTTGTTTTACTTACAATGACTAAATTAAGTATTTTTCATCTTAGGATTCATACTACATTCTTCACGTTATGCTGAAAAATATTAAGGACTACGTCATATTGCATCCCTACAAGCATCCAGTTTTCCTTGGCAAACCATGGCTGTTGCGATTTGCTTTTCATTTACTTTACATATGGCTCCTTTCCTGTCCTAACTAAATACAACCAAGAAGCTCTGACACATGTGGGCAAGTTTGCTTAATGTGTCACAGACCCGTGCCAACGTCGGCCTGCCCAAATTCACCAGTCTACACCAGACGCCCAGAACTCTGCAGCCCACTTGCTCACTGCCTCACGAGACTTGTGCCATCTCATGATTTTACAATCTGGGGAGCAATTGTAGGAACCTCAAAGTACTGCCCCAGGGTCACCTGCTGCAGTACAGAAACCAAAGAAGAAGTTCATGCTTTCCGTGAGTACAGGGCCTTGTACGCAAACAGTATGGACATTTGCTAATGGAAACAGGAGTGTTAACAGTTACAACTGCAAGTCACCAGTAGGAAAGTGCTGCCATTTAAGGGGATGGCACCCCAATTACCTCTGCATCCTGCTTGGGGAGATTGTATGTCCGCTGGAGACTTTGCAGGGTTCTCGGGTGCAGGGACTTCTGCTCCAAGAGGTGCTCCAGGAGTAAGACCAGCTGGTCTGGAAGAAGCTACGGGCAAAAGCAAACAGCCTGTGAAAATGCCATTTTGTTTCCAAGAAATTAAACGCAAACAAGCCAAAGATGGTGGCTGGGTCATTTTAGCACGTCTGCATCGTGGGACGACAGAGCTGACCTTTTAAAACCTTGGGAATCACCCTGTCTGCATCCCAAAGACACTCCAAATTTGGGGCCCGATTAAGCCCTACTTTCCATTTCAGTGCTATCTACAGACAGTAATTACAAACTGTGCTCATCTTAATAAAACATCACCATCAAAAACCAAACTATCACCATCTTCCTTTGTGCCATCATATGCCAAGAGGTGTAACTTAGTGGAGAAAAAAGAATCAAGAAGCTCTGATTTCAGGGAAACATGGGAATTTAACAGAAACCCGCAGCTCTCAAGTCTGCTTGTCTATCACCCCACCCACCCACCCCCACACAACTGTACCTGCCGCACACCAAGGAAACAAAGAGCAGGAACAAGAATCTTGTCTCACACCTTCCTCCGTTCTACAAGCTCACTTCTTTCAAACATTCTGAATGATGGACACAAAACATAAAAAGCCAAACCCACTGCTATCAAGTCGACTGGGACCCAGAGTGACCCCAGAGAACAGGGTAGAACTGTCTGTCCCAGTGGGTTTCCAAGACTGTAACTCTTTATTTACAGTAGTAGAAAAACCTCATCTTTCTCCTGTATGAAACATATTAAGTTTTCACACCATAGGTCAAAAGTGTTGCTAGTGAAGGGTACGGAACAGAATATCTTTTTATGAAACAAAGAAAAACAAGCCATTTGGTGTTACTAAGCATTATCTGTGAAACCTAAGACCTAAAAGGTGCCTGTTCTTTTCCAAGTTCATCCCATAATGGGCACATCAGCATTAGCACAGAGCCACACTTCAGGCATTAGGAACCAGAGCAATGTCAGTTGGCATACACCTTCCAGGAAACACAGGAGCCCTAGAGGACATGTTGGGCTGCTCATCACAGGTTGGCAGTTCAAAATCATCAGCCCCTAAGCAGGAGAAAGACGGGACTCTAGAGTTAGTCCTGAAAACACGCAGGCGTAGTACTACCTTGTCTTACATAGCTGCTGTCATTCAGAATGGACTCGATGGCAGTTCCATGGGGAATGAAAAGGGTTTAGTCTAAAATCAAGGTTTTAAAATGACAATTCCACTATTCTCTCTATTTAGCTCCTCTCCATCCCACGTCCCACAGGTAACTCCTATTGATTAACAAAATATTCAGAACAAGTGAATTGTAATCTCAGTTTTCTGTTATTCTAAGAGAAACTTAGCTTTCCCCACCTCTCTTCACCTTTCTGCTTCCCAGGATGCACTGCCTGCCTCCCTTCCCCCACTCTAAAACTACACATTTCCCCCAAAATATGCACGGACGGTAACAGGTAGCTGACGTGTAACAATCATGAGACAGTCCCACAGTTTTCTATGTCTTCCTTCTGAACTCCACGAATTGCCCCACTTCCCTATGGTGGGGGGGGGATAGAGTAGGGGGGAGGGGAGATCGACAGGCACACATGTCACTTGGTTCTTGGTATGTGTGCTCATCCCTCCCTCCACCCACTTGAGAGTCAGGTGTGGATACAGCTGTCAGTTGAAAACAAGGTGACAGGAGAAACAAAGGTGAGTCAGCAAAAAGAAAGGGTTATAATGATTATTTGTGAGGTTCTACAGGGACTCAAAGAATTACTAAGACTTTGTTTGTTTTTATCAGAATGAGTGTGCCAATAAAATGCTTTAACAGCAACAAAAAATAAAATAAAAGCTTACCAGTCTCTGTATCTTTAGATACACGCCTAGAACTCTGTGGGATTTTAAAAACAGGTCAAATCTGGGAGGCCCCTTCCTTCACTAGCACCCAAGAACTTTGCGGTGGTACAGTAAGGGCTCTTACCCACCCTGAGGAACTGAAGGGGCTGTGGGGAGCCGCCCCCTTCCTTTCCAGCTTCTGCTGTCACGGCTCTCCTGACGCAGAATCACGACAGCCTCCGTCCAGCACAGCCAGCCCCTCACTTCTTTCTCCCTCTGTTCCCCAAGGCCTTCCCCTGCCTGACAAGGCCAGGCCTGCCCACAGCCTCGAGCCTCCACCTCCTGGTTCCGTTTCCCAAATCACTGGTTTACTCGCCCACACCACCAGCCTGATCACCCCCTCAGTGTGCAGCCAGCTGACTCTACAAGGGACACCAACAGATGAGACCACAGAGGACTGTGAATGCCTCACGCCAGTCCCTGTTGCCCCCACCCACAAGGGCTCTCAGAAACCGTAAGCAGTTCTAAATGGTGCTAATCTGAGGGAGGGCAGCAATACTTAAACGTTTATGCCTCAGTCATGATAAAACCAAAACCAAACTCGCTGCCGAGTCAATGCTGACTTACAGGGACCCTGTGTGGGTCTTCAAGATTCATTGTTTACAGGAGTAGAATGTCCAGTCTTTCTCCCGAAGAGCCAGCCACTGGCGGTATGAACTACCAACCAAGTGGATCGCGCCCAATGGGTGACCACTACACCACCAGGGCTCCTCACAATGGGAAAACTGGCTTCTGCGAGCAGTTCCTGTGTGACAGTACTAATCATACCTGAACCGGGGCCGGACACCCAGCCACCCAGAGATGGAGCTCCATCTCACTGGGGACCACTTGCTAACTAAATATGAGCAGGAGCCAATTTGCAGAATTATAGGAAGGAAAGAACAGAAAGGAAAGCATGTACCTATTATGTGCTAGAGCTAACAAAGAAGTCTACTATTAGAACTCATGTTTGGGATTTGTTTTACACTAGAGATCAACAGAGGAAAGTAAGTCAGAGAAAGACAACCCGCTCTGCCTTCAACTTACACCACAGGCAGGGGAGCCTCTCAACAAAACTCCAGTTTCCAACTTCAGAATCATTAACATACGAAGCACTAACAACATACCTGCATCCACGTTCTGACACTTTCCACTTTCTTCTTGGTAGAAAGTTCATAGTATCTATGTGGAGAAACCTAACTACAAAGACCTCTGACAGTTTGGGTCCTTTCCAAATTGTACTCAGTAGAAATTGTTAAAACTGAGCTCTCTGACTTAGGATGGCCAGCTACGATGGAGGGTGAGGTTTGGTCAAATCTCGGCATCCTTTAATGAGAGTAGTTATCTTTCACTGGAGTGACGTACAAAAGCACTGGCACCCCTCAGAGGAGCCAGTCCTGCAGGCTCTTGCCAGCGCACCGGTGCCAGCATGTCCAAAAGCCGGCAAACTGTAACAAGGTCCCTGCAAGGGGCAGAGGGCCTTCCTCAGTCCTTTCCAGCCCAACTGGGATGGACCTACTACACACGATGCTCAGTCAACAACTGCAGTCATCTGCCTTTCAAATGCAACTCCCACGGTCACGGAGAAAATGGAGCCGTTCAACGGTTTCTTTGAACGTAAAGACCAGCATGACTTTCTTTTGAACTAATGGTACTTTAGTGCTGATCAGCATCTTACACTCGCACAAAAGAAAACATGTCATAATTTTTTAATGAGATCACAGGCCTTGAAGAGAGTACATTAAAGCAAAAATGTGGCAAAGAGCCCTACTTCACTAGAACACATTTTTCTTTGTAACGCCACCCTACAATAAAAGGAAAAATAGGTAATAAGCTGGAATGTTTGCACAGCTACTGGAAGACCCCTTCACTGACAAATGGCTCCACGTGTGGCACGGGTGTGCGACGGGCCCTGGCAGCTGGCACAGCAGTGACGGGAAACGCTGGGTGGTGCATTCCACTCCCACCCACGTGGAATTAAATTGAACGTCACATGACTCCTAAGCCAGCTCAGTTTCACTACAACCATGAGAGAGGGGAGAAAGCACTTTCAGTACACTACACAGTGATTAAGAAAATACGCGTTTCCAAGCATTATCTGCTTTAAAAACAAAGTTGTCCCTTTAAACATTATAAAACGCCTGCCTTGACAGCGCTTCACCCATGGTTGGACAGTGATGGGAATAGGAGTCCTCTCCTTTGCTCAAACCAGGTTTTTGTGGCAGGGTTGTTATTTTTTCCATATGGAGACCAGAGCAGTATTTTTAAAATGCATCTGGTCTTGGAAACTTAAGACAAAATAAGACTAACCGATTCCAAGCCCCTGTAAAGCCTCCAAGGCTGTAAATCTTTACGGAAGCAGATCGCCCTATCGTTCTGAGAAAGAGAGAGATTGAGAATCAACAGCCCAGTGCTTAACCACTGTGCCACCAGGGGGTGCCAAAATCATGTGGGTATTTGAAAGAACTTCATAAAACCACACAGCTCACTGAAATTAATATATACAAAATAAAATGCTGAAGGGTATAAATGTTGTCTGTTGAGGATTTGGAAGTCGGTATTCTTGCCCTACAAGGGAGGAGTCCATAGTTCTAACAACCAAGAAATGTACAAAGGAAAAATGTCAATCCTGTATTTTTCCAAGTCAACTAAAAAGTTGAGGCCAGCTGCCCAGTTTTAAAGTTTCCACACAAGCTCTTGGAAAGAAAACATGACACTTCCAAATCAACCCTCGCCTCCAAGCAGCATCAAGAAAACAAGCTCTGACTCTCAGAGGCTTGATGGCTGTCATGTGCATCACTCACTCCCTGCCCCAGAAGACCACCCACGCAACCCAAGCAGGAGAAGCCGGACCCATCTGTGATTGGAAGTGTTCGCTACTGACCTTGGGTCCGTGCGTGTCAAGGAACTGCTCCAGCCCATGTGGACACCCACAGAGAGCCACCTTGCAGGGAACTGTATGTAGCCTGCCTGGATGAAGGAAGTCTGCCAAAGGTTCCCAGGCAAGGACTGCGCTAGGACGTGACAGTGGTGTGAGTTCTATTATTACCCCATTATCACTCTGGGATCTGTGCCTAAATCAAGCATACTTCCTCCCTGATGCCATTTCCTTTTATCCTTTTATCCTGGCTGCAGACTACAAGCGGATCAATGGGGGCAATACAGATGATGTCACTTCCATTTGCAGCAATGGACTCCTGCCTCCCTTTCCCCCAGCCTGTCTGAAGTACACAGAAAGATCAATTCTTCCCAAAAATGGTTAAAAAATGCTTAGGGAGCATTCTTCCAGAAAAGCATTCTCGGCTATATTTGTCTATGTTACTACAACAAGAATTGTTTACACTGAACAAAACCAGAAGAAATGGGAGAGAGCGGAATCTCAAATACTCCTGTACGCTGGAGACGTGCTGGCTGAAATTGAACATAAGCAGGGTCTTCCTGATCAGAATGATAGTGAACTGGCCTTTGAAATTCACTTGTAGGCTGCAGGAAAACAAAGAGGCAGCAGCATTTCTCTACTCCTGGAACAAAAAGACAATCCCGCAGACATGACATGTTTTCAATTGGGGGGAAGAGTTCCCCAAAGTCTGGCAAACTCCTTTCCACTCTTCCCAGGCACTAGCCCTCCACCCCCACCCCCCATGCACCTCACACTGGCTGTGGAAGCACAGCGCCCCCAAGGACTGTTAGCACCCAGGGCTGTATGATCGATGGCTGCAGGACCCAAGCTTAGACACCCACGCCGCCTTTCATACACTGATCAGAATCAAGTAAACAAAACAAACAACCCCCCCACCCACACACCCTCAAAACTAAAAATCTCCAGGTTGTATAAATTTCCACACGATTTTTACCAATGATGCAAAATTCGGCCAGAATTAACAGTTTCCTAAAAACAGAGTTCTCCGTCCTCACAACCCCCCCAATACAAAACCTCACAATCCTGGCAAGGGCCACGGCCTTCATATTGGTGTTAGTAAACTATGGCCTCTCATCTGTCATTTCACATTTTCTAAGTTTTATTGTATGCTAGTGTTAAGTGACAACAAGAAGCTCTTGCACGCTACGAGTAGTCAACGGTCTGACCAAAAGGACCTGTTTACTGAGGTGTTAGAACACATTTAAAATGTTCTCAGTCTAAATCAGTAATGTGTATCAAGGAAATCACCACTATTTTAAATTGATACTGAAAACTAAACTTAAAGAAATTAATCTAAATAAATAAAAAGAAAAAATACATTCATATCTAATATTTTTCTCATTATAAAAATAAAAGTCCAAGGAGATTAAAAAAAAGAAATTAATCAACAGCTATCTATTTGTCTAGCAGACTCAATTATTTCTGACTACCAAACATCTGCAGGGACTATGTCTGAAAAGTTTGGGGAAAACATTCAAGCAGAAGCAAATATGCGCACAAGACATTTCACATAGAATAAAAAAATATTATTATATTTTTGAGTAACAGTTCTCTCTAGTATGATTTTAAAAGACTACTGCTTCCAAAAGTGACACTGTAGCTAAACAAGCACCATCACCAGCAGATACGATCTGAAATACACCAATGGCACAAATCAGTCTCCAGATTAGAAGGGCCTAATTTTCATGTGCCATCATTTCCCCAACATTAATAAAAGTACTATGTACAATCTGACACAAAGCATGACTTACAGTACCCAGAATACCACCTTCTTGTCACGTGGATCTCATCACATCATAAATGCTAATGGTTGGGTGTAATACCAACCATTTTTGTTGTTGGAATAAACACTGGGAGTACACCGGACATTTTCAAGTATTTTCCAGGAGATGTCTGGGTCCTTTGTGGTGCTGCTCTCATCTCTAACCCTGCCACACCAGTAACCAAAGGAAGGCCATTCCTGATCTAAATAGATGCTTCTCCAAAGAAAAAAAAATCATCCCGCATAAAAAAGAAACTGTACATTCCTAGGTGACTCACTCTATTCACTGGGCCGTGACAAGAACGGCGTGCTCAGTGCATGACTCCTTCAAGCACTTCTATGAAAATGGAGAATGCTCCCAACTAGGAGAGATGACATGTAATTTTTCTGTTGGCAGATTTTCTCAGAGAAATCTTTTCTTTGTTTCCTTTCTATCAGTACTCTTACCTCAATCAGCAATACTATATTTTGTAACTTATTGAGTTATATCTTGAGAGTGACCAGACACCTTCTTAGGAATCTGAGTTTTTAATTTCTTACATAGTGATATTGTTTAATTCAAAATTTTAGACAGGTAGTAATTTGTGGCTCCCTAAGCCAACAGCAAGATGTCCATGGATGGCGCAAATAGCGAGGCACTGGATTACTAACAAAGACTGGAGGTGCAACCCTGCGTGTCTCACGTATCCCGGCAGACAGAGCATGCCATGGGCTTCTGAAACACCCCACCACAGAAACTAAGGAGTAGTTCTACTCTGCAAACAAGGCCCACCATGAACAGAAACCAGAAGAGAAATACTTTCCCTGCGAAAACTGCTGTTTTGTGTGTCAAACTGGTTGTGAACATATGATACGCAACCCTACAATGAAGTAGTATGCGTTTGTTACAAAGATGGAGATTTCACTACTTATGTGCTCTGACGGCAAGATAGGGTGGGTGGGTAGGGGGAATTCCTAACAGAACAGACTATGAGTAAAGAACATTCTAAATCAATAAGCTAAAAACCAAAATAAGAAACACAAAAACCAAACCCACTGCCATCGAGCCAACTGGGACTCATGGCAACTCTACCCTCCAGGGTTTCTGAGACTGCAACTCTTTACCAGCAAGAGCACTGCCTCTCTCCATCAGAGCCACTGGTGGGTTCAAAACAGCAGCCTGACCCTTATCCCACGGCGCCACCAGGGCTCCTGACAGATATATTAAAGTAAAGTAATTATTTTCTATCAACTTTTCTCTGAGTATCTTACATGAGCTGCCTGGCATTTTTCTCTTATTTCTTCAGCTCAAGCGGTCATATTTCTAATTCTTGAAAATATTTTCCAGTTACTTAACTTCATAGCGAGACCTTCGTCAATGAAGACAATTCATGCTGAAATCTACTTTAAGGGCAAGAGATGCAGAAACGATCGAGCCCCACGCTCACGGAGAGTGGCTGAGCTAGCCAACTGGACTCCAGTGGCATCTAGCAAGCGTCCAGCACTGCTGTGCTCAAGAAACGATCCCCGTCTCTTTATTCCTAAGTCATAATAACCACTTAAAAATAACATCCATCCCAAAGGATCTGATTTCAATTCTGCAACATAAAGATGTATGTTAATACCACTGAATGTAAAACATTAGTTCCATGCAACCAACACCCAAAGACAGAAAGGATGCTATACTTGAAGTGCTTTGCTGGTATTTACAAACCAGTTAGAAATTAAACTTTCATTCAGATCCCAAATTTCCGGTTGTTTCTAACTTTCAAAATTAGACTGTGTGAATTTATTGCAAATATAATACTTTTAGGAACTAACTTTACCAACACTAGTCTTCTTTGTAACATTTGGTTAAATTTAATTTATATTGTCTTACATTCCTGGTGAAAATACATAAAATTAGGTAGGTGTTCATATGGCCCAAAAGTAAACCTTAGGAATCTCATCTGAAATCACAAATTTCCCCTCTAAATTATAATTAGTCAATGGAAAAATGAACTAAGGTCCTAGAAAATGGGGTCTTCAGAATCTTATTACCAAATATAGGCTCCACCCCTTGTACGATTCGGCAGAGTACAGTCAAACTAAAATATATTCTAACTTGCATAAAAATAATGTACCTTTTAAAGGCAACTCTTGCCATATGCTCATTTCATATGCCCGACACTCATTTACTGAACTGAAACAAATACTTAATGGCCAATATAGTGAAATATGGATTGATACAGTAGCAATATGCAAGAACAGCTGTTGTGTTGTCTAACGCAGCTGTAATAGAAAAATATCACAAGTGGGTGGCTGTCACAAACAGAAATGTATTTTCTCATAGTTTAAGAGGCCAGTGGTCTGAATTCAGTGTGCTGGCTTTAGGGAAGGGTTTCTCTTTGTTGGCTCTGGAATAAAGACCTGGTCTTTTGGGGGGTTTTCAGTCATACATACCCTTTGGCTCTCCAAATTCACATCCTGGCTACTTGCAAAACACCTTCATCCTATTCCACCATCCCCAAAGTCTTAAATCCACTCCAACTCAAAATCTCTTCCGAATATCTAAATCAAATCTGGATGAGATATGAGGCATATTCCATCCTGAGAAACTATTTCTCTTCATTGTGACCTGTGAAATCGACAAGTCACGCCAAGAAAAATGGTGAAATGGGTACAAGGAGGACATTTCCTGTACAAATGGGAGAAATTAGAGGAAGAGAAGGGCTAATGGGCACTAAGCAAGTCCAAGAGACAATGGAACTGTATTAACTCTCAAGTCTTGAAAATGATTCTCTGAAAACATCTGGGCAATGGCCCTGCCATCCAGACTCTGGCTGTGGGCCATGCCCTACGGACTCTGGGTAGAAAACCCCTTGAACCTGGGCTTCAATTCTGCCATCCAACCTCACTGGGTTGGCAACTTCACTATCTTGGTTTTGGGTGGCCCCCTTCCCCTAGCCTATCTGAGAGGCAAATTTACCTCTCCCTCCCCTCTCCAGCACTTGGCAACCCCATTCTCTCTGCTTTGGACAGCAGTACCACTGGCCCCGGCACTCCTTAATGGACAGCAGCCCCTACACGCTGCGACTGTAGCCCATCCTCCAGATCCCCGCCACAGGCGGCCTGCAGGCGGAGACTCTGGTAGTTCTGCTTCCTGTGCTCCTGCCGGCAGTTCTTCAAGCTACTGATCTTATTCTTGTCTTAGAGGTCTTTTTCTTTTCATGGAGAACAACAGATACCGCTTCCGTTGTCCTGTTTCCTGCGTGTTGAATTCCAAGAGGCAGCCAGAGGGCCCTCCTTTAGACCTTTATCTGTGCGCTGCAGTCTAACATTGTGGTAGTTGCTTAGGGTGATCAGCCACAGGCTCCATCTCTTTCACAAAAGTCTGTGTAGCCGTGTTCTTGGTGACAATTCCAGGTCACGTGTCCTTAGTTTATAAACAGAATTTTCCAGACCTTTTAAAGTCCTTTGTTTTGTGCTGTTCGTGTTGCAAGTCCATCTTTTCCCTAGTTGAACTCTATCAGGGAAGAAGTTACACAGCACCTTCAGATAGCTCCTCACATACATATTCAGTTTACCACTTGCCAAGTTCTATCCCCCACCTAACATTTAAACATTAATTTGGACAAGTTTTTTTTCCTTTGCATAGAAAGCATCACCTTTCTTCCAGTATCCAATCATACATTCATCATGGTTCTTTTCAAGCCTCACCAGATGCCACATTTCTAGCAATGCTGTTGCTGGCACCATATATATTTTCTAAGACAATCAGAGATTTTCTCTACAACTCTCCCTCACTGTCTTCTGAGTCTTCCCCAGGACTTCCTTTGAAGTCCACGATTCGACCCAGTGTCCCTCAAGGTAATCTAAGCTTTTACTATTAAGCATCTTAAAACTCTTCCAGCCTCTGCTCATTACCCAATTTCAAAACTGCTTCCATATTTTAGGTATGAGGGAACAGCTTCCCAACTCCCAGTATTAAATTGTGTTGTTGAATCAGAAATACCACAAGTGTGGGGGAACTGACTGCATTGATGATCGACACATAACGGCAACACCCCCCCCTTCCCAAGGGGACGAAAAACAAACTGTGGGGGAAGGGAGACAGTGGTCGGTTTGATATGAAAATAATAATACTTTATAATTTATCAAGGAGCCACAAGGGGGGCGGGGACTGACACCAAGGGCTCAACAGAAAATAAATGTCTAGAAAATGATGGCAACATAAGTACAAATGTGCTTGATACAACTGATGTATGGATTGTTGCAAGAGTTGTAAGAGCCCTCAATAAAGTGTTTTGTTTTGTATTTTAAATACTCCAAGTGCACAGTTTTTAGTAGGCAGACATTCATTTCTCACAGTTCAGGAGGCTGGATCTGAATTCAGAGTACCAACTCTAGGGGAAGTCTTTCTTCCGTGAACTCTGGAGGACGGGCCTTGTCTCTCTGGATCAAGGGTGATCCAGATCCTTGTCTCTTCTGGGCCTGGGTGACATTCATTTGGCCTGGCATCTCTCTGTTCCAACTTCTACTCTGTTCACGTGTTTAGTCTCTCTTATCTCAAGAAGGATCCTGCCTCATTATCATAACAAACATAACCCATTCCGTATTGGAGGATAAACATTAGAATTTAAAACACCAGGGGAGTGTGTAGGGAGAAGATACAATTAAATCCATAACACTTGGCAATTAACAATTAAGTGATTTAGCTAAATTTAGTAAAATACAACTTTCATGTAGCTACACAAAAAAATTCAAGTCAAATGATCCTTATTTCTAAACAAGAACAAATTCAAACAGATACACTCATTTAAATGTTACAATTTAAAAAGTTTTATAAACATTCTGCACAAGTAACAATTTTGGGTGATGATTCATAGCTCTATACAGTGAACCCTCGCCAATTCGCGCTTCGACTTCCGCGGCTTCACTCTATCGCGGTTTTTGCGTAACAGCGCATGCTCTGTCATTACTGCCACTGATTGGCTCATACTGTACACGCTT
>NW_022103924.1:3485938-3534742 GCF_000313985.2 Echinops telfairi
AAAAAAAAAAAGCTGTCACTAGATATGTTTTAAAATATTACCAAAAAATAATAAACAAAACAACTCGAAACAAAAAACCACCGTTTTCCAGTCAATTCCATCTCACCGTGACCCTATAACAGGTGATAAATCTTTACAGGCACCGATAGTCTCATCATTGGCGCAGTTGGTGGATTTGAAGCACCACCACCGTGCAATTAGCCGTACAATGCTTACTTGCAAGAGCTACGAGGAAAAACTGCAAAACCAAAAAACAACTACAAAAGCATTTTGGATATGATTGTCTTAACAATATTTGCTAGATGCAAAAACAGAAGCAAAACAAAGGAGAAACCATCCACTGTCTTCCAGCTAAACACCAGATTAAGGCGTGGACAGGCACATACCTACCTACCTATATAGAATACACATTAATTTCTAAATTTCACGAGTGAGATCACTCTTGGGTGCTAATTCTGGAGTCTAAAGTTCTAATGTTGCATTTTTAGTTCCTATCCTGTGTTCCTTATAGGCAGTTGCGACAACATACCCGTAAATAACTGTGCTCAATTTTACTTTCTAGATTTCTTTCTATATTTTCTTCCCAGTTTATACTTAGCTTAACTTTTAAGTACATGATTACAATTTGTCAGCAGTTTCTGTTATAAAGTCACAGAGGAATGGACCTTTAAATTTTTATTCTCAGCCACAAATGAAAAAGAAAGGGGAAGGAATGATGTAGAGGAAAGGTATGGTGAAGAGGCAAGACTATTTGTTGTTGGGGGAATAAAGGTGCAAAATTGTTATTTACTGAAAATTCCTTGAGAGTACTTGTATCATCTTATCACGTCCATGTTCAAAGAATGATTACATAAATCATTTATATTTAACTTAAATATTTAACTTAAATTCTGCATACTTTTAGATTCTAGGCTAGATATTTAATATCCGGAATAAACTTTAAAACACTTGTGAGGAAAATAGTTAAATCTGTTAAGAGTCACTTCGACACTCACAGCAATGCATATTAATACAAAGATGAAGGAAAAACCCCAAAACTTCTCATACATTCAAGAAATGTTTACTTCATATTTATTTTCTTTTTCTCTTTCACTTCAGTAATAGCTCATTTGAAGGGAATAAAAACCAATGGCTGAATAATTCATAAGTTAATGACTTCCTATCATTATGGAAACGATTCCCGCGAAACGAATATGCTGAAATAATAAGTGTTTTAAAATTACTCTTCTAGGGCAAAGCATCCCCTTTACAGTGGTGAAAGCCGGGACCTTGCGGTCTGTCTAATGGGAGCTCCCGTTCGGGCTCTGGTCGCAGAGCAGCCTGATGCTTACACGAGTAGCCGGAAATCTGAAATGCAGCCTTGCTGGTTACCTACTACAGAAGCATTTTTTCCCATGTGAATTCAAAGTAATCGAAAGTTTATCAACGAAAGTCGTTAAAAATGCTCAATGAATTCCCATTAATTGATGCTGCTTGCTAATTATGGATTTAAAATCTTAGTAGGTGCCCGTTATTTCTTTTCCTAAGTGCTGACAGCAACACGATTAAAATACAGATGTGCATTATGAGTAGTAATCTAAAATCTCACACACACTTCTTCCTAAGGGACTCCTGGAAAAGTTTAGAAAAATGGAAGATTTAGTCTTTTTGTTAGCTTTCCTAATATGGACAACGTGTTCATGTACAAAAAGGGTGCATTATTTTTTATTCTACATTTTAAAAGCACAGAATAACTTTTTGAAATTACAAGAAATATTCCAACACTGCTACGTGTTCTGATTGTCAACATTTTAATGGCAAATAGACTATGGAAAAACATTTTCACTATATACACACACACACACACACAAGGGCAGAAATGAAATATTTTCTTTTTAGAGATTAGTGGTGGTTTTTTTTTTTGTTTTTCACAAAACGATTAAACCTAAAAGGTAGAAAGAAAGAAAAGCGCTTTTAAAAAAATGTTCCTCTTGTCCCTACTACTTAACTCTCCACAGTAGTGTCTGCTAACTTTGGCGTTTATAACAATGTTACAACATAGCAATTATAATCTAAACATTCTTGTTCAAAGTAAAGCTCTGCTTAATTAAAACAAATTTGAAAAACCAGTGGCCCTAGAGCCACCATTTAAAAAAGGGTGGGGGGAGACACACACATACAGATTTTTAAGACTATTAATTGTAACTTCATAGGTTTGAGGCCGTTTTTTTCTTTTGATGTCATGATCTTAAGTTCTCATTTCTGAACTTTAAAAGTAATAGCTACTTCTGAGACCCAAAGAGAAAAATGAACACAGGAAGCTTGTGCATCGAGAACCACAAAAACCCTAACCAACCTCTTAGAAGTAGCTTCTTGTACATCTTTAGTTAGCTACCCAACATTTGGTACAGGTTTCTAAGCATGCGTGCTCGTTACTGAGTCCAAGGAGCAGGCCATCGCTGGGTCACACATTTCCAGTAAGGATGTAAGCCTCAAAAGCACACAGAAGTGATTCTTTCCCGGCTGACTTTGCCCTTCAAATGAGCTTTCTTGAGTACATCAGAAATATTCGTTTATCTGGCTGATTTACTTAAAGGCCTGCTAACTGTGCGAATTACAAGGGCACTCTGAAATGGTAAAGACGTTTACAAGTATGGGACGGGTCAGAACAAAGCGATAGCCGCTGACGGCGTCTTAGGGCAGTTTTGAAGGCAAACAGAAAACCCAGTCACATTCAAATGATCTCATCTTGGTAGCGGGAATGCAAAATCCCACCGAAGGTTTCCTTAGCCGAGAGCAAAGAAGGGCGGCGTTCTGGGGCCAAACCAGTGACAGTGAGCCGAAGTTGACTGGCCCCCACCCCACGTCCGAGCCCCCCTTTCGGTTAAAGCTCATTTGGTGGAAAGAATCGGGTTAAAGGGAGGAAAACGAGAAGGGATTTCACAGATCTTGAGGTTCTTTTTAACAAACAACAGCTGAAGGCCACTACAGGCCGCAGCTGTGGAGACGCGGGCGGAGGTCAGAGGCTGGGAACGGAAAAGGTCTTACTTACTAATGGCCATCCTCTCGGGGAGCTAGCTGGCTGGCGCCCGCCGTCCGTCTACCTGAGCGGCGGTGGGCGCAGGCAGATAAGTTCCGCAGGCCGGCGCCGGCGCCGCCCCTCCCTGCGCAGCCAATCCCCGGAAAGGCCGTCGCGGTCCCGCCCTCGGGGGCCGCCCGTCGCGGGCAGGTCCCGGCTCCACCGGCTCCTTCCCAGCCACACCCCGGGCTGGAAGCACCGGGCTGTCCTCCACCCACCCCCGCGCCCCTCGCTTTCTCTCTGGCCAATCGCCTCCAACCCAGCAATTAACTCTAATGAGAAGCTTTCGTCTCAGCATTTTTAACAATGTATAAACCAGTTTCAACACAGCCAACAACTCAAACAGCTTTGAGAACAAAGGTAATTAATAGCTGTAGCAATTTTTCCTTTAATTTATAGAATGTGAAGACTTTCTCATTGCACACTACATTTAAGAAACCAAGTTTAAGACGTAAGTATATCTACCATAGTACAAGGATATTAGTTCTGTGGAAAAACACCAGACCATGGTAGAACTCTAAAATTTTTTTTAAAGGGTTGGGGTAGGGGGAGACTCACTGTTCAAAAAAATAAAGTCAAACTTCCAAATCTGGTCCCTCCTGCTGAACACATGCTCCGGGGTCACTGGAAAGAAATTTCCAAGATGTACAGTGATGTGGTGGGAGGTTCATTTTCTTATAATTTACTGGTGTTGCGAATAAAAGGGGAACAAACCACCCAGGGCACATTACTAGTAAACAACATGTGTAATTCTAATTAGTACCAGGGAAGGTTGCTAATTGTTCATTCTACAATCAGCTGAATGGAGGCTACCTGGCATTCAAACAGGAAAACACCAAATGCCAGAGTGGTCTTCTGGGTGCACTAGGCTAGCGCCTGGCATCTTCACTAGAAAGAACCAGAACACACCCTCTGCACAGAAGAAACATCCATCTTACCTTCAATTGTACAGCAATTGCACAAACACTGAAAACTACTACCAACTGGAGTAACTACTTGCAGAATCCGAATTTCAGCAAAGTTATTTTGGGGGACTAAGGGAGATGTAGGAAGTTCTTGGAAATGTACTTAACAAAAATGAAACCATACTAACTACACAACCCCTAAACCACTAGTCCAACCCTGAAAGGGAAGTGATTAGGTGACTCTTTCCTAGAAAATGATGACAGTAGTCCATTCGACAGCTCCGACTATCAAATGAATTCATTTTACATACACAGTGAAATTTACAAGAGTAAAATTATAACTAAAGTAGGTGCCTAGAAAACGAAAATAACTATAAAGTCTTTTTTAGAGTCTATACTGGTCTGATCTTTAAAGTAATATGTATCCCTTCAGAAGAATAACGAAAACTTACAAGTTAACTAAATAGGTTAAACAAATCTTCTATTACTATATATTTTTCAAAAACAGGTTATTTCTCAAAAATTACATGTATGTATGATTTTCAGCCCAATCCATGCATTTACTAGGATATGATCTAAAATATCTCCATTTAAAAATGGCTATCTTAATTTTTCACATTACAGAAAGTGAATCACAAAATGCCATTTTTAGCAGCTGTTTGCTGCTCTACAGAGTATGACAAATATTTAAACAATCTATAGTTTAGTTGTAGTAACCATTTAAAAGGTTTAATCTCAAAAAATCAAATGAAAACAAATAGAATGGAGGGCAACAATTAAAGCCAAATATTAATACTTTCAAATGCCTACCTAAAAACAAGGTGGCATTCTTAAAAGCTTCTCCTGCCCTATACCGGTGAACATAAGCTAGCAGAATCTAGGAACACCGAAAAACCAAACCTACTGCCATCGGCTTTGATTACAACTCCCAGCAGCCCGATGGACCGAGCAGAATTGAAGCTTTCCAGAAGCACACTGCCACATCTTATTCTTGACAAGCATTTCCCAGCGGGCGCATAGAACCACTGTGTAGACAGGCTCCTCCGGAGGGAAAGGACTCCCAAACCCTTGTTCTGCGGCCAACTAAGCATGGTGAGCAACTGCTGAGGGCGAGTTGGAGACACTCCTTGGGAGAAAACATTACACCCCAAATCCTTTCCTTACAAAATTCCCCACTGCGTGAAGATTTGGAAATGGTCTTAAAAATCGTTCTTAGTTTAAGCCAACACTCTGTGTATGTCTATGCATGTTTCAAATATATTAAGAACGTTAAAATCATTATAATTTATTTTTAGAAGCATTTTAAGCTCAAAAAGTCCATGCTATCTACTTCAAATAAACTAAATAATCAGACATGAGACATAGGAATGAATAAATATTACTGCAAAATGTTCTTGCTAAGTATTACTAACTGCCTCATCACTCATGTAAACTTTTAATTTTAGCAATTTTTTTAATAAGCACAAAGTACCGGTCAAATAAGATTAAAATTTCCAAATTTGCTTTAAATGGAAAAGTAGCACTAGGGAGAGCTTTAAAATAACCGGTAACTCACACGGTCTTGACAGAATTTGCCCTCAAGATAAATAGTTCTTCACCAACATCACTGATATCATTTCCCAGTGATTCCAACACTGTTTGTTCAGATTATTTCTGTATTGATCATTTCCCTTTTTGGATATTCCAATCAGGGGTCCTACTTCAGAAAAATGATTTTTTCGTTTTTTTTAAATCTGAGAAAAGTGTACCTCCCCCACTTCCTTCTTAACTGGAGCTCAGCAGAACTGAGCCACCAAGCTCATAAACCAGCCAATCCTACCTTTTAAATCTGGGCCACAACCTTTCCAAGGAGTTTGAAGGGCAAATTCTCTCCTCCAACACACTACCAATGCCGCAGAGAAGCGCTGGGCATTGTTTACCTAGTCTACCCCTGACTTCCTCTGACAAGAGCTAACTACTCGAAGACAATGACTGTGAGAACCACAGACACTGTCCTGGGGCACGTTCATCTCTGCAAGTAAATAATGACCCAAATCAGAAGCGCAGAGACCATGAACTTTTAATAGGGGGAAAAACATCCGTCACACGAGGAAAGTAACTCTTTCCCTTTCCGAAGGAAACCATGGAAAAGCAGTAGGACGACTTGATGCGACCAGCGTCCTGGACTACTGGGAAGCAGCTCCGTCGAGTCCCAAAGCTGCCCAGGCTGCGCGGAGCGCCCGCAGGCGCTTGTCTGGGCAGCCCCTAGGGGCTCCGGGAGCGCGAGCGGCGGGCTGAGGCTGGGCACAGGGCGCTGGGAAAGGAATGGGGACGTGCGGACCAGCCCGCGAGCGCCCAGGGAGGCACCCAGTGTGGTCGACCTCCTGACCCCTGACCCTTACCGGGCCAAGTGCCTGGGGACACCCCTGAAGTACCAGTTATCTGCGGTTCCCTGCGGTGCCGCCCCCAACCGCAGACTCCACCACGTGGGGCGCATTCCCATCTGGAGCACCTCTCTCCCTCCCAACACAACAGCAGACAGCAGGAGCGTCTTCAGGTGGCGAGTTACGGGGTGTTTGGGTTCTGGCTACTCACTAGAGATCAGGCACGTACTTTGGGCTTCGGGTTTTCTCAGCCATAGATACAGGACTCAACTCGCCGGGGTGGCAAGGAGGCACCGAGCGCTGGCATCCTTTCCTTGTAAAGACCCATTTTGCTTCTGGCTCCTCATACCAACTGTCCTATACAGGCCAAAACGATGCGTGGAATGCGCCCTTGACTCTTAACATTCCTTAGAGCTCTCCCTATTCTCCTCTTCCCCAAGCCATTACCAGGGCCCCCTCTAGTGCAGGCCCTAGGGCCACATCAGGCCTATTTAATTGCAAGGACTTGGGTGAAAAACCCAGGGTGCACACCCCTCCCTCCACAGGGTGGCCAGTTCGGCTCAAGCACAACGCTGACCTTTGTCTCCAGACTGAAGCACAGTCATACATGCTCCCATGTGGGCCGGTCCAGCCGTTCAGTCCTGGTCCCTCACTCTCTTTTCTGGCTTTTTCTAGTCAGTGGCGGCAAGAGGGGGTTGGGGTGCAGGCCAAGCCTATTGACACAACCAGCGGTGGTGACACCAAATTGTCCGTCTATGAAAGTTTGGGGTAGAAGTTTTTTAGCAGAAGTTTAGTATTTTTTAAATTTAAATATCTGTAGTTAGTTATAGCAACAGAAATATTTTCCATAAAGTAGATCGTTACAGATGCAGTTAGATTAAAAGTTAGCACCCTATCATTTAAATTTGTTCTAGTTTTTAATGTTTTCTGCTTTCTCTTCCACTCAGGTTTTTATTTGCTTTACTTTGTTATTGTTTTCTTGTTTGTTTTAATGTTTTTCTCTGGCAGTAACTGGATTAATGATTCCTTGGGATATGGTAGGGGAGGTTGGGGGGAAATAGGGAGCTAATAACAGTGAGTACAAGAATGAAGAAGATGTTCTAAAACGGATTGTGGTGATGACTGGACAACTCTTCTCAATGTGACTGAACTATTGACTTGCATGATATGCAAATTATATGCCAAAAAACTTTTGAAAAAATAGAATGCACGACTTGAAGGATGCAATCAACTTCAATGACTGGAACATGTAGAAATTGTTGGATGAAATAAACTTTATCAATTTTCACCAAACTAAAAAATATATCAGAAATATTTTCTGTAAGCCCAGCTTCTGATAATCAATGTACCTACAAGGCTAAAAATACCATGCTAATTTATTTTTGAACCTCGTGCCACCCCCCCAACCACGCCCCCTCAGAGCTGTCTGTACCTGTTACAGGCACACACCGTTGTGTTTGTTGTGCTGGTATTTTCATAGTCTCACTGATTTTGCCCACTTTTCTGGCGTTTCAGCTACAATACTGTGGCAAATAATAGTTGTAAGCCTGTATCAATAATCTTTTTGAGAATGAAACAGTAATTATAGGAAAAAAGAAATTAAAGGGCTCCTACTAGGTTGCTAATAATGTTCTAACTAATAAAGCTGTAATCTATGTAAATTATGTGTCAAAAAACTGTTGCTGGAAAAAAAAAGCTGTAATCTGATGTACTAAACAATTCCACTGTTAAACCCACTGCCGTGGGGTCTAGTTTGACTCTAGCAACCCTCCAAGGCAGATTAGAACTTCTCCCAAGGGTTTCCAAGGCAGTCAATATTTTCCGGAGCAGACAGCTCACCTTTCTCCCTCGGAAAAGTTGGTGTGTTGGACTGCTGCCTGTCAGTAGTTCAACACAGAATCCACTGTGCTACCAGGTCTCCGATTTTATTGTTAATATTCATATAATGGGGGAAATACTACATTTGAGCAATTTACAACCATTCTCCTCATGTACTAGTCTATGATTAGAATTGATAATAGATATTATCAAGGATCCTGTGTGGTCTAGCACAGGCAGGGAGGCACGACACCAACTCTAATGTTGCTCCTGTTTGCAATCAAACCTTTATTAATTGCGGATACCATTCCTCTTGCCTAGAATGTCCTTTTTCTCCTCTAAGCACTTTCCAAGGGCACCATTTTCAAGAGCCCTTCCTTAGTTTCATCCAGCAGACATACAACCCTCTTTGGTCTTTATTCATTCCCATCTCATGTTCTTGACAGTCACCCTATTTGTCAGACTGCTGCGTGTGATGCTCAAATGCCTGTGCTCCTTGAAGGCCTGGGAGGATGCCTTTGGTTTGAGTCTCTTCCAGGAGCCCAGTGCTGAATTCATGTAATCTGCCTTGTGATGGGATCATAAGCAAGGACTCTTAACAGCCAAGTGATGAAAACTTGTTAAAACAGAATCAACTTCAAAGCTAAAAACTCAAAGACAATCATTTTTAAAGAGCCGCACACCATTAAATTCGTAGGCAAAGAAAGGTTTTTGCAGGTAATGCCCTCTCTCTTTTAGGAATATTTTGACAGCTACTCTGCTTTATGTAAATGCAGATGGCACTGACCTCCCAGAGAACTTCTCAAGTCTACCATTTCTTTTGACTTTGCAATAACCTTGCAAATAGGGCAGGGGAGACCACAGTCTTGAGAGAGATGACTGGGGCTAAAGTGGGCAGAGAAATAGCCAGTTACTGGTACACAGACTATGGTGTTACACATAGTGGATCATTTTTACTGGAGTTTTTCCTTATAAATCATAGCAAACCACCCCAAAATTGCCCAGATAAAATAATTAGTTCAATTATTCTTAAATAAAACTATGATAGTTGGGTTACTCTTTTGAATAGAGAAATGTCATTTCCCCTACACTAAAATTACCTATTGTCATGTTGAAAATTTCTCTTTATATTCAGTAGTCAGCATGTTAGATATTACAGTGAGGTAGAAACCACATGAAAATTACAATTAGGAACTGTTTTTGTCCTGCAATATTATATGCATATTTTTTCCAGATAGCTTTTTTTTTTTTAAATATGGAACGCTTCAGAATTTGCGTGTCATCCTTGCGAAGGGGCCATGCTAATCTTCTCTGTATCGTTCCAATTTTAGTATATGTGCCGCCAAAGCAAGCACATCCAGACAGCTTTAAGAAGCTCTCACAAACTTGAAATTTTACTTCCAATACCTTATTTTGTTTCTCCACTAACGAACCTATGAATCTCCCCAGTCCACTTATCTTTACATTATCAACATTCTCTGGTGTGACTGGCAGAATAACGGTAACCCCAAAGATGTCTCCATCCTAATCCCTACAATCTGTGAGCATGTTAGATTACCTGAATGGGGGAATTAAGGTTGCTCATCAGCTGATCTGGGGAGGTTATCTCGCATTGCCCAGGTGGGCCCCGTGTAATCATATAAATCCTTGTAAATGGAAGAGGGAGGCAGGAGAGAGGTGCTGGGATGGCTGTGAGAAAGAGTCAGCCCAACATTGCTAACTTTGCAGTTGGAGGAATGGACTACAAGCTATGCTATGCGAGCAACCATTGGAGCTGTTAACAGTAGGGAAATGCATACTCCCCCAGAAGCTAAGCCCTGCTGATAACTTGAGTTTAGCACAGTAAAACCTATAGGGTTTGGGACTTCTGACCTCCAGGACTGTGTGAACATGTAGTTACACTACATTAAGCCACTACGTTTGTAGTAATTTGCTACAAGAACTGCAGAAAACAAAAACATCTGAGTTTCCAAGTACCTTTATAGCCAATCTGCTTCTTCATGTTTGGATTCGTATGTGAGCAAAATAAAAATATTCTTTCTAAACTCTCAACTTCAGGTACAGCTGGACTCTTCAGTTCCAGTCAAGGTGGGGACAGGAGTTCTTCCAGGTACCTCCTCCCACAACTTTGCAAATGACATTCAGGCTCAAGTCTCCTTGCTGGGAAGCATGCTGCAGGGGCCTTGTCGGGATGAGCAGGCAGCTGGATAGGAGGTCTGGTGCCCTGCCTGCGTGCTGCTTTTACAGAGTGACAGGGCCAGGGCCAGCACACCAATGAAACAAAGGACAAACATGAAACACAGCGCCACAGGCAACCACGTCTTGATCAAATCTAAGAGTGATTCAAGTTAATAAGTAACATAACCCCACCACCTTTTTCATGGCTTTAATTATCACAGCCAGCAAAAAAAATATTCAGGCCATCTCTGTTTAGTGATGTTTTATTTACCCCTAAAGGCTAAAGTCTTCATTAAATTCAGAAGAGTTGTGCTCAATTCAACACATATGGTGAGATCGAAGTCGAGTTTATTGTACTTTTTAAAAGTGCCACCCCTCCCCCAACACACATACAAATACAACATAATCCATGCGCACGGAGCCACACCCCAAACTCTGAAGACACAGCGCTGCCTGGATGCACAGCCATGAATCGGGAGGCAGCGGATGGAAAGGCTGGCGGTTCCAACTCTGTGCCAAAGTACAGTCTAGTGGCCAGCCTTCCTGCCCAGAAAATCCTGTGGGGGCCGTTCTCGGTCACAGGGGTCTCACTGTGAGTCGAAATCAATTCAATGGCACCTAACAACAGTGTAGAAAAAATGTACAGTGCTGCAAAACTGATTTTAAAAACATTCTTGTTTCTGAGTTTCCTCCATTTTTTCCCCCTAGTATAAGCTAACCTTCTCCTGAGACCATTTGCTAGACCGTTCAAAGTATGAGACACAACTACCAACTTTCCAATGCCCATGAAACGTCTCGCTCTGGCTGTGTTTCTGAAGGGCGGGGGGCCTTTCGGGTTGAGAAGCCTGGCTGGGTAAGCGGTAAGAGGCCTGGGGAAAGGCCGGGGCTCGATTGACTGAGAGTTGTGTGTCCACAAGATCAGTGCCCTTCCCTTTCTTCAGATGCAAAGTCTGAACTGTGTCAGGGAACCCATCCTGATGTTTCCCAAAGCTCACACTGTCATTGTTTCTTTCCAAAGTGCAACAATGAATAACTTCTCCACTAAGGAGTAAACTGCAATTCGTTACCATGTCTTATAAGAGTGGGCTTCAAAAGTTTGTGGACACGTTTCCTTACGAACTTTTTGAAGCCCCCTTATGTCAGAGAAGGAGTTTTTCAGATTGTTCCTGTGATCAGTGTTGCTGTTGTTGTTTTTCCTGTCTTCAGTTATCACTTCATGCTACTTATTGTCTGTGGACCCAAACAAGCCTGAGAAGCGGGAATGAGCGAAATGTTGACTACTACAGCTACGTGAACAGATGCGGGGTGGGGCTGTGTGTGGACGTGGTTGCTCAAATGCGCTCATACGCACTTATGAGCCCGTGTTTTCACATGCAAGTCTGCATCCACAGAGAAGTCCCACTTCTATGAAGGGATCAGGGAGGTAATGGGAACGAGAAATCTGTGAAAGGGGTTGGGGGAGGGGGGGAGAGTCAAGGTCTCCCTGTCTCCTCTTTAATCTCAGGGATGGAGGCAGATTCTGAAGAAGAGTTGAAAAACAGGGAGCCCTAAGGCGGGGTGGCAGTCTAAGATAAAATGCACTTAGAAGGGGCCTCCACATTCTCCCTTTAGAAACAGGGTGTTATAATATGGGTTTACAACGGTGCTAAAGCTGGAAGCCTAACTTGAGCTTGTGTTTGATCATTTACTGCAGTATTGTACACCATACATTTATGGTCCTCCTTCACCTTCAGTTCTTGAAGAACGGTTCCTGACAGCTGCAGCACTCTAAAGGGGAAAATAAAATGCAGGGCAAGGAGGCGAGGCGTGAAGTTCCACAAAGGGCAGGAGAGTGAGTGCAGTTTGAGTGTGCAGGCTCAGGCCTGTGGGAAGAGATAATCTTATGGGGTAGCTGTTGCCTGCAAGTCACGTGACTGCCTTGCCTTCTGTACTCAGGTCCTCAGGGATTGAGGAAAACTTCCCCCACAGCTTCTGGCTCTTCAGGTATGAAGGAGGCCCAGCAAAGCTGGTGCTTTCCTGTAGGGTCTTAAATGCCATATTGCTCTCCGCCATGGACCTCTTAACTGTCCCCCAAATGCTAATCCTATTTTGGTCTCAGCATTAAAATAGCTTATTTAACACATCTTAATTCTGTAGGGAAAATGAAATCTACTAATCATAAAATAATTACAAAATTTTAATTGTTTTTCATAAATTCTCAAGAATAAAAAACTTTAGTCATCCATCACAAATCATTGTTCTGGACAGAAAACAGTGCCAGAGGCATTTAGAATATTTCTTAAAATGAATCGAAAGATAAATGAATGACAGTAAACAAACAGATCCATAGCAGGTATAGGCAAATTAGCAAAGTCATAAAATTGATTATGTTAAAACAGTTTGTCTTCAAGCTTTTAAGTTAAATCCTGAGTTTTCATTGTAGAACAAGACTTATTTAAAATTGTGACACTGTTTTTAACTGAGCCAACATACAATCAGCATGAAAAGTAGCCCTGTAAAAGCAATAACCTATGCATGACTCTTTCTGGAGGTTTGAGTCCACTCAGAGGGGCCTGTGCAGCAGCCGGGGATGGACTGAGGAGGCAGTCACGAAGTACTCTGCGGATCACGGCTCTCCTGACTCGCCAGCAACTGATATTAGGAATACACTCGGTTCGTTACTGACGTGTCATTTCAGAAAAAGGTATTGTACTTACAGCTGCCGAGGCCATTTTAAATCACATGATTTTTTGTTCTGTGAAAATAAAGTGTGACTTCTTTGAACACACAGGCAAAGATAGCAGAAGTCTACCTTCCTCATCTTGGGAGAGGCACTAGGTCAACAGGTGCTAAAGTGGCTTGCTTAGAAGCACAAAGGTTAGACCCTGGTGGAAACTCTCTGGGCCATGGCTCTTTCACTGTGTATGTTCATGCTCAGAGCCTTGAAGATCAAATCCAATTTCTTTATATTTTTTCTGAAGATCTTAATTTTTTCATCCCAATATCACTACTAATTGTGAAGGCTTGCCCAATTATAGGAGCCTTGGTGATACATGTAGGGTTACACATTGGGCTGCTAACCACATGTTTAGTTCAAGCCCTCCAACCGTTCCGCAGGAGAAAGATGAGGCTTTCTGCTCCCCCAAAGATGAACAGCTGTGGGAAAGCACAGTGGCAGTTGTACTCTGCCCTACAGGGTTACTGTGAATCAGAACCCACTCAGTGAGTGGGAGTCTTCAATGACTGCCCACTGCTCAGGAGGCAGACTCCAGCAGCATCGAAAGTGGCATTCGACTACAGGATACTGGAAGGCATTCAGTATTGTAATTCCTCCACCACATAGTCCATTTGACATCTGCCCACACGGTGAGCGAGAGCGAGAGCGTGAGAAAGAGAGAGAGAGAGAGAGAAAGACTAGTTCTCCTGTCATTCTAAATGGTGCCTGGTCTAACAAGATGCTTTAGAGTACCATGTTTGCCATCAATCCTGGGAAACCGCCTCACTTGTTAAGTACAGAAACTTTTTGAAATGGAAAATTAAGGTGCCCTGATCTGGAGCTGCTCCTGTCATCTCCCTCCTAGTGGACACATTGTGTCCAACCTGCCCGCCCAGAAGTAACCTGGCCTCTAGCTTTCTACCAGAGATGACTGGAGCAGACCACAAATCAGTAAATCGTCGTTGAACCCTTCTTGAGCTGAACATGATGATGCCAAGATCCACCACTTCTAAGAATCCTGAACAGGGTTATTTAAAAGTATAGGGCATCTATCTTGCAGATTACCCATTTTCTTGCACTATAAAAATATGAACTTAATCATTTTGTGACAAGAAAAGCTATTTATAGCTACTATGCCTTCCTAGCCCAGATTTAACCACTAGACTCCCTGAAGAGGCAGACAAGTAGCCTGCATTTATTTGCTGTAGCCACTGAGGGCTCTGGCAGAAAGGGGCCATCTCATTGGACTTCTTATTATTTCACTCAGTTTTATTCATTCCACTTCCTGTATATGTGCTTATATTCAGATATAAAATTTGTATAAAGTTGCCCAGAAACCAAAACGCATAAGAATCCACAAGCTGATGCAGGCTAAACTGCTTACCATCCTTGGGCTGGTTCCTTATCTATCCTGTCATTCAAGGTTGAAGACACCCAGCTTGGGAGGGTGGTTTCTTTAGTTATATCACTTTAAAAAATCAAATCATTTTATTGAGGTTCATACAACTCTTATCACAATCCACACATACATCATGTCAAGCACTTTTGTACATTTGTTTCCTTCATCATTCTCAAAACATTTGTTTTCTACTTGAGCCCTTGGTATCAGCTACTCATTTCCCCCTCCCTCCCCCCTCCCTCATGAACCCTTGGTAATTTATAAATTATCATTTTGTCATATCTTACACTGTCTGATGTCTCCCATCACCCACTTCTCTACTGTCCATCCCCCAGGGAGGAGGTAATATGGTGATCCTTGTAATCGGTTCCCCCTTACGCCCTCACCTTCCCTCCACCCTCCTGGTATCACCACTCTCACCACTGGTGCTGAGGGGTTCATCTGTCCTGGATTCCCTGTGTTTCCAGTTCCTCTCTGTACCAGTGTATATCCTCTGGTCAAGCCGGATTTGTAAAGTAGAATTGGGATCATAATAGGGGGGGAGGGGAGGAAGCATTCAAGAACTAAAGGAAAGTTGTATGTTTCATCATTGCTACACTGCACCATTTTTGATGCAACTGCAGTAAAATCAGTGTTTCCCATCCTTCTTGAAAACACACCATTCTTTAGAAAGAATGTTCCCTCTCATACTTTGAGAAAATTTCATCTAAAGCACTTCAAGCATTTTATACCTAAGGTACCAACACCACCAGTCCCCCAGGTCATCACACTTGACGTTACTGTTAAATCAAGTCAGAAAGCTGGTCAGGTGGACTGCAAGTCAGAGGAAGTGAACCAGTCCCCAATAAGTGAGGGGCTTGCTCTCACACGCTACAGGCTACCTTACTTGGGGCTAAGCCACTTTAAATGCTGTCACAGTTTTTCAGGAATACACACTTCGGCTTTGGCTTTCTTAGAGGAGAGTCTAAACATTTGTGAGGAATGGCTAATAAGTCAGGGTTCTCATTTTAGCAAAGTGGACACTCGGCCCTCCTAAAATCTGATTTCTAGGTCCTTCAGCTATCTCCTAGAGTCAAGTGTGCCCACTTCAAAGGTTATGCTTTCTTTGTTCCACAAAATTCGGAGTAAAAAATGTGAACATGTTGGGAGTGGGGTTGGGGGTTGAGATGGTTGTGTGGACAAGTTACACCTGAGTTTACTAAGCTTTGGTGCCTTTTAAAATTTGCAATCTCAAACAATAATACCCAACACACCATCTATGGCCAGAAGTGACAATACTGTACTCTGGCAACAGATTTTGGGCACCAAGAACAAAAGTATTTTTTCACGGTCAGTCATTTGCACAGCTTATCATGATCAATGAACTCTCGTCAGATTCCTGGTTTATATAAACAAAGAATGGCTTCAGAAAGAATGTTTGATACTATGGTAAAAAAAACAAGCCAAACTTTTCTTTCATACCAGAGAAACTGCTACTTCATACAACTATCACAGGTAAGTGTACCTTAACGTGGCTTTATGTGACTCAGAGTGACCCTATAGGACCCTGTGGGTTTGAGGCTATAACTCTTTATGGGAACAGAAAACTTCATCTGGTGGTTTTGAACTGCTGACCTTGTGGTTAGCAGCCAAGTGTGTAACCAAATTTCATGTCCATTCCTTGGCCAAGGGCACCTACCTTTTAATTTATATAAAGGTATATATCTGTGTTATTTTTTAAGCACAGGATTTTTTAACAAAACACCATTTGCTTCAACGTGGGACACTGTATGATCCTGGTCAGGATGACACCTGTAGTTCCTTTCCCATATTCCTTTCTTCTTTTTAAAAAATGTTTTCTGGTATTATTTTTATTTTGTAATCGCTTTATTGGGGGCTCTTACAGCTCTTCTAACACTCCATCCATCCATGTGTCAAATACATTTGTACATGTTGCCATCATCCTTTTGAAAACATTTATTTTTACTTGGACCCTTAGTATCAGCTCATTTTTTCCCTCCCTCCCCCTCCCACCCCATTAACCCTTGATAAATTATATTTTCATATCTAATACACTCCGCTGTCTCCCGTCACCCATGCTTCTATTGTTCATCGCCCTGGGTGGGGGTGGGGGTTATTTATCAATCTTTGTGATAGGTTCCTCCTTTCTCCCCTCACCTTCCCCCTACCCTCATTATATCACTACTTCCATTATTGTTCCCGAGGGGTTTATCTGTCCTGGATTGCGTGTCTTGACAACTCAATTGTAAGGCAGAACTGGGGTCATGATAGTGAGGGGTGGGGCGGAAGGAAGCATTACAGAACTAGAGGAGTGTTATATATTTTGTCGGTGCTATACTGCACCCTAGCTGACTCATCCCTTCCTTGTAACCCTTCTATGAGAGGCTGTTCAATTGTCTACAGATGGGCTTTGGGTCTCCACTCTGCCCACCCCCCTCTTTCACATGGATACAATTGTTAGTTTGGGGTCTTCTGATGCCTGATGCTTGATCCTGTAGACACCTCAGGATCACACAGGTTGGCGAGTTTCTTCCATGTGGGCTTTGTTGCTTCCCAGCTAGATGGCCGCTTGTTTAACTTCAAACCTTTAGGACCCCAGATGCTGTATCTTTTGATAGCCAAGCACCATCAGCTTTCTTTACTACATTTGCTTATGTACCCATTTTATCTTCAGCAATCATGTGAAGAAGATGAGCATCTGAGTGCCGGGTTATTATAACAAAGTGCTCTTGCACTGAGGGAGTCCTTGAGTAGAGGCCCAATCCATCTGCTACCTTAATACTTAACATAATATATGTACCTAGATCTATGTCCCTATTGTTATATATAAATATATGTACATCTGTAATATTCTAATGAATCAGCAAGTTCTCTGCTATGAAAGGAAAGCTTAGTTTCCCACTTTCTATAAGCTGTACATGGAAAAAGAATCCCAGGGTGCATTTGTTCCCATGGCAATCTCATCATCAAGAAAGGACACGGGGACATGGGAGACGGGGACTGAGTGCTTGTGCTGGTCTGTGGCCAGGCTGGGAGGCTGAGAAGATCAAGGGCTATTGCCCCACTAGGTGACTTCATTCCCAGTGTCCTGGGTTCAAATGTGGTGTCCATGTGGACAGCTCTCCATCTTGACATCTACTCAAAGGAATGCAATGCCACACTTTTCTTTCTCAAGACCATGTGAACACAACTTTTATTTCATGGCAGGTATTTATTTTAGATAATTAGTGATTAAGAAAACAAGTCAAACGCACTAAACACCCTTAAAAAGGATGAACAGTTATTACTCCCTCATTATGATTCTTATATTTTAAGGGGTGCAACTATAGGAACTTGTTTAAATTTTAGGATCTATTCCACACAGGGAAGATTAAAAGACAAGCTTGGGTTTTGTTGTGGTTTTTAATTGAGTAAGCGTAATGGTGCCATTAATTCTAAGCGTATGGGCTCACTTCGGATATCTGTGCTACATTTTAGTCATTCTTGCAATGTTTCAAATGTTCTCAACAGACTGCTGTATAGTCTAAACATAACTTTGATATGCACTGTGAAACCAAAAATTCATGATTTGCTTTATGATGATATTCCCTTTATTGTGGTAGTATGGCACCAATCCCATAGTATCTCCACTGTTATGTCTGTATCCCTGTGGAGGAAAATTCTAAATGATATCTCAGTTTAGAGCAAACAACTGGGAGGTATAAAATGCAAATACTTGCAGTCCTTTTTATTCAAGAAAAGTCAGTGTGACTAGTGCCTTAAAACCCCGCCCCTCCTTTCCATTTCTAAGTCCATTTTTCAGGTGGAACATCCGAAAGCATGGGGTGGGGGGAGCACATGAAGGCCGCAAGATGCTGCTTTTACTGCTGACAAACTAAAGCCAGGCAGCAATTTCTGCCCCTCACCACCCAAAATGCCTGAATCTGCAGTCAGAGGGGCTCACTTGTTTTTAAAAATTAGGTTATTTGAATTGGTAATATATGCACCAAACATACACACCTGTTCACACTGTTCCCTGCACAGTTCAGTAACACTGGTGACAGGTGATACTGTGCGAGTACTCTCTCTGCCCAGTGTTTCCTCACCAGGAATTCAGGCTCGCCATGTCTTCACTTCATGTTTCCTCTGTGCCATCGACGGACTGCTGTCAGTTTACACTCACACAGGTCAGAGTGCAATGCTCAAGGCAGATAGGATTGAGATAAAATGTTGTTTAATTCATGATGGCTTCATGGGACTGTTTTTATTGTGGTCTGGGTAAAAGTTTTAAGAATAAATTCGTTTCCAACTCAATTAATTGATACATATAGTGCTTCATGACACCAGTTGTAATTTATCAATGTAATTGCTTCCCCAACTTCCTACCTTGGTCCTTGCCCTCCACCCCCACCCCATGTCTTGTATATCTTTCCTGCCCCTTCTTGCCTTCCAACTTTGTTTTTTGGGGCACATGCTGCCCCTTTGGTCACCTGTGCTTAAGGTTTCTGAAATGCACACGTTTCACCGGTGTGACTCTTCACTTCATAGGTCTATCATTCCGCTGAGAGGCAACCTCTTGCAGTGGGTTCATTCACGTATGCAAGGAGTCCGAGGGCCACAGTCTCAGGAGGTTCCTCCTAGACCAGTGAGTCGGGTTTTTTCATGATTTTGAATTCTGTTCTACATTTCTTTCTCCCACTCTGCCCAGTCCCTATTGTGCCCCTGATCAGAGCAGTCAGTAAGTAGTGGCCAGGCCTCCTCTGTGAGAGAATCATTCTGTGATTCATGTGGCCCAACAGCCCTTTGGATGAAGTGTTTCTTGAGTGTATTATTCTCTGCACCCTTTTTTTGCTTTGGATGGAAGAGAGCAATTATTGTACCTTAGATGCTGTTTTTTTTTTTTAAGTATATAAGTCCGTATATACTCGAGTATAAGCCGACCCAAATAGCAGCCCAGGCACCTAATTTTAACACAAAAACTGCACAAAAAATGTGCTGAGAAAACTCAGCTTACACACGAGTATATACGGTATTTCAGACTCCAGTGGCTACTCACTAAAGTAGAACACTCTCTTATGCAAAGTGACCTACATGTCCCCTGAGAGTATTCAGGAGGCAGTTTGAGTTCAAGGTTGACAGAGCACTTCTGAGCAACAGATTTGTGTTCCTCCAGTCTTAACGGATCCATAAAGTTTGGTTTCCTTTTGAATTTGAAATTCTGTTCTATGATTTTCTTCCTTTTATTTAGGGTCCATCTATTGGGTCTTTGATCAAATCTTTTCTTTTCTTTTTTTTTTTGATCATATCTTTTCATGGTTGTGTGATTTGCTCAAAAACCTTTCCCCCCAAGAAACCATTATACAAAATGCTCTGTGGACCAGATGTCTTCCCACTTCTCCCCAGATTCCTAACAATCCCAGAAGTCTATCAATCAATCCAAGCCAACTTGCAAGGAATCATAGCAAGGCCTGCTTCTCAGCCTCTTCTCTTTATTCCTTTATATATATTTAAGATCAGTTTATTGGGGGCTCTTAAAACAATACATACATCAATTGTATCAAGCAAATACTTATACATATGTTCCCATCATAATTTCCTAAACATTTATTTTCTATTTGAGCCCTTGGTATCAGCTCCTCTTTTTTCCCTCCCTCCACTGCTCGTGACCCCTTGATAAATTGTAAATTGTTATTCTCTCTTTTTTAAAAATCATTTTATTAGGGGCTCACACAAAAATTGTTATTTTCATATCTTATACCGATTACTGTCTCCCCTTCCCCTCAGCTTCTTCTCTTTAGATATCTCTATTAGGGGGCTTCAAAAAGTTTATGGACAAATTCTTTTAATTCCATTTTCCTATGAGCTTTATGAAGCCCTCTCCTATGATATCTTTCAAAGAGACGAGCAGTTAAAGTGTCTGACTGCCAGAACCCTCCAGCTGCTTTGAGGCAAAAAAACATGGCCATCTGCTCTCCTAAAGAAGCCTAAGAAACCCTATGAGCCAGTTCCACTCTGTCCTCCAGGGTCAAGTCTGAACCGGCATCGAAGCAAAATGGTCAAAACACTATCTGCTTTATCTCTGTGTGGTTCATGTCTTATCAAAGATGGTCAGTTGATCAGAAGAGAAAGGGTAACTGTCCCAACCATCCTATGTTACCTAGAAGCGCTGGTGCACACAAAACTGAAGAGACCACAAGGCCTTGAAGGACAGAGGATGTAATTTAAGGTAAAACATGTTAACCTCCATGTGGTTTCAAGGCCAGCTCTTCTTTACCTTCAAACTTTCAACCTTACTCCCTACTCCCACCTCCTTTATACTTACAAGTTATAAAGACCATGGTCTCAAATTCTCTCTTCTCTATCACCTGTGTTAAAGAACTCAATTTTGGTACCTTGACACTATTTTATCAAATGTATCTCTACTGCTAAAGAAGAGAAATGGGGAAAGTAAAAGCTCACACTACACAATAGCCCAGTGTCGTAGTCTACTTTCCCCTGTTAAGGATCCTATTATGAAGACACCTGTCACAGTTATTACTCAAAAGTATAAGAAGGTTATAGCTGAAGCAACTATTATTTAGCTTTGACAAAGAAATAAGATAATGCTTATGATTCAATTGTACTGAAAACTCCCTGGCTCTCAAACATTTATCCTAGAAAACAAAGCAACATGAATTTCAGAACACAAAACCAAACTTCTTGTAGAAGAGAAATGGAGACGAGTCTTAGATGGGCAATCCCTCTCATTTATGATGGCTTTGAGGTACTAACACAGGTGATAGCCAGGGAAGGCTACCGAGCAACAAAAGATTTTAAAACCCATGCTGGTTTAAGTCAATAATTTCAAGTAATTTTATATTTTAAATTTCTATTTATAGTATACCAATTTAATTGTATGCATATGGAATTTTGGCTATGCAATATGACTTTTACGACTTCCTTATGTTGAATCACTGTGTATTTCATACTCTACTTTTTAAAATAACCAGATAAAGTAAATACAAAAAAAAATGTTGTGAAACTCAGTGGTTCTTGCCTAAGACTCAATTTAAAGCTCAAATTTCTAAAGCTGAACAATTTCCCATGTGACCATTTGGATGAGAGACACAGCGATTTAGATTGTTCATTAATTATTTCTTGCTCTTGCTAGCTGCCATTGAGTTGGCCCTGGTTCGTGGAAGCCCCATTAACAACAGAAGAGAATACTGCACCATACCCATGATCAGCTGCAATTCAGACTACTGTGATCCATAGGGGTTTTGCTGGTTGATTTTCAGAAGTATATTACTAGTCCCATTTAGTCTAGAAGCTCCACTAATACCTATTCAGAATCATGGCAACATGCAACTTGCCAGTGACAGCTGGGCCTGCATATAAACCACATAACCCATGCATGGCAGAAAAGAATTCTACCACTGAGCCCATATTTCTAATCACACAGTCATATAATTACTCTAATGTTACATTTCCAAGAAGAGAGAGGGTGTGAACTATGGAATTATGCAAACGCACCTTCGGTAAGCCTTTCTCAATGATGAACACGGGGCTGGAGAGGGCACTGCACGGCCATGCTGGTTCTCCTGGCTTAACACAATGCCCATTAGGGAGAGCTGTGCTAGAGAAACAGGAGGACAGAGAGGAATGAAGGCAGAAGTGGTTTCAGTGGAGGGAACATTGTGGGGTGTTGTGGGTATGAGCGATATAAATAGAGAGGCAGGTCAGCCACTTAGAGAGCACAGAACTCCTGGGTCAACAGACAGGAGAGACCAAAACCAAAAAGAGAAATAAGTACCAGAAGAGGTGAGGCGAGGGCACAGTGGGTTCACACCTGCTTCACCAGGGCTCTGTGACCCCGTGATGAAGAAGCCCCCTGGAGGTTCACAGCACAGGGCAACAGCCTGGCTGAGCTGTATGGGCTGAAGTTCCCTCACATACACCAGGGGTTTGTCCAACTGCACCGCTCCGATGTAAATCTACCGGGAACCTTCGTGAGCATCAGGATCAATTCTCCTGCCTAGCATTTAAACCACATTACACTTACACTCACTCACTCACTCACTCCCTAGTCAGTAAGATGACCTTTGAGACCTTCAGAGAAACACATCCTATACAATCAACGCTAAGACTATAAGAAGTGGTAACAACTACCAGCCACTCTGCTCAGTTTTATTCAGCTAGGTACTTGCTTGTTTATTACAGTACATGTATTTATTCCTAAATAAGACTTATTACTCCAAAGCTCGAGAAACGTTTGTGGTACTTATGAGATGTGCCCTCAGGAGTGAGAGGGAGTAAGGTAAGAAGGGGGTAGTTGGAGAACATCCAGCTCTTCAGAAGCAACTCCCAAGAGGTCCTTTGGGACTGAACAAAGCTTTCTAATGATCCTGGCTTGGCCTGGCCTGACTGTCTCTATGGCCCCCTGTACCTGCAGCACATTAAACATAAGGCAATCGGAAAGGAAGGACACACTCCCGGAAGCCTGTCCTCAGTTGGTTTGGGCCATGGCATGTTTCCAGGCCCCTCCAAGTTATGCCAATTGGTTTCTGGGCCATGCACTTAGTTGATTTCCTGGGACATATGCCTTCTGATCATGCCCCTTCCCAAGTTACATTTAGCAGGACAGGATGTGAGAAACCACAAAGTACAAAAAGTTACAGGAGACGGAGCCCCTTATTCATGCCCCCTGTGTGCACTGGAAAAAGCCATCCTTAGCAGAAACACATGCAATCAAAAGAAGGGAAGGGGCTCTGGAACTTCAAAGTCCCTTGGTTGTGGCGCACAGGCCACCAACAGTATAATCCTCCAGCCAGCTGGGTGGAGTCGAAGGGTGGACAAGCAAAGACCTTCCACAAGTGGTCCATCCACGGCTCATTTCTCCATTCTGTGGGGGAGCTGAAGCAGACCCAGGCTGAGGACAGGTGAGGGTGAGCAAGTCTTTGGTTCCTGGCGGGAGGAGAACCCATCAGCCCCTCAGTGTGCAAAGGCTGCACTTCTGAGGAGGTTAACACTCTGCCAGCTGAGCTGTGCTCCCGTACTCTGAGTCCCTAAAAATCCCTGCCTGGAGGAAAGAGCAGAGTGGGGCGACATTGGGTTTGGGCATTTAGGAGCCCTTGTGCCTGCCAAACCAGGGTCTGCTACTGGAAGGGCAGGGAGAGAGGTGACCTGTCTGAACTCCTGCCATGATCTTTATTTTTGAAATAAGAACAGAAGTGGGGAAAGCAAAGGCAGAAAGACGGAGACTCCGTTTCTCTGAGTGAACACCGGTCAACACACAGAAACCAGTGGAACAGCCACAACTCTGGGCCCACAGGGCTGCTTGAAGTGCACACTGTGGGGGTGGCACTGATGGAGCCTGCAGGGCATCTGCACACCCCAGGACGCTGAACGCTGCACCCGCTGGCCTTTCCACTCGCCCAGGACGAATACGGCCAGATGGACTCTCGCCAATTTTATATGCAAGACAGTCGGAAAAAAAGTCAAGTCAGATTTAAAACAAAGAAATGCCACAGAAAAGGCAAAGCTCCAGAGTTATAACCTCTTGCAGGATTTGATTATGCCACTTTGAAGTTACAGTGATTTGCATTTTAATAGAAGCCAGAAAACAGGAGGTGGGCTATGTTACAGCATATTCTTTAGAAATAAGTTGGGAGTATTGATTTCAGTGTAGCCCTTAAAGCAGAACAGGGATAGCCATGCGGTTAATTACTGCACAGGGGCTCATCTTCCAGTGATGACCCACCAAATACACAAGCAAGGAGGGCCACTGGTCACGCACTCTTAGATCTTGGATGGCTGTCAGCTTGATTCTTGCTTTGAAGGCAAGAGCAAACACAGATTGCTGCTGTCACACTTTTCCACTGATGGTCACAGAATGTCAAGGGTAAAAGGCGTCTCCTAGAAGCCCTGTTCCCTGTCCTGTGACCCTGGGCTGGAGCCAGGGCTCCTCTGGATTTACATATGTGTTACACCAGGGCAGCAGATAGTTTTCAAATGGGCTCAGTGAAGGAATACATGTCAGCATAAGACAGGGCTGCAGCTCCACAGCGGTGCCGAGTTCACTTAGTAACTAGACTCATCAAGTTACTTTTATGAATGGCACAGATCAGATCATTCCAAAGAGGTGCAGTTTCAAAATAATTGAATTAAATTAAGTTTTAAAAAAAATAAAGCATCACCAAATGACCTGCTTTGAAGTCACAAAATAAAAGTCTCAAATGTAAAACACACTCCAGGGCTCTCGTGGCGATTATTTTCCCTAAAAGACTTAAAGGACCGATACCAATAGAGTACGTGGCTCTCAAGGTAACTGGAACATTGTCAGCTTTAAAGTTTCTTCTTTATACTTCTCTATGTTTTGGAAATATGTTTCTCTCATAAACAATGCCACTTTTACAATCAGGAGAAGAGTTGTTTGCTTGACTCCAGTGGGTTCATTTGAATCTATAGGGGGCACTAAACAAATTTTTGCATCAAAATAAAAATACAGGCAAAGCCCCACCCCAGAAAATAAAGCTTAGCTCCTTCACATGGGCCGTAGGAACACTGGAAGGCTGCAACAGTCAAGATGTAAGCAACTGGATCAGCATGGCTTGCCCCCACCCCCCGCCCCCAGGGGCCTACCAATTACCCTGCTGGGCCACTTCATCCTCGAGGACTAGGGCGGCAAAAACAGAAACTGCCTGTAGCCTCACTCACACTGTCAGCAAACTGGCAGAGGCACATGCAAATACATAGTGGACATGGATTCTTTTGGGGATAGCACATCTGGTTACTACTATAAATGAAGCCAAATTAAAGTGAACTTCATCTTCAACCTCTTGCCTTTGAATAGATTTTTCAGGAGCTGCTGTGGGACTGTTCCCTAAGACCCGAGCAGCATGACTCTGACCATCCTGTCCCCTTAAGTACACTCTGCTCTGAAGTCCGTGGCTTGGATGTCCAGTCCAGCAAGCCCGATTGCCCACTGTCGGATGCAGCGAGCGGCAGAGCATACAGAAGATGGAGTGCGCAGACTGAGCACAATTCTCCAGAAGTCAGGCCAGCACTGCCATGCAGCCCCAACCCTACAACCACCTCTTGCATCGCTCCACCTGATTCCTATAAAGGCTACTCTCTGTGCTCATCAGCACTGCCACTTCCCCATATCCATCAACCCAATGGTGCATGAAATGGACCATAGAGCCATCATGACCTTGAGCCAACAGGACATCATAAATAATGGTCCACGTTTAAAACTATCTTAAAAAACAAATTCTTGGAAAATATACAAAATTCATATAATGAATGGGGGCGGGTGGGTGTTTTAAAACCCTATTATCTTGCTTCACGGTAATATTAAAGAGCATTAATAGCAGAGTGGTTTCAATGTTCAAAAGTGACCCTGTAGGGCACCCAGGATCAGCTAGAAGCTTGGACAGTCCTTCCACCATGGCAGCGTCACCTAGTTTGCAGTAGGTGTGCACCCAATACCACAAAAGCAGCCCCACTGGTGGCAAGATTTTCCAAATGAACTCTTGGAAAGATGAAAGAAAACCACCTTCCTAGATTTACCCGACAGTCACATTCTAAGAAAACCCAGAAAATACTACAGCTGTGCATGACAAGGCTGAGTTTTTTAAAAATTATTTTATTGGGGGCTTATACAACTCTTATCACAATCCATACATAAGGCTGGGTTTTATATAACACCCTGGGCCAGAGGTGTGACAAGACACATCCTCAGACACACAAACAGGGTGTGTCCCGTGGGCTCCCTACTAGAGGCCATAGCAATCCCACGCTGTGGCACCACTTCTCCCCCATCAGAAAGGCTCCTTTGTGCCAAGCTGCCCCCACGTGATGGCATATGGAGCCCAAATGCCCATTGGGAATGGTCCCTGGCTGTGGTTGGAATCAGCCCTCAAGAAACTCCTCTCTGTGGCCGTTTCCCTCCTGCAATCTTGGGCACCTTTGGCACCTCGGTGCTATGCAGGAACCGACATGCTTTCACCTGTGAGGGCACATGCCTGTGAGCCTTCACCCGGTCACTGCTGAGAAACCACATTTGTACAAGCAGATTCAGAGGACCACCACGTGCCTGCAACAACTATCAACTGTTCCCACATCCACACGATCTATGCTCATTCCCAAGTGGACTTCACCCACAATACAAGTACTCTTTACCCGAAGGTTTTATCAAGACTAGGAGCCCTGGTGGCATAATGGGGTTAGTAAGCTGGGTTACCACAAGGTTAGCAGTTTGAAATCATAAAGTCTCAGAAACCCACAGGGGCAGCTCTACCATGTCCTATAGGGTTGCTATGAGTCAGAATCAACTTGATGGCAATAGTTTGGTTTTCTATCATGACTAATCATCAGGCTTATTCAGGAAAAAAAGGATAAGACGATAAATTCAGAGCCAAAATACAACACACCTGCAAATCCTGGAACAGACAAAAATAAGGAGCAACTTTAATTTGGTCTAGAAAATTCAGGGTAATAACTGCCATGCCCAAGGATGTGACAAATACTTCTTGCATAATTTTTGCAAGGCTTTTGGAAGTAGCCCAGATTCATATGAATATTACTTATTGCATTTTTAATGAGAGAACCCATAAGAGCTACCCAATTCTATAAGCTAAAAGCTCTGCCCTTTAATTATTCAAAGCACCATAAAATATGGCTCTATAGATACATGTGTCTACTCTCAGTTAAACCAATGTGTATATTCAGCATGTGTATGAACTTACATTCTTTGGATTAAACAACAGAAAATGAAAAAAAAAATCTGAAACACAATAAAAACTATTTCTCCTCAAAGTAAACTATCATTTAGACAATAATTTCTGTGTATGCATATCCATACTTTACTTCAAATCTGTAGGAAAACACATAATTAAATGGAAAGCTATCAAAGTATCACATGCATGGTTGCTGGTAGAATCTTGAGAGTAGAAAGGATGTGGCAGCAATTCAAGTTAACATGTGTTAGCGGTATTTAAATACACACACACACACACTCTCTCTCTCTCTCTCTTCAGCTTTCTTCTGTGCACAATGTAAGAGTCAAAGGTTAAGGTTATTCTTACATACAACCTGTGTCAAAGATGTAGAGGTAACTAGAATTCTCACACATTGCTAGGAGGAGTGAAACATACTTCAACCACTTTGGAAAACAGTCTGGCATGTTCTTAAACAGTTACAAATAAATTTAACATATTAAAAAAGAAATTATGGTAAAAAGTAAAAAAATGATAATAAATTTGACATATAACCCAGCCATTTCACTTTTAGATACTTTCCCAAGAGAAATGAAAACATGAGTCCAGGCAAACAAACAAACAAAAACACATGTGTGTAAGTCTTCAGAGCAGCATTATTCTTAACAGCTCCGACTGGAAACAACCTAAACATTCATCTACTAGTGAGTAAGCAGATACAGTGTGGTACATTCACGCCATAGAATATTATTCAGAAATGAAAAGGAACCTCTGATACGTACTATGACATAGATGAATCCCACAAACATGCTAAGTGAAAGAAAGCAGACAGAAAGGCCACATATAGTGTTAGATAAATGACAGAATGGCTCATAAAATAGACTATAACTTAGAAGCACTGTGCTCCTTTAAAAATTCACTTCGATGAGATCCAATAGCTAACAAAGTAAAGATAAGACGGTAAGGGAAACTGGAGACAGCGCCTTCAGAATCAAACAGATAAGAATGTGAACACACAGGAAAACGTAGCTTGTACCCTGAGTGATCTGTGACAGGACTGTGAAGAAGTGAAAACCTTACCCTACTGCAGAAACTTTGACCAAAATACACTGTTTAAAGTCACGGCTCCTGGGGTTCTGTTTATAGGACGTGGATGGGGCTATACAGCAGACTGCTGACGGGCTGCGGGCAGGGGCAGTGGGGAGTGCCTGCAATGGTCACCAGGGAGTGGAAGTGTTGGAGAGCTGAACCGTGAAAATGGCTGCACAGCTAAGTTACCAAACATCCGTGAATGAACACCTAACCTGGTGAATTTTGTGGTATGTAAACTGTATCTCACAGCTGGTGAAAACATACAGAGCCAACGCCTGGGTGTCTACAAAGTGCTGAAGTTCCGTCTATGCCGTGACTCGCTTTCCTGAGGACAGTGGAAAAGATGACATCAGGCCATTACCATTAGGAGAATGCAGAATTCTGCTGTTTCATTTCCTCTTAGAGATAATGAAAGAGCATGCAGGGAGGGAGGGGCAAACAATCTGCTCTTTCCTCATTAAAGAGTTCAGACCAGGTCAAGGCCCTATTACTTATTACTGTATATTGGTGGTGGGGGCAGCACCAGGGCCTGGGAATGGGCAGGGATTCCAGAGATGAGTCAGCATTGGCCCAAAAAACAGGACCATTTTAAGTCAGCAAACCCAAACAAGGTACATTGGCAACATATGAAAATAGGTACTCTAAATAACTAGAAAGTTAGAAACTAGCAAAGTTATTTTTAACTAATGTATCTAAAATGTAACACAAGTCATGGTCTCCCAAACCTCAAGGTTAGAGTCTATGAGTTAAAATCAGTTTAAACTTAATTATTCGCTAAACTCAATTTTTTGCGCATGAAAAATACTTGGTAAACAGGCGCACAAAGTCTAAAGGCTTACCTCCCCCCTCCCATTTTCTAAGGAACTTCCATTTGCCAAGCACCACTAACTCAGGGCACCACTCAGCTGGGCCTGGCTGAATGCCTGAGGCTCGCCCCGTTTGCTGACTCGTGACAGCCCCCACTCTCTGCAAACCAAGGGAAGATGCTAACCGTGGTTCCGGGCAGCTGCTATTTATTGATGGAAGGCTAGAAAGGGCAAGGCAGAGAAACGTCTACAACAATTGCTACTGGAAAAACAGGCCAAGGAAGAAACAAAAGGAGGACAAAACAGTCAGAGTTTCTAGACCACCCAGTCGGGATACAAGGATGGCCTAGGGCACCTGCTTGGGATTCTCACCTGGAGAGCTATAACCGAGGACCCGCCCCAAAGAAAAGCATCTTAGTAACATTACTCTCAGACAAAAGCTCCCAAATGGGAAATCAATTTAAGTGAAAGAGGGCTTCTCTGATAAAAACAAGTAGGGGATTATTTTTAGTTGAAGTTAAGACAAAAATCTATTTTTCAAAAAATGCTGTGGAGTTGAACTAGCAGGACAACGGAAATGCTATATTTATTCCCAGCACCGCTACCAACCCCTTGAGTATTTCCTTTTGAGAAGAAAGCAATAAAACTTTTCTCTCCCAGTAGACTCTCTCTGCTCAGAGACACCACAGAGAAGGGGTGTATACGGTGAGGTTGGCATGATGGGGCACAAGACCACAGAATCATCTCCTGTGGTCCAAGGCCGGCACGGACCACACTTGCTGTTGTCCATGGTCACACAAATCCCATGTCTAGAACTGCTGTGGCTATAGACCCCATGAGACTTCCCAAGGCCCAGTCAGTCTGTAAAGGTGCTTTCACAACTGGTGGAGGAAATGGTGAGTCTGTGTCAGATCTTTCGAGATCACAGACAACGCTTCTTTACTATGATGAGAGCCTGCAGCTGACCTGAGGTAAGCATGCAACAAACCACCAGACTAGTGGAAAGCACCAGAGTCTTTTCTCACAATGCACTCCCCTTTTCTCACCTCACTTTCTCTCTGGTTCTGCACTCTATTTCAAATAAACTTCACATGGGGAAAAGTAGAGAGATTCTGGGAATAAAAGTGGCAATGTGAATGACCTGACAGAGTTACCTCAGTAAAGAACATTTGACATGACAATTAGCCTACATTAAAAAAAAAATCACTCTCCCATAAAAAATTCAAGCCTGTTCATAATTTACAGGGCATGTAGAGCTTCAAGCCTAAGCAATTAAGAAACTAAAATCAGTCCAGAGGGTTTTGTCCAATGACCCTTTTAACTATTTGAAAATGATGTCTGATTATCAAGTAATGTTATGGCTTACCTATAAGATGTTCTTTCTTAAAAAAATATTGATCCTTGAGAAAGGACACTCTGAAAAGCTTTTAAAAATCATGAGTAACAAATTACTCATAGTTGAAACAAACATTGAGCCCACTTCTCAGGATCTAAGTGGTTTTCCGTCATCAAGTCAAATGTCTAGGGAAACCTATTAATGAGTTTGAGCCAGTTCTATGTAATAATAATAATAATAAACTGAGACCTCTATAGTTGCATGGTGTTGGGGGGAGATGGGGAAAAGAATGACAGTTCAACATTTGTTTTTAGAAGCTTACTAGAATGAGAATTCTTCAATGCTCAGAACGTCAGCAGTTAAGCACTGTATCTTTGGATAACCAGACCACATACAATTTGAGATCACTTTAATTAATTAAGACCTGAGCATAAAACCAAAATCACTAGAGCCCCCAGAGAGGCATGCAGCAGAAACTTCTAACAGACTGATGAGTCCATGGCAGCGACCCTCACAGCCTGGGAGTTAAATGCATCCCACGCATGGCTGGGACCTGCCAGTGAAGCAGCCTGGCTGCCTCCTTGGTCTGCAAACTGGAGACAAGCCAGCTGGCCTGTCTTCACATCAATGGTCCAAACGCAGGTTCTCACTGCCACTCCTTCAGAAGCTGTGCTTCAAGGTCAACTTACTGGTCTCTGGTCTCCTCAGGTCTCACAATGAATAACACTGCTCAACAGATGAAACCTGTCTAAAAGCCTGAAAATGGCATTGCACAGACCCATCACCAATAAATTGACGGTGTTTCCCAACAATTACTCTGCTGCAGATAAGGAGACTGAGGCTTAGATGGGCTAATTGTTCAGGGTAGAAAAAGTAGGACACGTAGTCTTCACTGCGTCACAATTGATTCCACATTGTAAAGGACTAAAATGAGGGGGAAATGTAGTTTCAGACTTTAATTCTAGCGCACAAATGTCCCAGAGTAATCAGCTTCGGCTATCTCCCAAGTTCTGTGCAGAGAGAAGTTAATGGGAACCACACGTTTGGGGTGGGGGAGGGGGTAGGGTGGGGGGTACCCATCACGACATATTAACATTTCTCTAGCTAAAAAACTAGAGTCATAAAGTTGCCTGTGAAGTAAAATACACTATTCAACGGAACTTTCTATTAAGCTATTCTACAAATAGCAGCGTTCATTATTTCTTAATCTATATATTAAAGGTGAAGGAATATTTCCAAATGTGCTGGTAACATTTTTTCCCCAGGAAAAAGTCCTACCAAAAATACCACAGTGAAATTCTTTTTAATTTTTTATTTTAAAATTTTTTAATTTTAATTTTTACTGAGTGCGCCTTACCCTCCAGATATTTTGAAAACAATGAGTAGGAATACTGACAACCCCCTCTCTTCCTTGTAATAGTCATTTCAAAACAGACTGGATTACAAAAACCGAAAATGGAGAAAATACAAACTATGTTCAAGACCTTTAAGTATCATTAGTTATTTTACTCTGCCTTCCCATTTAAGGATTTAAACATGAGAAGTTCTGTAGAAAATTGTTCTGTAATCTCCAACTCCATCAAGAGTGAGTATGAAATTAAGCAAAACAAAGTTATTTTTCGCCTTCCTTTTGGGAGCCTGGGTTACTTCTCTACCTCCAATGTTCTCCACTGAGCCTCTTCCTAGGATGGCTCATGATGACAATGGCTTTGCACGGGGCAATTGCTAGGAGCAAAGGCGTGTGAGTCAGCGTCAGATGCAGAGCACACTAGCTCCGGAAATAGCGCCTGTAGCGTTAGTCCAACATGGGAGGCTGTGGTCACAGCAGACTTCATGCCAAGGCTACCAGGCCAAGGTAACAGTCAGGTTAAACAGATAGTGTGTGAGTTCGTAGGGGGTTATGTACGTGGGAATGTCGGCATAATGGTCTGTCAGCTACAGGCGGACAACCACACTGGATCAACAGTAACCCTCTGCTGGGAGATATTTCAACATCACTGAGATTTATTTGCTTTATCTGGTATTCCATGTCTAAGTAACGCTACTGTCGACCAAGTCAATGACTCCAGCAAAGACCTAGAGCATACCAGGATTCCTAACTCATGTGTGTCGTCCTTCAGTAAGAGAAGGTCTTTTTCAACTCTTAATAATTCAAGTCCTGCAGTGTAAGACCTGAAAAAATATAAATTATCAAGGGTTCATGAGGGAGGGGAAAATGAGGAGCTGATACCAAGGGCTCAAGTAGAAAGCAAATGTTTTGAGAATGATGATGGCAACAAATGTACAGATGTGCTTGAGTCAGTGGATCTATGTATGGATTGTGATAAGAGTTGTACGAGCCCCAATAAATGATTAAAAATAAATAACGAAATAGTTCTAGTCCTGTATGGCACTTCTCACTTTTGCTGGGAGGGATTTGGAAAAGGAGCCTTCTACACGTTTCCAGTAGTTTAGGGCCTCCTTTGTCTTCTCACCTGCCATTCTGTGCAGAGTCCACAGTTCTAGGGAAAACACAGCAGCTTTTCTTCAAGCCAGCTGTGCCGAGTTCTGAGTGACTAACCCTTTCATCGTCTAAGTTTGGTATTGGTTTTATCAATACCATTTTGAGGGCGTACAGGTGATTTTATTTGGGCCCTGAGCAAATCATCAGCCAAGAGAAACTAGAAAAACTTCACTTAAATATAAATTTATAATTCATTAAGGTATAGACAGATATAAAAATGGAAGCTGCTGCACATTTTCAGAAGCAAGGTATTATTTTATATAGGTATAACTCAGTTTACTGTGCTTCACAGAAACTGTTTGTTCTTACATCAAACTGAAGGCTATGGCAACCCCGCATTAAGCAAGTCAACGGTGCCATTTTCCCACAGCATGTGTTCACGTCAAGCTTGAGTCAGTGTGATAATTCTCAAGATATGCCCAACATTTTCATAATGACACAGGATACTGCACTGTGGACATAATGTTTATGCACACCATGAAAACAAACAATATTGTGACAAATGGCTTCGTTGCGGCGGTCTGGAACCAAGCCCACAGTGGCTCCGAGGTATGCCTGCACCTGCGCAGGCTGAAGAAAATGCAAGGGAGATCTGTCTTTACCGGGTTGCACAATAAAACGCCCAGTTATCGGCCACATGCACTGGGTGACAAAATGAAATAAATGGCAATATTTCATGTTGCAGATGCTTGTTCTGTGACAAACTTCACAAAAACCTCAAGTAGTCTTGACTTGTAAACTCGGGAATATAAAGGCAGGTTTTTCACATCAGCCCTTGCAGTTATCTGGCAGGCTTATCACCACCGAATCTTGGCCTGCTTCTTGGAATGACTGAGGCCCCCAAAGCCAGGACGATGCCATTCATTTGGGACTTGTGAGAGCCTCAAGTGGCCCACACCTGTCCCTGCTGCTGTCATTATCTGTGCCCTCCCAGCCAAGCAAAGACCTTCCGGAAACATTTCTCCTCGCCTCTGACTTAAAGCTGCCCTACCCGGGTGCTGCCCAGCATGGGGTTGAGAAGCACAGCACAGGGAAGAGGAGAGGCCTGACTGTGCTAGGGCCAGTCAGCATTCCATGACTCAGCCCTGTGTTCTCGCATATAAAATAAGGGGCCAGTGAAAGGTCGTTTTCACCCCTTAACAATTATGGACCTGTACAGAGGAATGCAGTCCCCCAAATCAAGCTGAAATCTTGGGTCTCCCAAACATTTTCTCTTTCACAACCAGCATACACGTGAGTACTTAGGGCCTAAGGTAGCTTTGAAAACTGCATATTCGTTTCCAGTTTTCCAAAGGCGGCCTTGGTGGAGGTTTCTCTTCTGAAGTTACCTAAGTGTGTAGTTCTCCTGGTGCCCTCCCCAGCTCTTAAGCACTGTAAGTCCTCTAACATTTAGAAGCTCAATGTAATCATGCAATGGACATCTCAGAGAAAATGCAACTAGAGAACAGGACGTTTTCCCAGGAACTTTGTGAAGCCCCAGGTCTAGAGAATGCAGAAAAGAAAGGCAGTGGAACTCTTCCCTTAACAGGAAATACACAGCAAGGTTACAGTGCAGGAGGAAATGTGCCCGATGTGAAGTGCTGTCAATTAGCTGGGAATGTGTACAAGCTCCACCACCTGCACGTGAACTCCAAGGCAGTTTAGGCAAAAGAAATAGCAGAAACAACATACTGATTCCAGACTGGCCCAAAATAAAGCTTTGCTAGAGACAAATCTTATGACCACCCCGAAGAATCCTTTAGAGTTTCTGAATTGGAATAGGAACAATGACAAAGTGCCCCACTGTCGTGGACAAACTGAAAGGAGATAAAAACGAAAGGCTTTAGTGGCTCGGAGACACACTGGGTGCTCTGTCATAAGCCGAGAGGGGGACACAACATACAAACTGATCAGAGTACTGCTGCTCTGCTTGTTACTGCTCATGGAGCAGCTTTGTTGTCTAGAAATACATTTTTAAAATACTTTCTAAACTCATTGGCATGAGAAAAAGCAAATGAATGGTATATAGCCATATACTACCCAGCCAATCAGTCTTTCACAATCCTTTTTGGAGAAGAGCTTTAAAATGCGTATGTTATTATAGCATTATATGATAAGTGCAGGTCTTTTCTGCTGTCACCTCGGTTAACTCCCACAGAATAAGGAAGCAAGGGTCCGCCCCAGTGTCCAGGATGACACCTGGCCACACGGTCAACATGGAACCCACTCAGGAAGGCACTCTGGGTGGCTTAAGCTCCACACACTATACCTAGCTAACAAGCACGGTGAGAAAAATCAGCACCTATCTGCAGAAAAAGCACTGAATTTCATCATAGCAAATTCCAGAGAGGATAAAAACAGCTAATTTCTAAAAGCTAAAAACAAAGTCACACCTAACAAAGCCACAAGAACACAGGGGATTCTGAGTCACCAGAAGTTAAGTGTCAGAACAAAGCAGGTCGCTACAATGCCTAGTGATGCATACAGTTCACTGACTCATTTGGGAATCGCGGGTAAGGTATTAGATTTTCCATGGACTGAGCTACTGCCTTCTGATCTGAGAATGAAGGGCAAAAGAATAGTTAGAGGAGCACTGACAGTGTAGTGGGTCACACGACGAGCTGTTAAACTGCCAAGGCAGTTTGAAACCAGGAGCTGCTCCCAGGGAGAAAGATGAAGCTCTCTACTCCTGTCAAGCCTTCTTCTTAACCACAGGGGCGATTCTGGGCCGAGGAGCCAGAATCGACCAGATGGCAGGAATGTTTTGGTTTGGTTGCTACTGCTTTCTGGTCTTTAAGATGAAGGAAAAAACAATTAGAGTATCAGGCACTTTCAGACCCTCTCGGAAAAAAAACCAGTAAGCCTAAGAAGCATGGTTCACACCCACCAGCATGACTATCATTACAACTCAGTCAACCAACCATTTTAAGAAGCAGCTATTAGCCTCTAATATTCAAAGAAGCAATTTATCCAAAGGACTGATGGCCTAGAGGAACCACTGCCTTCTCTACCAAGGTACCAGGAGAGTGGAATTATGTAATCCCTCTGTATCATAGAAGGTCACAGTTAAAATAGATTAAAATGTAGGGGGGAAAAGGCAGACGTACTAGTCTGAGAAAGACTAGAGGAACCACTGAAACTATTGCCCTTAGACAACCTTCTAGCTTAGAACTGGAGATACTGCTAGAGGCAAACTTTCAGACAAATAATATAACGGGCTACAAAACTCACAATAATGCTCTCTTTAGAACGATTAATGAATGATGTGCTCCTTAAAACCATCAACTCTATGAGATGAAAAGGGTCACATTTGCCTCAAAGACTTGAAGACAGAAAACCAGACAAATGGAAACAGGGAACACAGGGAGGAAACAGGAAGATGCTGACACATTAGGGGTTTGCAACGAGAGTCAACCAACAATTTGGGTTTAAGAAACTATATGTTATATACACTTTGACCTGAAGCTCAATGATATGTTAAAACAGGCTAACAATACCAAGTGCTGATAAGGATGGGAGACTGGAAACCTTATATGTTGATGATGAGAAATTAGAACAGTGCAGTCACTTTGGTAAACAGTTTAGCAGCTGCTTAAAAAGTTACACACAGGCCTACTACTCTATACTAAATCTTTTTTCCATCACTTTATTCCAGTACTAGATACCTAACTCAAAAGAAATGCAAACATCTACAAAGACAGGTATAGCAATATTCATGGAAGCATTTTCCCCAATAACCGTAAGTGCTTCAAAGAAAAAATGTCTATCAGCATAATAAATAGAGCAAAGGGGAGTAAATTCATATAATGGAAAACTACTCAGCAATAAAGAGGAATGACTTATGATACTGATGATGCTTAAAACAAAAAAAAGTATGCTTAAAAAAATTGATGCAAAGGACTACCAGTGTTCGGGGCCATCTCAATAAGATTTCTAAAAAGGTAAAACTATAAAGACAGAAAGCATGATCCGTGGCTGCTGGCTGGATGTAAGGATGGGGACTGAATGGGCAGAAACAAACTTTTTGGGTGAGAATTGTGAGAAACAAAATTGTGGCCATAACTGCAACACTGTGTGCTTCTGAAAACTCAGCAACTAGCATATGTGAATTCTGGGGCATATAAAGTACATACAGCTTTTAAATGAATACAACTGTTGGGAGAGAGAGACTTCTTTCTCTTCTGCTGCCTATGGAAGCACTCAGCACCTTTTACTGTTATTGTGCTATGAATAAATGCTAAAGATATACCCCTTCTGCCCATGAAAACCAGTGAGTGAGTGAGTGAGTGAGTGAGTGAGTGAGTACACTTACAGAAAAACCAAAACTCAGTGTAGAGTGAACAGAATCCAACCCTATTTCATGTCTGTTCCAGGGGCGTTCTGCCGTTCTCCCCTTTTCCTGAGACACAAACGAGGGAAGGGAAACTGCCACAGTGAACTGACAGTACAACTGTTGTACCTTTCAGTTATACCATGAAATCACTGCCAGTGCCTGGTCTATGAAAATGCCAGGCTCCTTTCACGTCATTTCCTTGTTAGAAATCACTGAAGTTTTGTCCTACGGCTTTCACATACAGGGAAATCTGAATCTTCACAGACGCACGGTATAGAACTCTCAGAAGCCAATTCCTCTTGATTTACAGACATACAGAAGATGAAGAGACTTGAACACACGTATATGTATATATATGTATGTAAACATGGTTAATTGACAAGCCTCTTTTCATCATTAGGAAAATGAAAGACATGGAGCAGAGGCTTTTAAGTTTCTGGAAAAACATCGTTTTAATTTCACTGTCCATGAACTTTTTGGCGCCACCTTGAATAGCTTTTTTTCAATGCACATCCCTTAAGTGAGATCTTGTCATACCTGTGATTCTGAAAATGTGGGATACTTTAAACAACAGAAGACAACATTAAAAAAAAAATCCCAGCAGGGAATCCTGCGAAGTTCTGGAGCTTTAAAACAACATTGGTATCTCCCTCCTTTGTTCCCAATGTTGACACATTTTCTCACTCTGACTTGGAACCAGGTGAAAACCCACAAACACAGTCGCGCAAATGGAGGAGGAATGGGGTACGGTGGTTGCTACAGAGAACATAAGAGACTCAAGCACCACAGGCCCCTAACGTCTAGAGGTGGCTCAAACATCCACCATCACTAGGAGCTGGGGTGACTTGATGGCCATTGGTGTAACTTTGACAGACTTTGACTTCACACTACTCAGCCAAAGATAAATGCTAGTTTTCTAGTTTAGTACATACTCATGAAGACAATCTGAAATGTTGCTAACAGAAACTACAGTGGCATTAATCCTACAAAATAACATAAGGAATTGGGGGGGCGGGGGGAGAGGGGGCGGCAGTGCAGATTCTGTACCCTGTCAGCCAGAACCAGGCTAGAGGACCATGAGAACAGCCCAGGCATGTGGTGTCCTTTGACTGCAGAGACTCTTTCCAAGTGCTCTGTATCCCACTGTGCTTTCCCCGCGTCTCTGGGAGATCTGCCTGTTGCGTTTTCTTCTCCATATAGTTTCTCACAGTGCCACCATCAACACTTAGAGAGAAGGCCATTTTCTATCGACTCCCAACCAATCTTGAACATTGTAGGTATGCAACGAATGGCTAGTAAATAGTTTAAATACCTATAGAATTGGCTGAGGTATGTATAATACATGGAACTATAGACAGGATTACATTTCTAGTCTTAGGTTTCTAGATCATCCTGATTCATAAATGTTGGCAGAAATTCTATGATGGGTTCCAGCCTTACTTGCAAAACATGAACTTATTTTTTTTAATCACATATTCAAATAAAGACACTAACACTATTTATATGCATGTCACTCAAGCTCCTATCTGTGCTTACATATCAGATAAAAGCACTTAAATGGATTCAGTTAATTCAATTACCCAATTTCCCACCGTAACTTGCAGACTGCGTGTAAAGGGCTGCCTTTATCAAAACAAGGCCAAAGCATGGAAACTAACGCAGGGTAGCCTCAGGTGAAACACACCATGCGCTCATATCCTTAGTTTGTGCTACCCTGGTTTGGATTTATTTATCACATGCTGCTTTGTAAGTGATCTCTGATATGTTGTGTGTTTTATCTTTCCATGGCCAGACATGACATCTGGTGTTTCTTTGGTATTTCCCACAGTTTGATACAGGGCCTGATGTACAACAAATGTAAGAAAATGTGTTGGCTGATTGGGCTGACTAGGGTTTTCAGTTTTCCTCACTGTCTGAAAGAGAGAGTAATTTTCCCCCCTTAGGTTGTTGTGTGGTATCGAGTTGATTCTGATGTAGAGCCACCTACACAGCTATAAACTTATAACCATGTACACAAATTTCACTTGAGAAGCTAGCACAGGACAAGGAAGAGTGTGAGAAGAACAAAATAGAGACGGAATTTTCCCAGTGAGATGTTGTCCAAAGCACCACCACTCTTAGTCTAGGGAGCCATTACGAGTAGGCGCAAAGAACTGCTTTACCAAATGGAATTAAGCAGTTTATTGGTAGGCAAGACATGTAGTGACAGAGCCATGAGATTTCTTACAGAGATGAAACCAAGTCAAGCCCATTCAGTTCTCTGTAAAATGCGATACTTTCCATTTTAATGCTTAAAAAGGACTTCAATGGCTAACAGTAAAATATTACATTCAAAGCATTTTATGTACAATACCTTATTTGGTCTTCAAAATCACTCTGCAAACTGGCAAAAAAAATGATATTTTCACTTTTTAAATGAGGGCAATAAAGCTCAAAGCAGGCACATCAGGGAAATTTGACAGACAATGGGAAATAGTAAAATTATTGGAATTTAAATTAAGAAAGTCTGGGCTTGCAAAAGGAAAAGAAATGAGATCTGCATCAGATTTGCTAAGAAAAGAATTTCTGCAAGAAAAAAAAAGTCCGATAGTTAAGACAAAGAAACTAAAAGGCAAGGATTGTACATCTAGCTAAACCAGTCTACGTGTACTATGGGTGCTAATTTACAAACAGGAAAGAACCCAGGGAATATAGTTACCACAACCGTGTCCTGAAAAACGTACCAAGTAACTAGTAAATTCAGAAACTCTAAATGACTACAGACATTAGTGATAATGAAGCAATTTAGATTTACATGTAGAATTAAAACTAAGTGATTTTATAAAGGATGCAGGATAGTTTCATACATAATTTCCTTATGTTTAGACATCACACAGGTTAACTTTCAAAATAGGGGGGAATGGGAAGATCTTTAAAAAAATACTGTCAGCTTATTGATTGCTTACAGGTATTTGGAAGTAAAAAGCTAACACTTCAAGTCAGATAACATGAGAGAAAGGAGGGAGGGCAAGAGAGGTAATTTCTAATTTTCCCATGGTAGGGCATAAGCACCCAAGCAGTGAGGAAAAAGTGACAAAACAGATGAATTATGAAAGCAACCATTAGCTCCAAATGACAAGCCTTCCTACAATTACTAAATGGACAAAAGAGAAAAAAAATATATATATATATACACCTACGTACTTATATATCTTAACACTGTACAATAGAATGGAGGTCAAACAAATTGATTTTCTCAATTAATATAAATGGGTTTCACTGGTATATTAAATACGAAGACTTGTGGCCAAAGGGGTCTTTCTCCAATTGAGAAAATGTAATAGAAGGGATAAAAGATATGATCCAAGGTAAAGCCAGGAAACCTATGAAATGTACTTTAATGGTGTCTGTCATTAAAAATGTAAGGACTAAATAAAAACCTGGGGTCAGTAAGGTAAATAAAAATGCAATTGCCAGTTCTGAGTTTGGAAGATAAGTGCAGTTTATGCGATTCACTCATTTATTCAGTCAACAAACACTTAGGGGGACGAGATCTGGTTCTTTTCTAAGTGGTGGGAATACAAGGTTTGAGCATCCCCTCTCCTGGGTGCAGACTAGCGATTCATCAATTGAGTAAGTGCACACTTGATAGGCTCCAGGTTATACAATGGAGCCAGCATCCAAAAATTGAAGATTAATGAAAATAATGACAGTCCCTAGACTATACAGACACCAGTAGGTGCTACTAAAATAGTGCATCTTATTAGTGCCATATGATACCAGGCACAAAACAGCAGCTCATTAAAATGCCTACAAGGGGGCGGGGGATGACTGCCAATTAAAGCACTGTCACAGGAATGCAGCTAATGCTTCCTATAAAAGTAACCAGAAAACCACCACATTCTTCTCTCCCCACTCCCTCTTCCAGAAGAACACTTATGTTTCATATTAAAATGGCTTTAATCTTTCAGGGCACAGAAGAGCTGCTGGCTGCTGGCGTCAAACCTGCTAAAATCAACAGTCATGTAATTATCTGCACACTTTCAAGAATTTTCAAAATACATGCTGGTTGGGATTTTCTGAATCTAGAAATGGCGGCTTTATGTTGGTGGTCCAAGGCTGTCAGTAAGCTCAGTTAAAAATAAATTTCAAATCTTACCCAAAGGATTCTTTTTCTTTAGCAAGGATCTGACTTGTGTATACCTCACCTACTTTCAAAGAGCCAGATGCAGTCTACAGCATCTTAATAGTAATAGTGTATTGCTGGCTCGTGACACAGTTTTAATGGCACATTTATGTGAGCTGATACAAGTAATGCACTTACGACAGTGCTTGACACATGGTGTTAGCTATTATATTAATAGTTCTATTCAAAGATTCTTATTAAAATATGTGGCAAAGTGTGTGAGGGGAAGTACATTAGTATACTGTAATTTTCCGTATGCTTGCTCGGTACAGGAAGCCAGGTTAGCACATGCAGACGTCTCACAACATTTTTTAAAAGTGTAATTTCTTTAAAAATTAATAAAAATAAAATAGGAAATTAATACATTTACAGAAGAGACAGCAATTTAATAGTAGATAAGTATAGTCGATGTATATACTATAGTATATAGTACAGTATATCTATAGTATATAGATCAGACTTCTGTTCTGAGGCTAACAAAAATACATTTTATCAGCAATCCTTCCTTGGTCCAGCTTTGAGGAAAAAGAAAAAAAAAAGGACAAGTTTTTATGAAACCTGATCTAGCTTAACACCTGGATACACAGAATTTAATAAATTATGTACCTGTTAGGGAGAGCCACAAATAAGACTGAGATACTCAAGCAGGTCCCAAATATTCTAGCAATAAAAAGTAATGAATGGAAAATTAACGGCTTTGTAATTACTTTTGTTGTTTGGCTTCTTTGTAATGACTTTTAATAGATTACTCTGCCTCTCCCATCACTCAAGTAAGTTGTCATCCAAGGGCACAATCAGTACAGCACAGGACACAAAAGCCACTCAGACAGGGAGGGCAGGAGGGAAGGGGGGGACTGGTGTCCCAAGAGCTGCGACTCAGAATCTATAAAGCTTTTCTATGGAAATCAAGAATCAATGCAGCTATTGTAAGAGATTATAGCTACATAAATGTAGACTAGTTATGAATTCTCACAGGGCAACAGCGTCCTAGAAACAAGGCAGGCCACCAATTGCCTAGGAACCCACATAATGCAGTGTTGCCTTAGTTGAGTAAGAGTCGCACCACGGGTACCATCTTAGTAATGGCCAGCAGCTCCCAGAAGTGGCAGGACCCTTGGTCTGCACTCTCTAAACTCATCTTGTGCCGTTTTGCTAGGCTTGTGTTGAGCGTGGCTAGAGACCCAACTTCAGCAAAGCCCCCAGCTTCTCTTAGAGTTCAGGTCCACAAGAGAGCCAGGGAAGTTTCACTAGCCCAGAAATTGTGAATACATCATATCACAAATATAAGGTATTTTTATCACGAACGATAAACACAAGAAAGCATTTTGCAAAATTTAATATTTGTACCTAGGTTTATAATTTAAAATGTTTTAATCATATTACAAAAGTGTTTTTTTATAATGTATAGGATTTAAAAACTATTAGTAACCACTACAAAATGCAAAAACCAACCTGGGTTTTACATACAAATTTTAAAACCTGTGAATTATTATTTAAACCAAGATTACCCTGAATTACTATGATGACTATGTGGAAAGAACAAATAAAATGAGTAAAATGCTCCAGAATTTAGGAAGAATATCACCACAAAGGAAACTATTTTCAGGATTTTTTTTCCTAAAAATGGAATGTATCATTTAGTTCCAATTCAAAGCTTGTGAAGCTTGCATAGATTGGCACCCACAGTTTCTAAAGTTGCAATCTTTACAGAGACAGAGCACCACATCTTTCTCCCAAGGAGTAACAGGTGGGTCTAAACCAAGACCCATGTATTTAGCAGCCAAGCATGGAACCACTCTGTAACCAGGGCTCCTTTCCAATTCAAAGAGTCTCGACTAAATACTGTAGGGTCTATATTTTCACAACCACATTTGCATATTTGTTACACTCTCTTGCCTTTAGAGGGCAGAGGAAACCGACCCGTCTGGGTTTCTAAGGCTGTAAATCTTGAAAGGAGCAGACAATTTCATCTTCCTGCCATGGAACAGCTGGTGGATTTGAACTGCTGACCTTTCAGGTAGCAGACCATCACGTAACCCAGCAGGGCTCCTTGTTGATATATTAGGGATATTGTCAAAAAACTTTAAACAATATTTTTGCTTAAGTATATTGTTTTTCAAGTTCTAGCCAAAAAATGAAAGAAAGCAAGAAAGGAAGGAAGGAAGAAAGAAGAAAGTCAGTCTAAAAGGTTCGGTTGTTGGAACCATTTATACTCTGTGTTCCTTCTGGCTAACTGTACCACAGGTCAGGCAGCCACACTCTCACCAAGACCACTTACTTGGGACAAACTAATGCCATAAAGGATCCTTTGTTATTATTGTAATTCAGCCTTACTACTATGGAATTCTCAGTGTTTTGAAGATTAGCCAAAGAATACTTCTGACATTACATGTACTCACTGATGACCAAAAAAGAATATTATAAAATTTGATCTTTGCATATTATTAGATATATCTAAACTAGAAAGGATGCTTCTTTTGAATATGAAAATTGAAATTCCCTTCCGATAGAGCAGTCATATCTTTTATCTGGAGTTTCCTCAAATCTACTATTCCATAAAATATTTTATAATATTTTGTAATTCTCAGAATACTGGTAAACGCATTATGAGAACTCAGAAAAGCAGTTATTATTCTCCATCTTTGCACTGCATAAATTCTTTAAACCGATTATATACAAAAACAGAAACAAAAAAAAAGTCTTTTTCTAAAACCAAAAGCCATTTAGTAAAATCTTTTAACATGATTTAAAAAAAAGATATATAATTCACTATTGCAATCACCATTATTTATCCTGCCCCTCGCAGAGCTTACTGATCCATTCTTCTTAACTGTTCTTTGTGTACTTGCCTATGTTCCTCTTGCTTTTCAGCAGCAAAAATTAATCCAACTAAATAAAGGGAACTTGAAACAACAAGGGGAAAAAATCAAAAGGTAAACAGAATATACTAAGGGCCAGAGCAGAGATGCTTTACAGTTTAAAATGAAGAAACCCAAAAAGGTTGTAAAAGTATTGTTTCACCATCTTAAAAAGAGCTAAAAGATGAAGCACAAATAAAGTAGAAATACGTGTTACAGTAAAACACCCAGAAGGGGATTACAGAGAGTTAAAACACTATGAAAAATATAACCAGTGTCTCTGAGCAACTGCCACCGGGCGGGTGCCAACTTACCGTGACCTCACAGGGCAGCACAGATCTGCTTCCTAGGGCTTCTGAGACCGTAAATACACAAAAGCTGCTAGTCTCCCCTTTTCTCTGAGCAGCTGCAGAGTTTGAACCAGTGACTTGATGGTAGTAGCCCAACACATACCCCACTGTACCAACAGAGCTCCTGAACAAGTATGGGAAATGTTAAATGGGGACCTAACTTGTTTGTAAACTTTACTGAAAACCCAGTATTGTTTTTTGAAAATGGAAGTATCAGAGTAGATATGAAATGTACACGAGATAATTATATACTACCAGAAAGATGACAAACGCAAGCTCTGATATGACAGGAAAACAGTACAGCAACCTGGTGGGCAGGATGAAGCAGAGAGCAGAGGGTGGAGGAAGCCGGGAAAGGTCAAGGGAGGCAGGTCTTGCAGTGATTTTTCTGGGTGGTTCCTCTCCCTCAGTCAGTGGCCCACATTTCATTATTCGTGATTTTAACCCATAGGGGAGCACGGGGGAAGTTTGTTTTGTTTCCTCTCCTGAGTTCACTGGAAAACTCAACTAGTATTTCAAGTTACAGCAGACTATGCCTACCACTTAAGCACCTTCAACATTTCCTTTAAAGGGGAAAACAAATAGCTCCTCTAAGATCACATTCTTTATGGGCGATTCCTTACCCAGTGCCCATTTTCAGATTCTGGTCTCTCACCGCCGATGTTATTTTTCCATTCTCAGGCCAGTCCAAAGGTTCTGTTTTCCACAAGTCTGTAAAAGTACCCTCCTGAGTTAGTTTATTGTGCCACCCTGGCCAATAAACACATGTGGGATTAATTGAAGGGCGGGGGGATAAATGGCTTGGTGAGCCTAGACTTTCTAGTTCTCCAGTCTCTTGCTTTGTGATGGTCGCACCAGGGTGCAGCTGCCTTAGCAGTTCCCTGCTTCAGCTGGCAAGGCTGACTTCCTGAAAGACATCCCCAAAGAGAAGCCACATGGACCTACCCCGATGCAGCCCTGGGTGCCAGAGCACCCGTGTGGAGACCCCTGCCAGCGCTGAGATGTTTACACATTCACGGACTCAGCTTTCCTCCTGCAGCCGGCAATGTCGAGTCTGTTTTGTGAGATGGAGGAGGACTTTGTGGACTGGTGTTGGACATATGGGTTAATGCGTTAATGTAATGTTGGACTTGTGGGCTTGGGCAGCACTGGGTTGGAATGTTTTCTCGATGCGCACTTACCCTTTATATAAAACTCTCCCTTATACATGAGTTGTTGTGGATTTGTTCCTCTAAAGTACCCGGACTAATACACCTCCTGTAGGACAAAGAATGCTATGCTCACTCTTCTAGGCTGAGTCCTGAGAGGGGTCTGAAGATGCAGACACAGACTAGGGGAGTGAGGCTGAATAAGGGCAGCAGGGAATGGAGGAATGGAGCAAGGAAACGAAAACAGACACCTAAAGACAAGGACTAGATTTGAAATAAATACCTCCATGGAAAGACGAAAACTCATCCCCTTATCTTACAGGGATACAAGATGAACAAAAGTAGAAAGTAATGTTTTAACATAGGAGAAAAATCATGGTGAACACACGAGAAAGGAGAAAAATTTTGCTTCTATTTGTAACATGCCAGACATAAAAAAAAAGTCACTCACTAACCAAAAGGAAGTTAACTCCCTAGATTTCCACTCTCAGGTTGAATGCCTAACAAAAGGTTAGTTGGAATGCTAATTACCACACAGAACTCCCTGGGTACTTTGGACAAGACAGCTGGACTCCACTACTAGCCGCAGGCTATCTTCAATGTCTCTCAGGATATCCTCCCAAAGCCCTCAGTCAAGAATTTCACTCCCTTTCATCTTGCCCTTGAAAACCCCAGTGCTTTGCCTCAGTTAGCCCTGAATGCTCTCTCCTAGGTGTGGCAGGGCAAAACAATCAGCAAATAGCTTTGATGGGGCTGCTTGGAGGTAGGAGAAAACGACTGGAGAAGGGGGTGAAGTACGACTCAATAAGCACATTCAGTCTGAGCGTACTTGACCTTGCTTATTAGTCTGGAGCCAACACAGAATGTGGTGAATAGCATGTGGAAGGGTTTCCTACAGATTGTGAAGTAAGCACAGGTGCACCATCTTGCCTCGGTACTCTGTCCCTGTCAGGGATTCTCACTTTGAAGAGGCTCTGATTGTTTAGGAAGATGTTAGGGGTTTCAAGAAACAGACTCCCCTTCTACCTTGAAGGGGATTCTTTGAAGAAGTAAAAAATGTCAAACTGTTCACTACGGATCAACAAGCATGCACAAGCAAACCTATGCTTACCTTACTTATTGGGTAACCTGACACTGACTAAAGACACTGGCAATTTATGGTCACTGAGATGACCCTGAAATTTCCCATCTACTTGGCCCTCCACCAACTCCTCTTCACACTAGCTTTATTCCGTGAAAGGAAATTCTGAATCTTGGTCCCCATCGTCCTCATTTTCAGACCCTCTTTAAAATTGCTGCCCACATTTGCTAAGAAAGGTCAGGTGCCCATCATGCCTGTGATTCTAATATAACAGCCTCTATCAAGGTGAAAGAGGTGGGGGTGGGTGGGGGTGTTCTGAGAAACTTCCCTTGGAAGGTGAGCTCAAAAGACATGGTGGGCTCACCAAGGGTGTCACAGATAAGGCTACTTCCAGTGCAAAATAAAGGTAGTCACTGGTCCACAAAGGTGGCGGCTGCTACTTCTTTTGTGCACCATGCAATATGAGTTGGGATAATCTTGTTGATTAAAATAGAAATAGCAACAGCTAGAAAACATGTGAAATGCTAAGCAAACTGTTTGTTCTTTGGGGAATATTTTATGATCTCATCACCTCACCAATGTTTTAAAACCACCAAAAAGCATGAAAGTTAAACACAAATCTATCATAACACGCTGAGGTATAGTCAGAAACACCAAGTATGTTCAGAATGAACTTTTTCTGTTACTGCTTAACTGAAGTGATGGACATCACTTTTTCCACACACTGAATGAACGTCTAGCTTCAAATGACTATGTTCTCAAACCAGTTCTTTTTCCAACTCTCCCGGTCGTATCCTTGAATGCACTCTGAAACTCTGGTATCACCTTCATTATGATGTGCTTTGTGCACATTCTCGGCCACTTGTAATGCCCATACTAAGGCAGCATATCACAGAAATTGGCAGCAATGCTATCAGCAAGAATTTGGCTTCAGATAGTGGGGTGATTCATCACACATTCTAGCAACAGAAAAACAACCCACTGCTATTTTAATCCCTCGTGCTATCAAGAATAATAAAATTTTAAAAACAATTAAATTAACCAAAAGCAACAAAAATCCTATCTGCTTCGATGTTTGAAAAACAGCATTCCCTTGTAGGAGTTTCCAAGGAAAGCCACTTAGAAATTAAAGCTTACTTACCTTATTTCATAATATTTATTATAGTAACAAACCAATTTTTTATTTAACAGAATTTCCGGTCAAAAGTTGTAATTCAAACTGCAAAACAACATACTGAAATTCTAAATTCAGAAAAGCAGATTTCTCATTTCTTTACAGTAAATAAAATCCCTTCTAGTGTTTCAAAGTAGTGCATTTATTTGTCTCTCTCTTCTGAGACAGTGAAGTTAAAAGTCTAAGTGCTATTAGGTCGATCACAAATATAGAAATCTAATACTATGGGCAATTTGTTCACAATACTTCTTTTCCCTAGGAACCTTAATGTGGCAATAACAAACATTTCCAGTCTAATATAATAATGGAATCCATGGAGCTCTATTGCTTAAATAAAGTACTAACAAATCTCAATCCCCAGGTCATTAATCACAAATGCACAGTATGCTGACGACTTTAATGAATATCATCCAGTATCTCTACAGAACTACCCAAGTAGAATAAGTCTACTTGTTCACTGTAGATTGAATGTTTTAAAATACGTTGAACTTTTTGCCAAGGTCCTACTCTATTGCTGTGGCTAGTCCCCAAGAAGCAAGAAGTAGGGATTCGTCACCAAATCCATCCAGCTGGTGCTATCTTTCAGGACCCCTACCTTTTCAAACACTTCCCTCTTCTCTCTTCGTTTTCGTTTACTGGGTCTCCGGTTCACGCGAATCCATTTCGTGATCTGAAGTTCAAAAATCATAAGGGCGTTTTAAACAGTACGACGCGTCCAGAGGACTGCCACTTGGCATGAAGGACCTCCCAACGCAGTCTTCCGCAGCTGCACCTGGGGAAGTCACAGGCACCTTGGGGGGGGGAGCTCCGTGTCCGCCCCGCGCCGAGGCCTTGACCTTCGCCCCCGCCGCTCCCCGGGTCAGGGGCCCGATTGTCGCCCCACGCC
>NW_022103924.1:3535431-3546778 GCF_000313985.2 Echinops telfairi
CCCGGCGCGCACACTGTACCTTTCTGCGACCCACTTCCCGGCGGGCCCCGGGGCCCCCAGCCAAAGGCTTTTCTGGCCGCGGTGCGAGCCGGAATCACCTCTCCCCCGCCGGTGCGCCGAGGCGCCTGGGCTTCTCTGGAGACGAGATGCGCCCGCCACCTGCGCTCCGGTCCGACACCTTACTGCCCGGTGGCGTTAGCAGAGGGAAAGGAACTTTGCTAACGGGCTTTGCTCCAGGAGTGCACTGGACTGCATTAAGTCGACGTTGGTCGGTGGCCCCCGCAGAGCCCAGCGCAGGGCCAGGTGACCTGCCCCGCGGAGAGGCCACAGCGTGAAGCGGAGCCCGCGGGCCGCGCCCGGCGAGGCGCTGGACCGCTGCTGCGTTCAGGCGTTCCACGCCCCGGGCGCTGCACTGCCCGGCTCGGGCGGACGCGCGGCCCTCACCCGGGAGCCCGCAAAGTGAATAGATAGAATGGAAAAGGGGGCCAGCCTGCTTTCGTAATTAAAAAGGAAGTTTTCTTCTTTTATGAAAGCATGCGATTATCCCTAAGTGTTTCTGTTCACCCACAGAAAGCATTAATTCCATCCGCATCAGAAATTACATGAACCAGAAGTGGAAGAGAAGTCGAAATTGTGTTGGCTGATTTTGACCGTCCTTCAACTTTATTGCCTTTCTTTAAAAAAAAAACAAAAGTCTTCCCCTCTCTTCTATTGCTACTCCATCCTTCTTTCAAGATCAAAAGCTTTAGATCAAAGCCAAGATCAAACTCACCCCTTTAAATAGAAGCAACTTTGCCATGGAGTATTTAACACAAGAGTAGCTTCTTAATGGAGAATCAGAGTGGAAAACTTCATGTCATCCCTTTGTCCCATATTCATAACTGAGCCTCATAAAATTACATTGAAGATGCACTTCTGATTCCTAAAATAAACAAGTTTGCCCAAATAGAGGATTCTTAACTTCATGTTTGTTTGCGGGGTGGAAAACAAAATAAAACAGAAAAAACAACCCTTGAAAGGGTTTAAGTATAAATAGAGACAAGGCGGGCTTCCAAAGTTTTCCTGAAAAATTCCGTTACATTTTTCCCCATTTCTCAATCAGTAGTTGATATATCAACTACACACACACACACACACATAGAGGAACGAACTTAATCAATATTTATGTAATAATAACATAACAAAAATGCCCAAGAGCTTTCAATTCCATTTTTACACAAACTATTTAAAGCCCCTCTCATGTCAAAATTATTTTGTAGCATTCTTATAGCTAGGTGCTATGATTTGTATGCTTATTTGCTAAAGATTTTTCAAAGTGTTATCGAATCTACTTATATATAATGTACAACCACCCGTATGTTACAAAGGAAATGAACGGAAAAGAGTTATCGCCTTGCAAATCTTGAGTGCATCTCCACAAAGGCAGGTAACAATTACACCAAAAAATTACATGGGGAGTGTATTATATAATTGCAGAGCTGCTTAGTTTTAAATGGAACAAGAACTTTGAGCTGTTCAAGCTTCCGTGCTACTAATCAAGAGAACTCTATCCCTGGCAGAAGTCTTCCCTATACCCACTAGTATCCCCTGCCCCCTTGAGAGTTCACTAGCTCCAGGAACTCTTGATAGGAACCGCTCAGTACTGATGTACAGAGAGAGCCGTGCCTAAATGGACCCTTCAGTGTCCTCTTTGTCGCGTTGTCAACAATTCTTCAGCATATAGTCACAGAAGAAACCTAAACAAAATGAACTCCAAAGATCCAGTGATAGCGATAGAGAGAACTATAATAAATTCAATCTTATAAAGGCATCTATGAAAAAATCTGTTGTTACAGCTGGGCGGCAGTTACTATGTGCAGATTTCCCCCTTCATTCCTCATCTGGTTGTAGACACACACACACACACACACACACACACACACACACACGGAATCACATTGAACCACTGGGAAGATCTTCACAACGGAGAGCGAGCCACCTCATCTAGCTGTCACTGACGCAGCCCTCCTCCTTTCTATGACCCAGCTCATGAGAACCTAGCCTTTTCAGACACAACCTGAACCAAGGGAAGCTTCCAACTGTCACTCAGTCCTCCTAGGACTTTGTTGAGTGGGCAATAAAAGCTTTGGTCCATTCTAAGTGCCCACTAGCTATTTTCTTTGCTTGTCCTGTGGCGACCTCCCAGCCCCCATCTTCCCAAAGGAAACCTAAATGATCTTTCCTACAATAATTCTCTCACTTCTCTTAAACCTAGGATGTCTTTTCTTCTCCTCATTACCTGGCCAGCTCCCATGTCTCTTCTAGCTCTGGGCTTTACCAACACTTATTCAGAGAGGCATTCCCTTGCCCCTCACCAACCAACCAAACTGTCACCCACAATTCTTTCTAATAGCACCTGATTGATTTCTTTAAAGAACTTCTTACAGTCTATATCAATTGATTAAATTCTGGCTCTCCAACTGGTCTGTAAGTACATGACACAAAAACCCCATTGCCACCCAGTTGATTCCGACTCACAGAGCAGAGTAGAACTGCCCACAGGATTTGGAAGGCTGTTATCTACAGAAGGCGACTGCCACATCACCCCCTCAGAGCTGCCGATGTGTTTAAACAATGATTCTCTTGTTAGCAGCCCAGCACTTAATCACTGTGCCACCAGGCTCCTCCTGGAAGTTGAGGAAGCAGAAATATTGGCTCTCTTGTTCTCAGGCCTTTGTCTAGTCACTGAAACATTGCTGGCATATAGTAGATGCCCAATAAATATACATATACTTTACTATTTATTATTTTATTCTTTTCTTTTTATTGGGGACTCTTACAACTCTTATCAAAATCCATACATCACTTGCATCAGGGGAATTTGTACATATGTTGCCTTCATTCTTTTCTAGACATTTACTTTCTATTGAGCCCTTGGTAACAGTTCCTCTTCCCCCCACTCCCCCCTCCCAATAAATATTTTTAAACAAAGGAAAGGAAGAATCAAGGAATGATTGAATGAAATTCCGGTGTTAAGATACATAAACCCTCTGGAATTGTGCTTTTAAAAAAAAGAGAATCATAGCTGCTATATTGCCAGGGTAGTTTTTAAAATGAACTTAAAAATATAGAGATAACACTGAAGGCAAACCAAACCTGTCGCCCTGCTCTTGATCTACTGCAAGTCACCGCATAGAGGCCCTGGATGATGAAGCAGAATGTTTCCACAGGGTTTTCGTGGTTGTAATCTCTAGCGAAGTAGATAGACCTCAGAATTTTTCCCCCTCTTCCTACCCCACTCTCTGGGTTTGAACTGCCAACTTTTAGGTTAGCTGCCTAGCACAAATCATTTGCACCACCTGTATGTAATTCCCTCATATAACAATTACAAAAAGTGTATTCACAACGACACTAGGGGCTGCGTTCAATCTAGAATGAGAGACAACATCATTGTGTGACTCTACATGAATATTAATACTTTGTATTGTATCCAGTACAATTTCAATACACCTCTCCTTCTCTCTCTCCTTTCTTCATGGGCTGACTGATACCAAGGAAGGTAGGGTGGGGAGAAACTGCCGGAATAAGACTTTCTAAAACAATTGGAATTCTGGCGGCAGGATGGCACTCTGCTCAGGCTATGTGCTGTAAAAGTAGCTTTGAGGATGTGGTGAAAGCACTTTAAAACTATTGTTTAAAAGCAGATGTTTTCTATTTGAATTGTATCTTTTAAAAAGTGCCTCATTTTAGTAGCAATGCAAGTTTTGAAAAGAAGTTGTTCGAAGAAAACTTCTTGTCAAAGTAGCTTATAATAGCTGAAGACAATTTCAGAAGTTGAGGAAAACGCCATTACTTTAAAATCAAAGCCTTATTTAACCTAGTGGCTGGATATTACTTTTGGAGACATCTTTCTCTTTCTAGTTTTCCTCGTGGAGTCCGAAGAGGAAATTACGTCTTCATCTGGAAAAAGGTAGCGGTACCAATTTCATTCTGTGATGAGGGTGTGTGATCTCATCTGGATTCTGCCTGTGACTACGTGAAGCCACAGAGGTAGAGAAGCAGTGTACCTGTACTCCTGGTCAACATGATGACCTGGATGGCAGAAACGGGGAGCCCATTCATTATCCCAAGCAGCTGCAAATGGCCAATGACACTCCCTTGACCACAGTAGAAGGAAAATCATCTGCTCTAAGAAGCCCAATACTCTTTACTACCGACCGAAGCAAAGAATTCCAGAAACTTCGGCTGGCTTCAGAAGGCCTTGATTGACGATGTAAATCCAGGGTGAATTAACATGTTGGATATACAGGTCTGGAAGTCAAACCAAGGTTAATTTAAGTTGCATATAATGACACGTAAGGAACAGGGGCCTTATTTACAAATGTTTATGTCATTAAATGTTCGTCTCTCATCTTTTGAGTGTAATATTTAAGTTATATTTTCAGCTGATGTTAGAAAAAGAATAACTTATAGTATTGTCCATTTGATCTCTGTATTTGAACAAATACCTACTTTTTACATGAAGAAGATGATTGTCCTGCCAAATGGACCTCTTAATGGATGTCCTTATAAACATCGTTTTCCAAAAAGGAAATCAATCCCACGCTTGGCTCAACCTATCACTGAAGCTTATCGCTCTGCAGTAAACTGTGTAACCAAACTGCTTCCTCTTCGTAACTACACACCTGAGTTCACTGCTGCTCAAAAACTTTCACAGAACTTCATGGTGGGAGCAGTATTTAGGATACGCAGTCCTTCCGTTTTTTTACCCCTTCTTAGAATCTGATGAAAGCAAAGGGCTCGATCAGTTTCCTAGAAAAAACTCCAACTATACCGCGTGCCACACGCAAGTTTAATTTTCAGGAGGCTCACATATTCCTTAATGCCCACTCCTCTACCCTCGACACTCTAAAATCCACTGTTGGATTTTGGCAGACCACCATAAAGCTGACCCCGGGACTGTTTCTTCCTGGCCCTCTGTGAGATTCCTTTTATTTCATTATGTTCTGGTAAGAAGCCATTAACCTTTATTGAGGTGCATTATAATAAACAGCCCCATAAAAATCTATCACAATGTTTACCCTAAGGATGTTTTGAGGGTAGTTTGTTATGGTAGACAGTATTCCCTGCGAGGAACCCCAGGAAAAGCTTCTCTCTAGTATCAACATCAGGAATAGTTGGACGTGGGCAACTGGCTCACGTTTCACCTCACAGACACTGTGATTTGCCCTTTTCCCTGTCCTTCGGAAACACAGATGAACGGCAGGGTGTGCATTTTGTATGCTGATTTGGTTCCCTATCTGATCTTTACTTTTCTACCCTGGTTTTCACTTTGCTTTGTCTTTCTGATTTGCTTATTTTTAATCATGCAATCATTATCCTTCAAAGCTGCCTACATACACCTTTTGGACAAGGATAAATATGAATAAGTAAAGGCATTGTGGGTCTCTCTTTTTCTTTCTCTTATTTTCTTTTGGGGGTAACAGAGAAGAAGACAGGGAATGGGAAATTTTTATTGTTCTAATATTTCTCTGGTGGCACAGTGATTACGTGCTAACCAAAGGGCAGGCGGTTCTAACCCACTGGTCCCTGTGTGGGAGAAAAGGCCTGGCATCCGTTTCTGCAAAGATTTCCCCTCAGGAGACGCTACAGGCAGTGCCACTCTATCCTGTAGGGTCACTGTGACCCAGAATCAACTCAATGGCACACAATGACAATATTGCCCTCCATCTAGAGGTGAAATGGAGAAGTTAAGGATATATGATTATACCCTACATATAAAAAGTTTTTAAAGACTCGTTAATAAATAAAACAAAGGCAATACTTTCTAAACATTACATATAACTACTCTAAAAATGCTTAATCAAGTATTGTATCTCTGTTGCTGTCACTGATTACAGGCATAGATTACAGGAGGAAAAATATAAATCGGCCATGTGGAGGTGTTACTAGCTTAAACAACATATCAAGTGCCTACTGTAAAACAGAGCCTGAATCTGTGGTCTTGGAGATGAGTAAGATGCCCGCCCTGGCATCAGGCATCAAAGACCCAGAACAAAAATGAGATCACTGTGAATAAGGGTGAGTACGGAGTGGAGACCCAAAGCCCATCTGTAGACAATTGGACATCCCCTGACAGAAGGGTCACAAGGGAGAGACGAGCCAGTCAGGGTGCAGCATAGCACTGATGAACCATACAGCTTTCCTCTAGTTCTTTAATGCTTCCCAACCCCACCCCCATCTATCATGACCCCAATTCTACGTTACAAATCAGGCTAGACCAGAGCATGTACACTGGTACAGATAAGAGCTGGAAATACAGGGAATCCAGACAGAAAACCCCTCAGGACCAATAATGAGAGTAGCCATACCAGGACGGTAAGGGGAAGGTGGGGGAGAAAAGGGAAACCGATCACAATGATCTACATATAACCCCCTCCCAGGGAGATGGACAACAGAAAAGTGGGTGAAGGGTGACAGCAGTCGGTGTAAGACATGAAAAAAATAATAACTTATAAATTATCAAGGGTTCATGAGGGGTGGGGAGGGAGAAGGAAATGTGCTGGTACCAAGGGCTCAAGTAGAAAGAAAATATTTTGAGAATGATGGCAACATAGGTACAAAAGTGCTTGAGACAATGGATGAATGTATGGATTGTGATAAGAACTGTATACGGCCCCCCACCCCCAATGGTAACAAATGAAAAGATGCCCTCCCTGTCCTCACAGAAGCAATGCGATAAGGTGGTCATGCGAACACAGTGTGAGGAGCACCCAGATGGCTTGTCTTGTTTGCCATCCCGGCTTGCCTCATCTTAGCTACGACCTCTCCAGGCCTCCTTTCTCACAGAACTGTGAAGATCAAATGACTCTTTTCGTGTCCTCCGAGCAGGAAGCAGGTATTTATCAAGCCTGAGATGATTAGAACTAAGCATTAGAAGCAACACAGCATTCCGAGACGCTGGACAGCAGTGGCTTTAGGGCAAGAAAAACCGAAACAGAACTGAACAACACTCACACACACAGACTGCCCTGGTCTTTCCCCCAACCATCACATTTTAGAAATGGGAACACCGAGGCTCAGAGAATTTTATTACCTTGCATGTCTCATTGTTTGTTCCTGAGGTCTCCTGATTGGAAATACAGTATTCTTTTCAACTCCAGCACAAGAGCTTAGGGAACATCTAGCACGAGCATTTCCCTTAAAATAGCTGCTTACTATGTGGATCTGATAAACTCCAGATCAAAACAGGGCCTGTAAAATACAATCTCATACCATAAAAGTCAATTGAAACAGACAGTCTAGAAAATGGATACTGATATATATCCCCTTTGACATCTGTATGCCTGCAATTACCTACAGGAGTTGAACGTTCATGAGCTTTCACAGCTGAAATATAACATCACCTAAGACTGAATTTAGCTTAGTGGTTCCCACCCCGGACTACTTACAAGAGTCATCTGGGAGACTAGCAGTCCTAATTCTCCGGCACCTCCCAGACCACTTAGATTCATATCTCGGACAGGGAGGCAGGCATCAGTGATCTTTAAAGTCCCCTGAAGCACAGCCAGGATGACCTGTTTCCAGTAAGTTACCAAGATGGAATTGTAGATGCTTTCAAGAAACATCTACATTTCAAAGTCCATGCCATGGAGGATGGCCAGGCCTCCTCTCTACCCTTCATCATAAGTCCCCTTGGGCTGGTGGCAAACCCAGTCCAGGGCTGAATGGGCAGTCTAGTGAGTGATCCAGGGTGTCACTTCTTAGGAATGAGGGTGTACTTCATGACAACTCATACACTTGGAGATAGGAGTTCCTGGGAGGTGTCAAGGGTTCACGTGCTGGCTTCTAGGTGAAAGGTGAGAGTCTGGAGTTCATCCCCAAGCACCTCGAGGAACAGGCCTGCTGATCGAGCTCAGAAAAGGTCAGCCATGAAAATCCTATGGAGGGAGGGCGTGTGAGGGAGGGGAAATGAGGGACTGATACCAAGGGCTCAAGTAGAAAGAAAATGTTTTGAAAATGATGATGCCAACAAATGTACAGATGTGCTTGACACAATAGATGGATGTATGGATTGTGATAAGAGCTGTCCGAGCCCCCAATAAAATGATTAAAAAATAGATAAAAAGAAAATCCTAAGAAGCACAGCTCTACTCTGACACACATGGGGTCATCATTAGTAGTAACTAACTTGACAACCGGTGTATTTAGAGATAAACTTTGGGGCAAGGTAATTTACCTGGACACATTCACTTCCATTGAGTCGGTGTTGACTGTAACTGTTTACAGGAGTAGAAAGCCCATGGTTTCTCCTGTAGAGCTGCTGGTAGTTTTTAACTACTGACCATGTGGATTGCAGCCCAACTCGTAACCACTACACCACCAGGGCTCCGTTACATGGACATCCAACAAACTAAAACGAAGTGTAAGATCTCAAATACTCTACTCCAAAAGAGAGGCAAGAATGGATGGGCATAGGCCTTTCTTTCTAGAGTTTTTGCCAGGTTCATAGGATACTACTATTCTGGATCTTAAGCAGAACATGATTTAATATTGGTCCATATGCTGTATACATACATCCAACTATGTGGATGGGCACTACCTATTCCCTTGAAACAAACCCTTTGCATTTGGAAGATTGTTGGATAGGATTAGGGACAGTCTGTGCCAATGGGGGCAAGGGGAATCAGCTTTTCTATGTGCAAAAGGAACTGTTTGCCCAAATAGGCCCTACGTTGAAGTCATTGGGGCTTGGGCACCATGTTCTAGTCAAATGAACCACCCTGTATACGAAAGGCATACACCTTCATCAGTGCTATAGGAAGATTACTCTGGGAAATGTCCTATACAATAAAGTAGATTAATTAGGAAGTAATTAAAAGCAAACACAAAAAGGTTAGCATTCAACTAGCTTGAAAAACAAGCACTTCTGTCTAGATACCCGCCTGTCACTTCTCACTATGGAATGGGTGTGGCATCTTGATGTGTACACTCAAGGACAGGCAAACGCTCCAAGGTGCCTTTAGGGGAGGAGGTTGTGTATTGGAAGTCTGGGGCCCTGACATGTCCATTTTTAAAAACCAAGGCTCTCAGACTGAGTTGCCTCTCATCTAACCTCCTAAAGGAACCTGACAAGATTCCGTGTGCAAGAAAACACATGAGCCTAAATCACCTGCCTCTGCTGAGGAGTAAAATCACACATACATACATACACACACAGAGTACAGTGAAGTCCAACCCCTTTGTGTCAAATACAAGAAATGCATGGGAAAAAGTTTCCAGAAAGTTTTCTTTAAAGACTTAGATCCTTACAAGGAGGTGCTCCAGGAAAACAATGGGCTGGGTCAAAATTAATTGGCAACTAATCTCTGTACTTTTCATAGGATGCTTTTTCCAGAAGATTAAATCAATGTTTAATGCTCCACAGACCCAGCCGTGTCCATATTAGGAAACTGGGAGCTCACATCTCTGTGTGAGAAAGGACCTGTCCTCCCTCCCCATGCTGTGCGTCTACCCTTGCAAGGGTACGTGGGGGAGTGGGAGCTGGGGAATGTGAACTTGATCCAGCACTGATCAGCCAAGCAGCAAACTCTCATTGTTGTTCAGATACCAAACATAACTTCTTTCTACTAGGGAGAAACCCAGCCATTCTGTATACAACATGACTTTTGTGTTCAGCAGCATGATAGATGGGAGTGACCACAAAGAACATTAGATTTATCATAAATATCTCCTAATATGTAGAATTGAAGAATTAATTCCGTTCATGTATACTCATATATTAGACATGGTAGAATCTCTTCAATCTAACAATCTTCTCATCATTTCTGGCTTTAAAAAAAAGAATTTATTTCAATGAATATATAGTGCAAATACTGTGGTCTGCTTTTGCTTTACCTTTTTTATGAGAGTATCTTGTTCTCTGAAGTTCAAGGACCTTACAAAACATGCTGATGTACACTGTTGTTGTTTGTTTCAAAGTGCTGGCCTATGACTTTGGTTGAACTATCTCAAGACAAGGGCACCGGACAACAGGATACATGTTGGAAAACGTGGGCTTAGCCACCTCTGTCCTTGCCACCTAGAAGCTACGTGACCTGGGTCACATAACCTCCTCTGAGTATAGGAAATGGAGATGATGTGACTTGTCTCACAGATTTGGGGTGAGTATACAGTGAGAGGCACAAAGTAAGACAGTCAATGTTCACTCCCTTCCTCTCTCCTTTCAGCAACAAAAGCCCATCTGGTATTTTGACCTAAGTAAACTTCCCTAAGGTCTCAAAATAGCCCAGTGATGATATCATAATACAAAGCCTCACCATCGTGCACACAGACTCAATGCCGTGGGCTGGAGGCTGTGGAGATAGCAGCATACCTGAGTTACTACTTGCTGCTTCTCAACAATGTGTGGTGGACACAACACTATGAGACAAAACCTCTCTGTCATTGCCTTCTTACAAGTGAGTGTTCTGATTCAGGCCCACCTCACTCAAAACAGCCAGCCCGTGTTGCTACAAGAAGACCAAAAAATGAAATTTGGCATTTCTATATTGTTCTTTGAAGATATCATATCTGAAGCATAACCAGATGCCAGATGTGAAAATATCTAAAACTCCATGGAGATGACAAATGTTTTCCTACCTATATATTTACCATAATGAAAAAGGAAAGAAAAATCTAAATGCCTACTAGCTAACTACAGGCATTCAAAACTAATGTAATAATTAAGAACTTGGTCTTTTAATTTAGACAAGATAAAAGTTTTCCATTTTCTCACCTACAAGGGAGTTTCAGAAAGTCTACGGAAAAATTCCATTATCTTCCCATTTCATTTTTCCACAAACTCTTTGAAGTTTCCTCATATGAAACGGGTATAACTGAAGTGTGTAACTCCTGAACTGTGACTTGCCCAGTGGCACCGAGTCAGTTCTGCCCCAGGCCGACCCCTGTATGACAGAACAGAACACCGCCCCCTTCTGGACTACCCCACCATTGTTCTCAGGTTTGAACCCATCGGGCAGCCACTGTACCAATCCATCCTTGAGGGCCTTTCTCTCTCTTGCTGGCCCTGTCCTTTTCCCAGCATGATGCCCTTCTCCAGGAACTGCTCTCTCCTGACAACACGTCCAAAGTCTATGAGATGAAGTCTCCACTTCCATGCCTCTAAGGAACATTCTAATGGCACTTCTTGCAAGACAGATGTTTTGTTGTTCTTCTTTTGGCAACCCGTGGTATTTTCAGTATTCTTTGCCAGCACCATAAATCAGATGCACCAATTCTTCTTGGTCTTTCTTATCCAATGTCCAACTTTCACATGTATCTGAGACAATTGAAAATGTCATGGCTTAGGACAGGTGCACCTTAGTCC
>NW_022103924.1:3548132-3549047 GCF_000313985.2 Echinops telfairi
TGTAATCACAAAGGCTGGTGTGCTTTTTCCATGTGGGCTTTGTTGCTTCTGAACTAGATGGCCTTTAGTCTTCTTTACATTGAGTCATCATCCATACTGAAGGTTGAAATCCTTGATCATCATCAAGTGCTTCAAGTCCTCCATTGTGTCACCTGCATATCACAGGTTGTCAATAATCTTTCCTTCAATTCTGATACCGCATTCTTCTTCAAATAATCCAGCTTCTCTGATTATTTGCTCATGGGTTGGGACTAGGAGAAGGAAACAGCTATGGTATTTTGTATCTATTCAATGAAAAAAATAGCCTTTTCCCCACTCTCTTTCTCTCACTGCCATTGAGTCAATGCTGACTCATAGAGATCCTATAGGACAGGGTAGAATTGCCCTTGTGAGTTTTCAAGACAACTCTTTATGTGAATAGAAGGTCCAGTTTTTCTTCAGAGGAGCTGCTGGTGGTTTTGAACTGCTGACCTTGCAATTAGCAACTCAACTAGTTATGACTATGCCACCAGGGCTCTAATATATACACTAGCATACTCCAGTATATAAAGGGAGGGAGGAGAATTACATTTTAAAAATTACAATTCTATAGAGATGTACATAGCCTATATATTTTTGAATTTACTCACTTATAGCTTAATTTACTACAAGTACTTGTGAAAATCCAGGCAGAATGGCTATCAAAAGGTAAAACATCTGGGGTCTTAAAGACTTGAAGATAAACAAATGGCCAATTCTAGCTGAGAAGCAACAAAGCCCATATGGAAGAAGCACACAAGTCTGTGTGATCACCAGGTATCAATGGGATCAGGTATCAAAGAACAAAAAATCATATCATTGTGAAGGAGGGTAAGTGCAGACTGAATACCCAAAGCCCATCTGAAGGCAACGGGACATCCCCTTACAGAAGGGTCG
>NW_022103924.1:3552254-3561153 GCF_000313985.2 Echinops telfairi
AAGCATGGTCTCTGTGCTCAATGAATCACTGCAAACACATTCTCAGTCTCGTTAGAGCGCCGTGAAAGAAGATACTGACACAGTTGCATGGAGGTCAGGGAGCTACAAGAACTCATCTTTCCATCATTCTTTTAAGCAAGATTGAAGTGAATGAAGATGATTTTATGGAATGAACTGGAAAGGGGGAGAAGTTTTGAATTTGCCAAAATGATCTAAAGAGCAAGGTCCAAGGGATTTTGCGGGGCCGGTTAAATTCCAGTAGAGAGATCAGCTCAGAAGGTTATGGCAACAGCTTTTTTTTTTTTGGAATTTCAAATGAATCATCTTGATAGATTGCCTCAAAGGACACAGGACAATCATGAGAGTTTAATAAGAAGATTGTTGGTGATGGAAGTCATACCAAAGATTTTTTTCCCTCATCACAATAATATACCTGCTCAATCTTCAAGGGTAGCATGGGCTGTCCTATGAGAGTTTTGTTAGGATAGTATCCCTGCTACCCTACAGCCCTTATCTTGCCCCACCAGACTTTGTTTGTTCCTCAAAACTCAAAGATTATTGAAAAGGAATGTGATTTGGCCCCCGTGATGGTGCCAGAACTGAAGAGCACATAATTCTTCAGGGGAGAGTTGGATAGATGGAAACACGGCCTTCCAGAGTATATAGAAAGATGCAGACAGCGAACCTGTCCACAAACAATTTTGATATTTTTGTTAATAAAGGCTTCTTTGGTTTTAGATCAATCTTTTTTTAATTTATCTTCATACCTTTACTTGGTCACATGGAATATGGAAAATGACAACATGTGCAATAGAGGAAAAGGGAATAGAATGAAAAGACAACGGGATGAAGTACTTGGAGAAATGGCAGGAAAAGCTGCCTGCCATGGGAGGTGACTTCTCCTTCCCAGAGAAATGAGTTATAGGGGTCAAGGAGGTCATCTAAAGCCGAATCCCATTATCACTTGTTACCCTGGAGTCTAAGTCCCAAATTCTGATGTATTGACTTTGGCCTCTCTACCATGCATTTTTATGCCAATAAAGTTGCTGAAATTAAAAAAGAATTGAATTGTAAAGCTTTTTGGCATAAATAATGTTATATTGGAAAGTCTAGGCTAATAACAACCAGGATGCCCTTAACGCACTTAAGAAAAACCATCTGATATATGCATCCCTCAATGTGGTTTGAAATTTCCTTCAGCCTACAAAGGAAAATATTTTTAGCATGTAGCACATTTTATAACAGACTTACAAATGTACTGGAAATATAATTTTAGGAAAGCATCTGGGTTTGATCATTTCTTGTTATACCTAAAGCCCAAACAGGCTCTGCTTTCTCACTATAAGCAACACTGCAATGTTTTGCTCTAAGTTATACAGCAATCAGTTCAGCAACTTCTCATAAACATCACATTACTGGTTTGGTTTGGTTTTTGCAGGTTTTTTGGTGGTGTTTTTTTAAAAGCAGCAAATACTCTACTGATTTCAATATAAAAACAGCATTTAAGAACTATGGTCATTTGGCTGGAACATTTGGCTCCAATGTCTTCCCTCCTTCAAAAGTCAACGTAGAACTCACTGGAATTTGTTCCCTTGGGTTATTTAGACAACAAACATAAACAAGTACTTATTTTTATATCTCAAAATGTGTCCTAGAAATAACATATGCAACTCTCAAAGGTAAAACTATCCTGCAATTTTCATTGATCTGTAAGAATTTTAAGACATCAAATAATCCTAGAAAAAACTTTCTTTTTCCATCTTCTGAGGATTTTCATCTCCTGTTAATATTTGTTGGGAGAAAGATGGAGCTTTCGACTCCTGTAAAGAGCTATGGTCTCAGAAACTCACAGGGGATGTTCCATGAGGTCCCTAGGAGTTGGCATTGACGCGGTGGCAGGAGTTTGGCTTTTTTGTTATTGTTGTTAAGATCCGTGAAAAATTGATTCAGATTAGAAGCAGTGATCAGCCAGCACAAACACTCTTGCAGTTGGATTATTAATTAACCTCCCAATAATCTCTCAGATGGCAATTTTTAGTGGGAGAGAAGAGAAGTGCACAGTAGGTTTCTTGATAGCCTACATTTGTAAAACACTACTCAGGAAAAAATGTACAAAAACACTCCCAATACCAGTCAAAACCAAGAACAAGTATTACATCCAAAAGCAAGTTGACAAATTTAAAGGAAAACACTCAACAACAATAACAACAACAAAACAAGGAACTCTGGCTGTCTTCCTCTTGAAAGTGACCAAGTCCACCTGGAGTGCAGAACGGCCTTGGCCTTCAGCCAGGTCATCCCCCTGACGGCCCTCAAAGACATCAGACCCCAAAGTCACACCGCATAGTGGTGGCAGAACGGACTCAAAAAACCAAACTCATTTGCTGCCAAGTTGACTCCGATTAAGGAGGATCTCAACAGTGGCATTTCAGGAAGTAGATCATTACCTTACCAGGCTGGGAAGCTTTCTGGGTGGGCTCGAACTGCCGATGTTTTGATTAGCAGCCAAGTACATTAAGTGTTTGCACTATTCCGAGGCTCCAGAGCTGTGTTTAATGTATGAATTGCCATGTCCCTAGTCTGGAACCCCGGGAGTGCAGTGGTTATACGTTGGACTGCTAGCAGTTCAAAACTGTCAGCTGCTCTATGGGAGAAAGATGAAGCTTTCATCCCCCAGGAAAAGTTACAGTCTATAAGGTCAGCACGAGTCAGCATCGACTCGAAGGCAGTGAGTTTTCGTGGTTGGTAGTTTGCATGGCTGGTAGTTAAAACCAGCCAGCTGCTCCCTGGGCGGAAGATGAGGTTGTCTGCTACTGCCAAAATTCAGTCTCAGAAACAGTCTTCATTCTGTAGTGTGTCAGCAGGAGTTGGAATCAAGCTGATGGCAGCAGGTCAAGTTAAACTTCATGATAATGCGCCCTGGGAAAATGGCAACTTGGCCTGCCGCTGGTCCCCCACCCCTCAAGATAACATCGCTTTGTGTTTTATGAATGTGGAGTTGTTGGACCCTCCCGTAGCATTATGACAGAAAACTCTGAGTTCCTGAAAGCTCACGCCGGAGGACACACCTGGTAGGAAGAAACTTTGAGCAGGGTGATTTGAAAGCACTCATTATCAAGCTCCAATAAACAACATACAATTGCCATATTGCCATGCAGAGGTGTGCGATGAGAACGATGCCCTCTTTTAAACACACATTTGGGTTTGGGGAGCTTAACAGTCATGGACTGTTCCTGCTGACCTATGATACCCTGGCTGACTGGCTGGCTGCCAATGGACTATGTCCTGGACATTCTTGCTCTGGGTCAGCACAGGGGACAAATTAAAGGCAAAAGCCAGGGACTCTTGATTATTAGAGTTTGCTTTTGAAATAAGAGGACACTGGAAACACCCTTAAATGTCTTAGAAGGTACATACAGACACTTCTTATTTGACCAAACGCTTTCCATCCTTTGTTTCTGGTGACCTGGGACTTACTTAGCTTCTATCTCAAGGGAGGAGTCACTGAATTTTTCTAAAGGGAAAGATTTAAACTAATTGGTACCCATGTACTCACATTCACTCACCCCCCCCTGCCCCCCCCAAATCAGGCTAGTTCTTCAAGAGAACAAAGCCTGGTACTCCCTGTGTAAGATGTTCAGTCCAGAGGCACAAGGCCATCATCTAGGAATGTCTAAATGGAGGGTGCATTGGTTAGAGTCACAAGGCATGTTTTTGCCTAATAGAAGAGAGGAAAGAACAGTTTCCAACAAGGAAGAGCCATTAATTAAATTATTTTTTTTAATTAAAAAATGTTCTGAGCATGCTACTGTAAGCATTCGATATCTACTCATACACCAAAACACCCAACCTACGATTTCCAAGGCTATAAGTCTTTATTGAAACAGACAGCCTCATCTTTCTCCTGCAGAGTGGCTGGTGGGTTTCAACTGGTTGGCAGTCAATGCTTAACGGAAAATGCCAATAGGACTCCTAGATCTATACACAAAACTCTTCCATAGCATCGATTTTGAATCATTGTCACCTTATAAGGCAGAGTAGAAGTGTCCCTTGGGGTTTTCAAGGCTGTAAATCTTTATGGGAGCAAAAAGCCTCATCTTTGTCCTGAGGAGTGGTTGGTGGGTTTGAACTGATGACCTGCTTTCTCAAAGCAGCCAAGTGCTTCCGAGTGTAGATGCTGATACCAGTCATGATTAACCTTATGGAGAGCAACCTCAGGGGCCACAACCCAGAGGGCCAAAAATACAAAACAGTGTTCTAAAGATGTCAGCACTGCTGGTCCATGTCAACCAGGGAGGAAGCCGGGTCAGTTTGTAGGACTTCACCCTCCAGGTGTGCACAGAGCGGAATGCAAACATCAAATAGTGTAACTTTTACTGTTGTGGTAAACTGAGAACCTGGAAGAGAGTGTACATGGACAAATTCTTGACGCTCATAATTAAGAATCTGAGAGGCTGAGAGGCTGGTGGAGGGAAGCCTTCATGCTCACAAGTTGGAGATGAATCCTAACTAAAAGTTCTCCTAACTAAAAGTTATTCCCCACAATGTCCCCACATAATAATGTCAGTCTTAAGATGCTTCTTACAGGCTCATGGTTGCTTACTAATGCTTGAAGGTTATCTGTCTGAAGTGTGGAGAGCACTCAGACGCTATTGTCCACCCCACCCTAGATGGGGCCCATTCCCATTTGATACTGACCACAGGTTGTTGCCTGGAGAAGAGCACAGGGATACCTAAGGTCAAGTCAGATCAGGGCCATCAAGGTTAAGCTGCCATCGTAACTCTAAGACCTGCCCATCCTATGTGCCTTCCTGTCACATGTATGTCCCTACTACCTCCCCTTCCTATCACGTCTATGCCTATAGTACCTTCCCTTCTGGCTACATGTATACCTCTAGCACATGCCCTTCCTGTTACATATATGTATGATGTGGCTGGCACGCCCGAGATTATATAAGCCTGTTAGAGAATATATTCTCTCTCTCTGGGTCCAGACTCCATCTAAAAGGTGAGCCCTTGCATGCCATGTCTGTTGTCTCTTTCATTTTCCCTTTGAATTGCACAACCACTCCTTAGAATCCTGCCGGTTGTGGAGGCTGGCACCCCACATACTGTAATCTACCAGAACCTATCTTCAGCACAATAAATGAGAGAGAATAGGGTGATTCTTTAAAGAATCAAATCCTGCTAGCCTCACATTTGACAGTGGCTTATTTAACATAATAACAAAAGCACAAACAGCAAAAGACAAATCAATAAGACCTCACAAAGATGAAAAACTTTTATTCGTCAAAAGACTTCACCAAAAAGAAAAAGAAAAATCTTTGTAAACCATAGACCCAATAATATTACCAAAAACAGTTATACGACTTCAACAGTTTATCAACAAAAAGACCAACAGCCTAATCATAAAATGGGTAAAGGGCTTAAGCAGGCATTACACCAAACAGGGTATTCAAATGGCCATCAAACACATGGAAAAGATGCATAATGTCATTAGCCATCAGAGATACAAATCAAAACCACAATGAGAAGCCATTCCACTCTCCCTAGGGTGCCTGGGAGAAAAACGAGAAAAGGAGAGAATAAGAAATGTTGGTGAAGATGTGGGGAAATTGGAACACTTATCCAGTGCTGGTAGGCATGCAAAATCAGTCATTATGCAAATAGCACGCTAGTTCTGAAAACAAAACAAAAAAACCCTAAAAACAGAACTGCCATATGACCCAGTGCTTCCATTGCTAGGAATACACTCAAGGGCCTTGAACGCAGCGGTGGAACAGACAGGCGTACACCAATGTTCATGGAGCACTACAACCAACAGCCACAAGGTGGGAACCGCTTATATAGTCATCAGCAGGTGAGCAAATGAACAAACAGTGGTATATTAATACAGTGAAATACTGTGTTACTCAGCTAGAAGGAGCTGGATATTATGCTGAAATAAAGCACATTTAAAGGGAAAATGTGCATGTTCTGTGGCCTCACTTTAAAGCAAATGGATAGAGACCAAAGTCTGTGAGTGGTTATGGGGCGACTGGAAGGCGTGTCCTGTTGGTTTTGTTAGGTAGCTTAGCTTAGGGACCTCCCATGCCTGCAAAGGCCCCCATAGAGGAGGTTGGAAAGAATCACGTAACCATTAAACACCTATGAAGACCCCAAACTGAGCATGCTTGTACTCAAGTCAGGTGGGAGGTACACCTGGGTGGGCCAAACTAGGCCCAGGTTCATGACATCACCCAGGTGGGTCTAACTCAGCCTATAGGGTCAACCAATACCAGCAACCACACCTTCCCCCAGCCAGGAGGTGGGCTAGAATAAAGGGCAGGGAACACACTCTGGGAGGCTCTTACCCTGCTCCTGGTCAGAGGCAGGTAGCCAGGGAGGGTCTCCCTTCCCAGAGAGGGCGCACAGGTACCTACAGGGCCCACAGCCTCTTGGCCCACATGCTCTCAGCCTCTAGGGTTCTTGGGCTTCTGTCCTCCTGGGATCCTCCCAAGTTCTGCACACATGGGTTCTCTTTTCCACGTGGTTGTTCGGGCCCAGTTGTGAGCCCCTTTGAGACTGTAAAACATGAAACTTGTCCTGTCCTTCATAAAAACCCACTTGGATTACAAAACTGGCTTCGGCGTGAATTCTTTCATCGTGCAAAGCCAAGAACCGAGTTATTACGGACTCTGGAAACCTAACCGTTTCAGAGACCTGAGGCAGCGGGTGCTGAGAGAGAGATGGGTAGAGTGGTTGACGGTGAGAGCAAAGTGCACTGCACAGCCTTCTGTAGCATTGTATTGCACTTGCAGCCAACAGTGTCTAGGTAGAGGGGTGTTAGCACACTCGAAATGAACCCCAGGCAGGCCTGTCTTACTGATGAGGCAGATGCTTGCAGTCCTGTCTCTACACAAGGAGGGACTGGGGTATTTGGGAAGGCAGGCTCCTTGTCAGGAGCCTCTTCCCCAGTTGAGGGTTGTCTGTGCGGGAAAGCGATGCTCCTATCCTATGCAACTCAATGTTGATACATTGATTCTCGCCAGTCCGTAGTTCCCTGCTGCTGAATTAAAAGTGTCTCAAAGTCAAGCACAGCTGCCTTGTATTTCTTGTTGTATTTAGGGGAAGGTTGGGACAATTGTCTGTTTGTGCTGCTATCTTCTCAGAATTCTCTTATTGAACATTTTGATCTGTTGCATCCGGTTTCCAAGTCAATCAGGGCAAAACCAAACAGGTCGAATGAGAAGCTTTATTAAAAGCTGGCAACGGGGAGTCAAGTTCTTGGCCCCAGTACTACTCCAATGCCAGTTTATAAAGCAATAGACCATGAGTGGGTGGGGTGCCTTTTCGCATCCAATCACAGCTGCACACACTGACTAGTGGGAAGAACACCTAGGGAACTTCCAGCAAGTATTTGCAGTTATGGGTGTGGGCAGCAGCCAGCCCAAAATTTCCCGCTCTGGGCAGGAAAACTAATGCAGCAATACCAAGCTTAAGCAATGGAAAAATGAGGAAGTGAGCGCCAGCACGTTAGCAAATGAGCCTTAGAGTACTTCAGATCAAATAGTCTATAGAGCAGCAGTTCTCAACTTGTGGGTAGCGACCCCTTTGGGGTTGAATGACCCTTTCACTGGGGTCACCTTATTCATAACAGTAGCAAAATTACAGTTCTGAAGTAGCAATGAAAATAATATCCTGGTTGGGGGTGGGGGGTCACCACAACATGAGGAACGGTATTAAAGGATCACGGCATGAGGAAGGTTGAGAACCACTATTTATAGAGGAATCTTGATCAAAAGGGGGGAAATGCAGAATAAAATTTCAAATTCTCCTAGAATCTAGGAGCCCTGGAGCCCTGAAACTAGTGCCCTGAGATAGTCTTTAAACCTTAAGCCAAAAATATCCCCCGAAACCTTCTTAAAACTAAACAATAGTTTGTTAGCTTAACTAGTAAATAATGTCTGTCTTTTTAACTCTACCTATATGGGAGCGAATTGACAGTAACTCACAAGATTATCTAGGAAACTCAGGGGGAAAGTATGTTTATTTTAATGGCAAAGCAACAGTTTGGAAAGGGCGGATGAGAATGGGTACACAACTTGAAGAATGCATTCAGTGGCACTCAGTGGCACAGCTGAGTCTCATGGTTCCAAATATGAATATGCAAAGGAGGGCTCTATGGAAGGACCCTGAGGGTAGAGGCCCTTGAGCACTTCTTGGGCAATGGCAGGTTTGAAGATGCCTGCCTCGCCCGCCCCATGTACCATGAACTCAAGACAGGATGTGTATCTCTTTATCTTTGTATTCCCATTGCCAAGTACAATACTTGGTGTGTTGGCTGGATGAATAAACTGAAGCACAAGGCCAAACATGTGAATCACATAGGAAAACTATAAAATTGGAGAACTCTAAGTATACAGATTATCCAAAGCATTAGAAAAGAAAAACCTGACTAATAAAATGGATAGAACATATTCAGAACATTTTTCTGGATTATAATTGGCTAGCCCTTTCTTCCTGTGTTGGTTCTGACTTAGTAGCTGTGGACAAAGTTTCAAACCGACTCTGGGTGATTCTTTTTTTAAAAAAAATTATTTATTTTTAATAGGTCCTTTTATTGGAGGCACTTACAGCTCTTATAACAATCCATACATCGAGGGACCAGACTTAAACATGGTGTTTTGGGATGTGAATGCAGTGTGCCAGCATGGAGCGGGGAGCCAGGAGGGGTCTGAGGGTCCGGCCCCAAACCCAACTCTGTGGACAACTGCCCCTCCCCCCCGAAGAATTTGCTTTAGAGGACAGCACTGAAGCTGTAGCTCAGGGAGAGGGACATGTCTCATAGGAAGCACATAGGAAGAGCAAATGAAGGGTCAGGAAGAGAGAGTGGAGTGCATCCTGGCCCACCAAGCCT
>NW_022103924.1:3561253-3562270 GCF_000313985.2 Echinops telfairi
AAGGCAAAACACTAAGGGTATGCGGCAGAATAGGGGTGGGGAGCAGAGAAGGGAAGTCCTGAGGGAGTGCAAAGGATAGATTTTGGGGCCAGGGTGTGGCACCCCATCAGACCCAACTGGAGGACACTCCTAGAGGTCAACAAACAGACTTTGAATTATTTACAGAGTTTTCTTTTTTAAATTTTAATGAATTTATTTTATCATTGTTTTTTTGTTGTTGTCATCATCGTGTTTTCTTTTGTCACTTTGTCTTGCTATGTCTTGTTTTTTGGTGCATATTATTATCTCTGCAGGTCTATCTAGATAAGATAGGCTGGATGAACAACCTGGAGGAGAAAACAATGGGACCGATGGTTCTGGGGGGACATGGGAGAGGGGGAAGGTGGAGGAAAGGAGGTGGTGTTGATCAACCCAGGGACAAGGGAACAACAAGTGATCCAAAATTAGTTGCAAGGAGGGTGTGAGAGGCCTGGTAGGGATTGATCAAGGGCAATGTAACTGAGAGAAATTACTGAAGTCCAAATGAAGACTGAGCATGATAGTGGGACAAGAGGAAAGTAAAAGGAAATAGAGGAAAAAAACTAGGAGACAAAGGGCATTTATAGGGGTCTAAATACAGGTTTGTACATATGAAAAAATATTTATATATATTGAGGGGGAAATATATCTACATGCATATATTTATAGATTTAGTATTAAGGCAGCAGATGTACTTGGCCTCCACTCAAGTACTTCCTCAATGCAAGAACACTTTGTTCTATTAAATTAGCATTCCATGATGCACACCTTCTGGACACGATCGCTGAAGGCAAAATGGGTGCACAAGCAAATGTGGCAAAGAAAGCTGATGGTGCCCGGCTATCAAAAGATCTAGCGTCTGGGGTCTTACAGGCTTGAAGATAAACAAGTGGCCATGTAGTTGAGAAGCAACAAAGCCCACATGGAAGAAGCACACCAGCCTGTGTGACCACAATGTGTCAAAGGGATCAGGTATCCGGCATCAAAGAACAAAAAATC
>NW_022103924.1:3565244-3566610 GCF_000313985.2 Echinops telfairi
GTAAAGCGTATTTGTACATCATTTCTCAAAACATTTTCTCTCCATTTAAACCCCCGACATTAGGTCCTCATTTTTCCCCCCCCTCCCCGCTCCCCCCTCCCACATGAGCCCTTGATAGGTTTGACTTCCTAGGGATTTACTTTCTACACAAGGCTGCTGGCCTACCCGGCCATGTATCTAAAACTGTAGAGCCCCTAATGACTCCAGCATTTCATCTGAACTTTCCATCATCACAGTCAAGTCGCTGTGTCATCTGGCTGCATCCTGCCTTATGAATCAATCTCTCCCTCACGCAAATCATGCTCTCCATGCATAACAGACAATAATATATTTGTTGCTAACAAGGAAATCATGATCAAAATGCACTCACTGGGGCATTTTCCCACTCTTAAAAACAAACACATTCACCCTTCTAGTAGAAAGGGGTCATAGGGGAGAGAAGCATCAGTAGGACTGGCATTTGGAAAGAGTTGGGTGTGAGAGTGAGACTGCCTGGGAGGGACACTTCTCCCTGCTTCTCCAGCCAGGAGAGTTCTCTCCATTCCTCTTGCCCAGTGGTGCTCAACCTTCTTCATGCCACGACCCTTTCATACAGTTCCTCATGTTGTGGTGACCCCCAACCATAACATTATTTTCATTGCTACTTCATAACTGTCATTTTTCTACTGTTGTGAATCGTAATGTAAATACCTGATATGCAGGATATAGTTTCATTGTTACAAATTGAACATAACTAAAGCATAGTGATTAATCATAAAACAATATGTAATTATATATTGTGAAATATTATTTTTAATTACAAATAAATGAAATTTTTTCTTGAAGCATGGTGTAGCATGGGTAACAGTCTTCACCCAGGTACTTGTGTGTAGGTATATCTGCATGTGGGTGGACCTTCCTGGAAACGGATAGAGGAGCAGTGTCTTGGTTCCTAAGACCATCAGAAATATTGTATATACCTGAGTATAAGCCAACCAAAATGTAAGCCGAGGCACCTAACTTTATCATAAAACCTGGGAAAACTTATTGACTCAAGTATAAGCCTAGGGTGGGAACTGCAGCAGCTACTGGTAAATTTCAAAATAAAAACAGATACCAATAAAATTACATTAATTGAGGCATCAGTAGGTTAAATGTTTTTGAATATTTATTTCAAAGAAAACTCCTAAATTAGCTCTGTAAGAGTGTAAAAAAAAACCAATTTGGTATCAACAATAACTTTAAAAGTAAAAAAACCTTAGCTCAATCTGCAACCAAGCTAAAACACAAGAGTTAAAATCTTTCAAAACTGGATTCCTCCTCATCTGTATGTCCAAACTGAGCTTCAGCTTTCGCTGGGGTGAGGTTGTCAACATAGACACTGTCC
>NW_022103924.1:3568564-3569500 GCF_000313985.2 Echinops telfairi
CATGGGCTTTGACTTCTCCACAATTTCTATCGGCCTAAACCTTACTTGTGTAAGGAGCTGGTGGCACTTGGTTTCGGCAGTACGCTACTAACTTCAAGGTGAGTGGTTCAAATTCTGCACCTGATCTGGGGGAGAAAGACAAGTCTGCTTGCTCCCACAAAGATGTACAGTTTCTGAAACACAACAGAGGGGGCTGTGAGTTGGAACTGACTTGATGGCAGTGGCTTTGGTTTAAAACTCGACCTTAATGGTGCAAATGATATGCGCTCCACTATTCATCTAAAGGTGGGCAGTATCAATTCCCTACCCCAGTTGGTACCATGAGAAAAGAGCCTGGTGATCTACTTTCACTAAGATCACAGCCAAGAAAAACCTATGGAGCCATGCTTTTCTGTCACTGTAAGTCGGGATTGGCTTGGTAACAACTGCATTAGTTGCGTTTGAATCTTACCTGTCTTTCAAGACCTGAAAGTTTGCCAACAGCATTGTAATCCCCTTAGTTTTCACAAAATGGAAATGGCCTTTTTCTTGTTTTTCAATTTCTAAAATTTAGTTTTGTTTTAACCACTTATTGCCTCTAATAATTATTTGTATATCTAATTTTCCAACCCAATTATTAAGCATCTTGAGCTTCTTTCATCTTCGAACCATTCCCAGTTCCTAATACAGAAGAGATGTACAGTCTATATTCATAGAAGGAAATGAGGGACTAGGAAGCAGAGGCAGTGGGCCAAGGAGGTGGGAATGCATACCCTGGAAGAAGGTTTGCCTTGCAGATCTGATCCATTTGGTCTCAGATGCTTGATAGTTCTACTGCAGAAACCCATGGTCAATGCTGGAGAGAAACTCTTCAAAGGAGTGTAAACACTTTCCATTGTTGTAATTGATTTGAAGCTTAGTCTTAGATTACTCCTGTGAATGAGCTTCAGATTCTTT
>NW_022103924.1:3571188-3572256 GCF_000313985.2 Echinops telfairi
GAGGGTAGCACAAGCAATTTTTATTGAGCATTGTAAAGAGGATTCTCAAGAAAGGCAGAACTAAAGAAGTCCTGGAATTAAGCATGAAGTCACCGATTACAAAATAAAAAAAAAAAAGAATTTTAGGCTCAAAAGATTTCATCTCTGTAGCTATAATGACAAGTACCTCAATTTGAAGAGGCAGGGAGAAGACCTGTAATGCCCAGTAAGCGAGGCCAGAGAACCTCCTCAGCGCATTCTAAGCTCCCTTGATCAGACGTTTAAAAACATTCAAAGGCGAGCTGAACCACTGAACAAAAATGACAGCTGAATTATTAGGAGCCCAACAAGCACACCCCCTGTGACACCTGCTGGTATCAGCATACCTGAACCATGGATGTCATGGAACATTTGGTTTGTAAAACAACCAGTTTCCATTTTCCTCGATGACTAGTACATGTTGAATTCATTTAATGCTGGGTGTCCAAAATACTATGATTTCATTTTGAAACCAATATTTTAAAAGACAAACAGTAATGAGCTGTTGGAAATTCCCTCTCTTTTTAAAAGATTTAAACCTCCTAATATAATGCATATGCTACACACGATACACCTCAATCGGGATGTTAAATTTTAATCAGAAATCCATGAACTGTATTTAGATAAATGTTGCAAAGTTTACAAAGTTGAAAGAGTTGCTTCATACCCATATTCACCTATGCTCTTCTACACCATAACTGATTTGAGTACTAGTGTTTGAATGTAACTTTCACCGATTACACTTAAACAAAATCAAACAGAGTGCCTCAGGTGCCCACATACATTTCAAGGGCTTAATAACCATGTGTGGCTAGTGTCCACTATACTGGAAAGTGGCAGCCCAAGCACTTGTTTTGTGGTAGGGCTAAAAGAAGCAAGCATCAAAAATGAGTCCAATTTAATGCTTGTTTCTAAACAGTAATATAAGGAAAGCTATTGTAAATGTACAGAGCTCTGGTGATGCTGTGACTAAAGCTTCTGAAGGAAGGGTCAGTAGTTTGAACCCATTAGCTGATCCCAGGAAGAAAGATATGATAGTCTGTTTCCATA
>NW_022103924.1:3572356-3584666 GCF_000313985.2 Echinops telfairi
CCCCCGAGTTGCTGCTGGTGGTTTTGAACTGCCGACTATGCGATTGCAGCCCAACGGGTAACCACTATACCACCAAGGCTCTTATAAAACCAAATCTGGCAGTCCTACTCTGTCTTCTGAGTAGCTATGAATTGGAGTTGACTTGGTAGGTAGTGGATTTGGTTTCAGTGACAGTAAAGGCTAAATACAGAGAGGGCAAGATATTCCAAGGTCAGAAAACAGTAGGCACAAAGGAAAAGACTAGTCACAAGGCTCACAAATATTTGGAAACTCATAGTTATGGTTGGGTAAGTGCCCAGGAGTGGTGGGAAATAAGGTGGGAAATAAAAAAGGTACCTTAGACAGTACTGCTGATAGCCCCAAATCCCAGGCTAAAGGGCTTGTTATGAATGCATTGTCAGGGGGAACATTTACTGTTGAGGAGAAAGGCTTTGAGCTGTGTTTTGGGAAGACTAATTTGGCACTGATGTTAATGATGCATAGAAAAGGGAAGAGCTTAAGGGCTAAAACATCAATTAGCTACTGTCATAGTCCAAGCAAAGATAATGAACAATGGGTACTTGGCATTTGATTGATGGGGAAGGAGATTAAAGAGAGGGAGGAGTCAAAGTGTTCTATAGCAAATAAAACATCGGAAGATTGAAAAGCTATTTCAAGTATATTTGCATGAAATGTTTTAAAAGAGAATTGGGACTAATGTATGTACACACAGAGGAAAAGGCGGGTTGGGGAGTGATCCTTTGGGCTCTCAGAAAAAAAAAGCAACCAAAAATCTATGCATACCCCCTCCCCCCATCAAGTTGATCTAATTCACAGGGTTTCTGTGGTTAAATCTTTATGATCATAGACTGCCTCATCTTTCTCTTGCAGAACACCGGGTTTGAATTGCTAACATTGTGGTTCACAGTTCAGGACCTGCCAAATTAGCAGAAGGTACTACTTTCTTAGATGATAGAGAAGTTCAATATAATTTAATCAGAGCAAGACCAGAGGCCAAGTGAGAAAAAAACCATCAATTGCTCATATGAAAGTTCAAATTGAAGCTGGATAAAATTAAAACAAGTTTAAATGAGTCGAATAACAATTTTGAGTATGTCCTATTAAAATTTGTAGGTCATATAAAGAATAGATTTGCGACATTAAACACTAATAACATAAGAACTGTGGGATATAATCAAGAATATCATATATAAAGAAAGTAAAATACTAGTAAAAAGATAAGAAAGAGGAAAAAAGCAAAGCATATGACAGAAGACACTCTGACACTTGCTCTTGCATGTAGAGTAGCTGAAGAGAACAAAAGAAATGACAAAAATTTTTAAAGTGACCAAGAACATTTCAAAAGGTGGCTTGAGAAAACAAAGTAGAGTATTATCACGAAGTGTGCACTATCTGAAGCTCAAACACCAACAAGGAAATCACAAGCTGAAGGACCAAGATATTCAAACCTCATGTTGCAAAACTGAAGGATTCTATGGGCACACTACTGAAGGAAGTATCAAGAATCAGTGATCGTGAAGAAAGTCTAAGCTGCACTAGAGGTATTGGTCATAAACAAGGCTCCAGGAATTGATGGAACACCAATCAAGGCATTTCAACAAATGTCTACAACAATGGAAGCACTAACTTGCCCAAATCCGGAAGGGCTCTATATTTGCACCCATTCCAACGGAAAGTGATGTCATAGAATGTGGCTACCACAGAATGAATCCAACAATATTAATATCACACGCAACTAAAATCTTGTTGAAGATCATCCAAAAACAGTTGTAGCAGAACACCAACAGAGACTGTCAGATTCCGAAAAGGACTTGGAAATGAGAGCTAACATTGCTGATGTCAGATGGATCTTGGCTAAAGGCAGAAAATACCAGAAGCATGTTCACCTGTGTTTTATTAACTATGCAAAATAATTTGATTGTGTGGATCATAACAAAGTATAGATAACACTGCAAAGAATGAAGATTCCAGAACTTAATTCTAGTTAGAAGGAGACTGTACACAGAACAAAAAGTAAAACTCATAACAGAAGAAGGGGATAATGCTTGTTTAAAAGCAGGAAAGTATATGTCAAGGGTGTATGTTTTCACTAGACATATTCATTTTGTATGCTGAGCGAATAACTTGAAAAGCGGAACCCTATGAAGAGGAATGCAGCATGAAGATTAGAAGACTGATAAGCAGATAATGCAATTTGGCTTGCTGGAAGTGAAGTGAACTTGAAGCACTTACTGGTAAAGATAAAATATTTTATAATTATTTTTTTTAAGATACAATATTTTAGTGTTAGTATACCTCAATCTAAAGAAAACATGTAAACTAAGAACTGAGGAAAATACTGAGGTTGTCAGCACTCTAATTTTGCTTAGATCCACGATCATCATCGAAACAGCAGTCAAGAAGTTTAATAACATATTGCATCAGGCAAATCTGCGGCCCTCAAATGCTTTAAGTGTCAAAAAGCAAAGATGTCACTTTGAGGACTGACTAAGGTATTACTGAACCAACCCACGATATTTTTAATGGCTTTATAAGCTTTCAAAAGCTGGGCAATGAAAAAGGAAGACAAAAGAAGAATTGATGGCTCTGAACTGTGGTGGTGGAAAAAATATTGAATATAACAGAGGAAAAGAGAGCCTTGGTGGTGCCATGGCTTTAGCATAGAACTGTTAACCACAGGTCAATAGTTCAAGCCCACCAGCAGCATCTCAGAATAAAGATGAGGACTGTTTGCTCCCATAAAGATTTACAGTGTTGACTTCTGGGAAAATGGCACCCATGTAGAATTATCCACTTTGTGCTCCCGTTGTAAGACCAGAAAATCAAGGGGTAAGGAAGCCAACCTTGGGAAACTAGGTCCTAGAACTAGAATTCCAGTATCCTAGGGTTCGTGGTTCAGACCTCCATTCTGGTTTTCGCCCACGGAGTGATTCCAGAGCTGGCTGCAGCACTTTAGCTTCATGGAGCCTATCCGCAGGCTTTTCTCATTCCCTGCCAGGACCCAGAGGGATGGTGTCCATTCCACCCCCACACCCCCACATTCCCCCTAGATCTGTGACCTACCAGCGCGGTGTAACATGCTCAAAGAGACTGTTACCCAAGAGCTAGTCATAATCCCATGCTGCACAAAGAGCCCCTGAGAGTTAGCCCCAAGAGCTCACCCCAGTGCTTCCCTCTCTGCACATCCTTTCAGGGGCTTTACGCCTCCCTTGCCAGGACCAAAGGTACAGATTCGGCCTCCTCCTGCCCCCTGCACCCTAGTTCTGCACTCAGCCCGCCAGCATGGTGTAATCAGAGATAAGTAGACACAAATCTACTAAAACTGGAGAACAGCAGCAATGTCTGCCAATTGGAATCCCCTGGGTCATTTTCCTGCTGCATATGGCCGACAGAGCACAGATTTCTGGGTCTGTGGAGAGGAGATACCTGGGAGTGAAGGGAAACAGAGCAACAGGGACGTCATTCTAATGGATCAGCCCCAGGTGGATAAAAACAGAAACTGTTTTGGCCCTCAACCCAGACCAGAAGAACCCAGGTAGAGACCCCACAGACCAGGATCCCCAACAGCATGGACAGCACAACTTACTGAGCTGCGTGGGGGTGTGTCGACAGGGCAGCCAAGGGCAGGTGTAGTGGAGAACACAGAACCAGGGAGCATCAGCCCCACTCAGCAAATCTAACCCCCCTTCCCTGGGGGACAGTGAGGTGCAACCCCCATACCAGGATACCTCAAAATCCCTTAAAAAGCCTTAAAAATTCACCCACTCTGGGGCTTTCTTTGTGTGCATCTTTGCCGCCATCAAACACCTAGTTCAGCAACAAAATTTTAACATAACAAAGCAAGGAAAACCCACCAGGTTTTACAAGAAGCAGCTTCTACCAGTGGCAAGTTTTACAAGGTTAGGCTGGACACAGTCCTAGGGACTCAGAGGCAGCTCACAGCCCACATATTTAGCCAGTCAGTACACCAAACCTTTCACATAAGACACTGGCCTACTGAGTAGGCCATTGGTTTATTCCGCAATCTTAGGCTACCTAGATAGGTGACAGGAATAGACCCCATTCTCCCCTCTCCCACTTGGCCACCACATCAGCTAAAAAGAGCAAACCCCATCCCCTCTAATCTAATTCACCAGAGGTCTATTCTCTCAAGATAATGAACTTAAATCACAAGAAAACAGTTCTCACAGCCATACTAGACACCAAAATTATCCCCCTGGCCTGAATCTCAACCCTACTCTGACACCCTACAAGATCACAAGGTAGTAAAACAACATACTACCAAACCCTTTCCCCAACTCTGCAAGAGACCTCGGCTCCAAGCTGTACTGACATTGAGCCACCCCACCCCACCCCCCACCCCTCCACCTCCAAGGACAATGTGTGGGACCCAGTGGCTCTTTGTCCTGGCATTTTATTACTTTGTATTCTAACACTCCTACACTACCCCCCTGTTTACAAAGTTGTGCTTTATTCTCAAGAGTCATGCTCAATCAGGACTTACCTATTTGTGGTATACATAAGAACAGGGATATACACATAGAAGAAACACACCCGCCTGTGTGACCACAAGCTGTCGAAGGGATCAGGTATCAAGCATCAAAGAACAAAAAAATCATATCATTGTAAATGAGGGTAAGTGCAGAGTGGAGACTCAAAGCCCATGGGTATGCAACTGGACACCCCCTTACCGAAGGGTTGTGGGGAGGAGATGAGCCAGTCAGGGTGCAGGGTAGCAACGATGAAACATATAATTTTCCTCTAATTCTTAAATGCTTCCTCCCCCCCACTATCATGATCCCAATTCTACCTTACAAATCTGTCTAGACCAGAGGATGTTCATTGGTACAGATAGCAACTGGAAACACAGGGAATCCAGGACAGATGACCTCTTCAGGACCAGTGGTGAGAGTGGCGGGGCCGGGAGGGTGGCGGGAATGTGTGGTGGAAAGGGGGATCCGATTACAAGAATCTACATTTAGCCTCCTCCCTGGGGGATGGACAGCAGAGAAGGGGGGGGTGGGGAGGGGGAGACATCGGACAGTGTAACATATGACAAAATAATAATAATTTATGAATTATGAAGGGTTCATGAGGGATTGGGGAGCGGGGAGGGAGGGGGGAAAATGAGCAGCCGATATGAAGGCCTCAAGTAGAAGGCAAATGTTTTGAGAATGATGATGGCAATGAATGTACATATGTGCTTGACACAATGGATGTATGTATGGATTGTGATAAGAATTGTACGAGCCTCCAATAAAATGATTTTTAAAAAAAGAAAGAATAGGGATATATAGAAAAAATTTAAATTTTTTACTTTCTAGTCCCTTAACACACCATCTACCCAGAATTTAGCAGCCACAACAGAGCCTAAGCTCCTAGGCAAAACTTGGAGCCCCCAAAACATACATTATCAATTCTCCTGCATCTTACCGTAGTATTGTTTTTCCCATTAGTAGTCTTAAAACTTTAGTCTCATGCCCTCTCCTCTAACTTTCCTTTCTTTAATCTAAAGATCTGAAGTTTTACTTTATAACACTATTAACTTATTCTTTAGTTTCACCTTTCTTCTTCTTCTTTTTAAAAATCTTTTCATTTGGGGATCTTACATCTCTATCACAATCCATACATACATCCATTGCGTCAAGTACAAGTTTCACCTTTCTTATCGTCAAACCTGTGCAGTTATTCTAACCCTCACAAAACCCAAAGCTGATACTAATCCTACATTTGAAAAAACCCAACTTTTTGTCTATCAAATATTAGTAGCCATTCCTTCATCAGTGCAAGCTGGCACTTTTTTGGCCTGTGATCTCTTCCTTGAACCTACCAAATAACACTACCCAATTCCTCCCATTTTTTTTTATATTACCTACTCCTTTTGGCCCTCCCCCCAACACTTCCTCCCATACTCTCTGAATGCTCCCTGAATACAACATTCCCCCCTAGATAGTTAATACAAACTGTCCATCACCCCTCTACTGCACCACCTAACAGAGTTAACCACTCCAACCTAACACCAGCTACTTAACACCCCTAATAGTGACGCAAAGATGTCAAGGAAACAACAAAAGGTATCAGTGCACACACAAAACACAAGAGAAACTGAAACAAATAACCAAACACCAAACAGACCTGAATGTAATACCCAAAACTGAACAGGCTATGGATTTACCAGAAAAAGGATTTAAAAGAATGACGATGGCACGCATGCAACCACTGAAGGAAGAGTCTGGAGAAAAAGTGACATAATAGAAAAGATGGTGACCTCACTAGAGCAAGTCCAAAGCTAGTAACCTCACCAGAGAAACACAAAAATCAGACACTACACTAGCAGATTTAAAGAACACTATTAAGGAACAGAACAACACTATAACATAATAGAGAAACAGAATCGAAGAGATAGAAACCCGAAGTAGTGAGCTAGAAAACAAATCTATACATTCCAACTTAAAAGAGGAACAGATAACAACAACAACAAGAAATGCAAAAAAGTGAGACAAATGTAAGAATTTTGTTGGATACAATTAAGAACAACAACCTGGGTCTTATAGGGATTCCAGAAGAGGAAGAAGCAAAAAAAAAAAAAAAGTCCAAATAGAGAATAGTCCAAGAGTTCTGTAAGAGAACTCTCCTCAGTGTCTAATGGAGGAAAAGATAGTTCTTCAGGAAGCCGAGAGAACCCCAACCAGGAACGATCCCCAAAGGAAAACTCCATGGCATACTGTAGTCAAGATATGTAACATCAACAACAAGGAAAAAATTCTAAGAGCAGCCAGAGAAAAAAGGTCTATTACATACAAAAGGCAAGCAATTAGAATAACCTCAGATTTTTCAGCAGAAACCATGCAGGCAAGAAGACAATGAAGTGATGTATACAGAGTATTAGAGTGGGTAAAAATGTCAAACTAGAATCCTGTATCCAGCAAAATTATCAATCAAATATGAAGGAGAAGTGAAAGTATTCCAAGACAAGGAGAAATGCGAACAATTCACAAAAACAAGACCACCACTACAACAAATACTGAATGAAGTACCATGGCCAAAAACCGAACAGCAACAACACACAAACCTGAAACTAACACATATGATAATTCCTCATGAAAACAAACACACAGTCCAACACCCCAATCAAGGAAATAAGACAGGAAGAACAACAAAACTAAACATAACATACATACAAACACACAACACATGCATATATAAAGCAAAATGGCAATAACAAATTCATACATACCAATAATTTCCCTGAATGTTAATAGCTAAATGCATTAGTAAAGAGACAGAAAGTAGCAGAATGGATAAGAAAATAAAACCCATCCATATGCTGCCTACAAGAAACATGACTCACAAAGACATGAATAGACTAAAAATCAGTGGCTGTACAAAAGCATAGCAAGTCAACAACAACCAAAAGAAATCAGGGGTAGCAATATTAACCTCCGAGAAGGCAGACTTCAAGGCAAACAATTAAGAAGATATAGGAACAGTTACTACTTAATGATAAAAGGAGTAATAACTCAGTAACCCACCACTAGAAGAAAAGTATATGCAACCAATGAAAGACCCTTGAAATACATCAACCAAATTCTCACAGAATTGGAAAAAGATATAGACACATTGACAATAATAACAAGAGATGTTATGACACCACTCTCAAGGAAAGACAGCACGTCAAGAATAAAAACTCAACAGACACACAAAAAAGCTCAATAACACAATCAGTAAAAAAGGATCTCATAGATATACAGAATGCTTCATCCAGCAAAACAACAATATACGCAGCCCCCCTTCCTCCCCCAGAACATTCTCAACAATAGACCACATCCTAGGCCACAAATCTTGCCTTAACAAATTCAAAACAATTGAGATCTACAATCAATTTTCTCAGAGCACAAAGTCATAAAATTAGAAAGCAACAACAAAACAAATGATGATAACACAACATATCAAAACCTTTGGGACACAGCAAAAGCAGTAACCAGAGGTCAATTTGTAGCTATCAACCCACACATACAAAAAGAGGAAAAAGCTAAAATCAAAACCCTAACAACACTTCCTAAAACTTGAACAAGTACAGCAACACAATCCCTCCAATAAAGGAAGGAAAGCGATTATAGGAATCAAAGCAGAAATAAACAATATGGAAAACAAAACAAACAAAAAGAACAATGGAAAAAATCAACAAGAAGCTGATTCTTTGAAAATGCTACCAAAATAGATAGAACACTGGCAAACTTAACAAAGGGAAAAAGAAAAGACAGAAATACCCAGAATAATAGATGCAAATGGTAAGATTACAAGAGATATGAGTAAAATAAAAAGAGTAACAACACACTACTATGAAGAACGGTACTCAACCAAATTTGAAAATCTAGAAGAAATGGACAGATATCTAGAAACACATCACCCACTTAAATTAGTGCATACAGATATTGAAAAACTCACAGACCCATAACAAAAGAAGAAATAGAGCAGGTCATTAAGAAACTACCGACCCAAAAGAGACCAGGATCAGACGGTTTCACAGGGGAATTCTCCCAAACATTCAACGAAGATCTGGCACCAATACTAGACAAAATCTTCCAGAACATAGTAAAAGACAACAAACTTCCAAACTCATTCTATGAAGCCAGCATAATACTGATTCCCAAACCAGGAAGAGACCCCACAAAGATTGAAAATTATAAACCAATATCCTTCATCTACACAGATGCTAAAATCCTCAACAAAATCCTGGCCAATAGAATACAGCAATATATCAAATAAATAATTCACCATGACCAAGTAGGATTCATCTAAGGTATGCAGGGCTGGTTAAATATTCTAAAAAGAATATTTAATCCACCACATAAACAAGGTAAAAAAATAAAAACTACATGATCATATCAATAGATGCTGAAAAGGCATCTGACAATATTCAACACACATTTATGTTCAAAACACTCAACAAAATAGAAATTGAAGGGAAATTCTTCAACATAGTAAAAGCCAACAACCAACATCATGCTCAATGGGGAAAACTTAGAAACGTTCCCACCAAAAATAGTGACAAGGCAAGGATATACCCTATCATCACTCTTATTCAATATTGTGCTGGAAGTTTTAGCTCAAGCCATCACACAACAAAAAGAAATCAAGGGAATACAAATCGGTAAAGAAACGAAACTCTCCCTATTCACAGACAATATGACCCTGTTAGAGAAAACCCAAAAGTCTTCATAAAATGTAGCATGATACAAAGTTCATAACCAGAAATCAATCGGATTTCTGACTACCAGTGAACTATGAAAAGACATTAAGAAATCAATACCATTTACAATAACCACACAGAAGATACTTAGGAATAAATTTAACTAAAGAAACAAATGAACTATACAGAGAAAGCTACAAAACATTACTACAAGAAACTAAAAAGAACCTATGTAAATAGAAGAATATCCCATACTAATGGATGGGCAGACTTAATATTTTGAAAATGACAATACTACCTAAAACAATCGATGGATACAATGTAATTTCAATTCACATTCTTTAAAGAAATGGAAAAACTAATTACCAATTTCATATGGGGAGGCAAAAGACCCAGGATAAGCAAAGAACTTCCTAAAAAGAAGAACCAAACTGGGGGCCTACCACTGTCTGACCTAAAAACCTACTACATAGCACAGTAGTCAAAGCAGCCTGGTACTGGTACAACGAGAAATACATAGATCAATGGAACAGAACAGAAAACCCAGACATAAATGCATCAGCCTACAGGCATCTAATCTTTGACAATGGACCTAGAAATATCCAATGAGAGAAAGACAGCTTCTTTAACAAATGGTGTCAGACAAACTAGATTTCGATATGCAAAAGAATAAAACAAAACCCATACCTTTCCCCATGCCCAAAACCGAATTCAAAATGGATTAAAGACCTAAATCTAAACCTCAAAGCTCTCAGGATCATTGTGTTAGTCTGGGTAGACTAGAAAAAAAAATCAATCATAAACACGCATATATATATAAGAGAGAGTTTTATATAAAGGCTAATTGTACATTAAGAAAACACCCCAACTCAGTCCAGTCCAAAGTCATAAATCCGATATTAGCCCATATGTCCAACAATAATCTATAAAGTCTTCTTCAGACCCACGAAATACATGTAATGACGCCGAATGTAGAAGATCACAGGCCAGTGGGTGGAAAGTTTTTGGTGGTAGAAGCATCTCAGCGATGGCAGGGGTCTCCACATGGCCATTCCAGTTCCCAGCGCTGCACCAGGATAGGTCCATGTGGCATCTCCTCAGGGATGTCTCGCAGGAAGTCAGCCTTGTCAGTAGAGAGTCTCCAAGGGAGTGAACAAAAAGAGATGGTGTCTCCTGCCTCCAAGAAGGAATTACCAGAATTCTCAGGAGGTCATGCCCATACAGAAGTCTCATTGGCTATCTCCAGATTGACAGACTGGACCCCACCCCTACACTCTTAATCTTTAAATTGACACCAGATTAGGTGACTACCACAACATCGATGAGAAGGTTGGAATAAATTTAAGGGCCCTATTGCAGGGCATAAGTAGGCTACCAAGTATAATGGTGGAGGCACATTCAGCAGAAGACAGGATAGATGATTGGGACATGCTGAAATTACATCACTTATGTACCTCTAAAGATTTCATAAGGAGAGTGAAACGAAAGCCCACAGATTGGGAAAAATTTTTTACCAACAACACATCGGACAAAGGGCTAATTACCAAAATATACAGAATTTTACAACAGCTCAATAAGAAAACAACAAGAGATCCAATTAAGAAACTGGGAAAAGACATGAACAGACAGTTCACCAAAGATGAGGTACACATGGCTCCAAACATATGAAAAAAATGCTCACAATCACTATCAGGGAGGTGCAAATTAAAACCACAATGAGATACCACTTTACACCTACAATGCTAGCCCACAGCAAAAACAAAACAAAACAAACAAAAAAACCACACCAGAAAACAACAAATTCTGCAAGTATATAGAGGGATTGGAATTCGTATATACTGCTAGTAGACTTGTAAATACATACAATCACTATGGAAAGCAATATGGTGATACTTAAAGAAACTGGAAATTGAAATCCCATATGATCCAGCAATACCACTATTTGGCTTATACCCTAAAGAAATGAGACACAACATGAGAGGAGGTGTGCTCTCCCATGTTTCTAGCAGCACAGTTCACAATAGTGAGAAACCGGAAGCAGCCCAGATACCCAAGAATGGATGAATGGATAAAGAAACCATGGTACATGCACACAATGGAATACTATGAATTCCTAAAAAAGTGATGAAAGCATGTAGCACTGCATGATGAGGAAGGACTTGGAAACTATTATGCTGAGTGAAGTAAATCAATCACAAAAGGACAAGTATTGTATGAGTCTACTACTATAAGAAGAAACACCAACTAAACAAATCTTAGGAACCAATTCCTGAACAAAAAGAGAGAAGGCTACCTACCGGACAAGAGCCATACATTGTCTCCCTTTCGCACACTTCATAAGAGCCGATGTGAAGGAGGAGACCCCACATTGCCTGGGGTCATTCCTTCAAGATTGGGAGATGACCATTCAATAGAGGCTATACAAAATCGACACAAGGCTGGGGCAAATCATGGGTCTCTACAGGAATAGATGGAGAAGCTTTCAGGAAATTCAAGCCAAGACCAGGAGAGGGGACTACTCACAGTGGAGGAGATGCTGACAGTTCTGTTGGTGAGTATGGTGGGTAACTGGGGAGAACTAACCATATAGGGGGAAGGGGGGCCTAACAATGAATGTAGGGAACCTAGGGGAAAATGGGCCAAATTGTAGGCTCCTGGGCAGACAATACAAATTCATTTCTACCCAACCTTTGGTGAACCACACCATGGACTAAGCGCCACGATGATCATGGAAGCTGACCTTGCAAGCAGCCTGGCATAATGCAGGGGCTACAACAGAAGGGCTTAACATAGAGGCCCTGCTGAATGAACTGAACCCTCCCTCAAAGCTGTCTGCACCCTTGGACTGAGTGCTGGGGTACTTGCAGAGGAGAGGAAGCAGAGTGGCCCCCCTAGGAATGTCAAAGTGAGGGTCATTGGACCTGGGGAGGAACCCCCCGCTTGGTGGGTGTTGAATGGAAAGGGACCCAGGATCACCGTACATGTAGTACCTCAATGCCTACCCTGCAGTGACACAACAGGTTGGGATCCATTGAGCAGGGATCTACACTTGGAAGAATTAATCCAGGAAGGTCTCCTCTGGCATTAATCCTCATACTTAGGGTCAACAGAGCACAA
>NW_022103924.1:3587730-3597752 GCF_000313985.2 Echinops telfairi
CCCCACTATCATGATCCCAATTCTACCTGACAAATCCGGTGGACCGGAGGATGTACACTGGTACAGAGAGGAACTGGAAACGCAGGGAATCCAGGACAGATGAAACCCTCAGGACCAGTGGTGAGAGTGGCAATACCGGGGTAAAGGGAAGGTGAGGGAGAAAGGGGGAACAGATTACACGGATCTACATATAATCTCCTTCCTGGGGGATGGACAGCAGAGAAGTGGGTGAAGGGAGATGTCGGATGGTGTAAGATATGGCAAAAAAAATAATTTATAAATTATCAAGGGTTCATGGGGGTGCGGGGAGGGAGGGGAAAAATGAGCTGATACCAAGGGCTCAAGTAGAAAGCAAATGTTTTGAGAATGATGATGGCAAAATATGTACAAATGTGCTGGACACAATGGATGGATGGATGGATTGTTATAAGAGTTGTACGAGCCCCCAATAAAATGATTTTTTTAAAAAGAAAAGATAAGGGTGCTACAGAAAAGCGTGGTGAAGAAAGTAGATGATGCCTGGCTATAAATCAGAGTAGTGTCTGGGGTCTTCTAAAGAGCAGCCATCTAAATAAGTAATCAACTAAGTCCACATAGAAGAAGCACACTAGCTTGTGTGATCCAAAGATGACAATTACAAAATTCAAATATGGTGAAGGGAAAAGCATCAGAGCAAAAATTATGAACACCCTATTTGTGGAGGGATATGGGGGCTGGTGGGAGCCCCAAGCCCCTCTTCAGAGTATCTGGTCAGACTGAGCCACTGGCAGATCCGCTCTGGCCACAGGTAAGAGTCTTGAGCAGCCTTACATCAGGCAGAGACCATTGTAATCTTGATTCTGTTGGACGGAGCTAGACACTTGGCCAGTTGACCTCCCTATCAACCTGACCGGAATTTGTTCTGAGTGCCAGTATCTCTTACTTGTTCCATGGCAGAAAATTTCCCCTGGCTTTTTAAATGTTGATGTTTTGGTTTTTATTCTTACCCTATTTGTAGTTTTGTCTTTATATTACGATATTATTATTTTATCCTTACCACTTTATTGTATCTGTTGGGTTTCCCAGTTTGTGAAGCACGGGAGGAGTGGATGCATAGTGAGAATAACTGATACAAGGGCAGACAGGGGATGCAGGGGTGCGGGTGGGGGTGATAAGGAGGGAAAGGGATTTCAGGAATAAGAAAGGCAGGGGTGGGGGGTGGCGAGGAGCTCTAGAAATGATTGGGATTGCACAACTCATTGTAAAAGCAATTTAACAAGGGGAGGGCACAATGTTTTAAAATTGATATGGTAATGATTGTACAATTCCCCTTGAGATGACTGAACGATTAGACTATTGAATTGTATGATAAAAAAGAGAATTGTATGATAACATAAATGATGTGCCAATAAAACTGTTAAGGAAAAAAAAAACTTACAGTGTTGGAAATTATCTATAGCATCGCTTGGAATTTGAATCGACTTGCTGACAATGGTTTGGTTTGTCTTTGCCCAGAGAATGAGCAAATCAGTTTGGGAAGAGGTACAGCTGGTACCTCTTTAAAGCAGGACCAGTTCCTGGCAAAGGCCATCATTCTTGGTAAAATAGAAGATGAGCCAAAAAGAGGCAGGCCCTTGGAGAGATGAACTGACTAAGTGGCTGAAACAGCAACAATTATGAAGAAGGCCCAGGAATGGGCAGTAGTTTGTTCTGGTGAGGAAAGGTAGCTGTGACCGGTAACACCTAACAACCACCGACATTCCAACAGTGGGGATCTGAGTAAATCAAATCATTCAAAAGAAAGCTTTGCATCTGTTACAATAATGGCTATTGAATCATATGAAAGGACATGAGAGGCTGCTAAAGATAGGACACCAAATGAAAAGTTTAGGTTTTAATAATCATATTTCTTGAAAAACTCAAAGCCAAAAAACACACAAAAACTGGGTAGGAGGAAGGCCACATACAAAGCCATTACCAGACCCTACTGTTCTACCGGTGGGGCCCTGCGTTGGACTGTGATCTGCAAGGGTCACAGCTCAAAACCATGAGTCGCTCCTCAGGAGATAGACAGGGCTTTCTACTCTAGTAAAGAGCCTCAGAAACTCACAGGGGGCAATTCTACCCTGTCTTTGAGGGTCACTAAGAGTCAGCATTGACTCATTGGCAGTGAATGAGTAATATTCTATAGAGAGTAAGATTAAGGGAGGGCCTAGAACTTTTACACTTCATATGTTGCTATTGCTTGAACTTGCTATAAAGAAGACAGTTTTTCAAATTTAGGAAGGGAGAGAAAGAGAATAGTAAAATATGTTTTTGAACATTTAGACAAATGTCTGATACGATATATATCAAAGAGGCCTCTTAATAATTTTTATTTTCTTATTTAAAAACATTAATATTCCAAGTAAGTGTGTAATAATCTATGTGATGTAAACACTATTGAAAGTACCATCAAATCTGATTATGAAGGCAAAGGTTATAGAGCTAGGGGCATTCTTCGAAGATATTTGAATGTGATTTACTTGGGCTTCATGCTTACTTTTATTTATCTTTATTTTCTTTCTTTCTTTTTTTTTTAATGATTTCCATTCAACGTGGCCAAGAAGGTAAATTGAGACCAACCAAAAGGCAAGCCTTCCTGAAAGAAGACAAAACGCCTCTGTAACCCGTGGAATAAAACTTCACCAGTAGAACGTGACTCTCTGGCCATGAATGACTTCAATTGCTGGGAGACAGAAAATTTTAACAAGAACAAAGAATATGGGAGCCTTTTCAGGGCTCTGGTTGTCATTCCAGGCCAAGCACACTCGTAACTTTAGATTATAATGATGGGGACAAAGAACAAGGTGTCCCATTCACCGCCAGGCTCTTGCAGCCAGGGGGTCCCTGGCCTTCTGCAAGCCTTTCACTGAAGTGAAAATGAGAAAGGACGTTCAAGGAGTGTGAGTGGGCCCGGAGCAGGTAAATCACCACCAGCCATATAAATAATGGCACGAAATGAGCAGAAGAGCTGAAACGATGCCGTCTGATCACTCACCACTGAAAAGATAGGCACTAAATCAGGGTCCCTTCTGTCTGAAGCTGTTGTTTTTACTCAACAGTTAAGCATCCAAGGAAATACCAGTTGGGTCTTAAAGACAATTTATAGCTCGGTGGGCCTCATTGCACCTGGCTGTGTTTTGACAGCAGGTTTGGTCAGTTTATAGCAGATTCCTGTCTGCATTATAAGCTGCCACTAATACAGCTAGATCTTTATAGGAAAAAAGAAGTAAAGTTCAGAGGTAAATTGCTCCCTTTCACGTGTCTCTCTCCTTCATGAAAAGCAAAAGCCACTTGCTGCTGCAAAGCAGCCTCCTCTTCAGGTGAAGTGAGAGCCTGCTGGGGGGAGAAGGTCAGAAGCAGGGTTATAACTAAGGTGAGCAGACATCTCGCTTTTGGTGGGACAGTTCCAATTTTTAACAATTTTTCCCGCATCCCACAGCGTTTTTAAAAAGTCCCAATTTTTGGAAAGAATGCACAACAAGCTAGGGTATATGATTTTTGGCTGCCATGTGGCTATTTCGCCAGGATATGAGTTTTATCATTGGTGTCCCGCTTTACCAATGTTAAAATCTGGTCACCTTACATAACCCAAGTGGGTGCTCCAGCTTCTAGGCCCCTCTTTGTTCTCCCTTCCTCCAGGAGAATTGCTGAAAACCACAGGCCCCATTTGCCTCTGGGGCAGAGACTACAAGAATAGGCTCTCTGAGCCCCTAACACTTCCCAAAGAATTTCTGTGAGCTCTGGAACAGCGTGGCCTTGGGGTACTAAGTAAATGGCTTCCTAGCTACAACAGGAGAGGTGAGGCCTGCCGGTTCAGGAACTGGTAAACCTTTCATACTTCCCTCTGATTTTTGCACCCAGGGCACGGTCTGGTTTGGATGGGACCCTCCTAGAAAACATCAGAGCTCATTATAATACGTGTGAGTTGCAAGCACTTCCCCTACCCCTTTTTAATTTTAGCTTTTTGTTTTTCAAAACTCAGGGGCTTATTCTTTTTGGCTTGCAGACTTTGAATAGGTGACACACATTCCTGGACAGAGGGCAGTGGGTCCTCCTTGAGGAGCAGGGCTGATAGTGGCTTGTGGCTGTGACTGTCCTCCCGTGTGGCAGAAAAGGACAGAGACTTGAGGAGAGGGAGAGAAAGGCAGTGGAGAACAGAACAGACTCCACCCCTCTTCCTTAATTTGGTGCTTCATCCTCAATGACATCCAGAGAGACTCAAGGTGGACGCTCCTATAACCTGCCACGTGCCACTGAACCAGAAAGGAGTCGGCTGGAGGGCCTGCTCACCAGGGACCAGGGCTGAGTTTCCCACTTGCACTGTGGTCATGCCAGGCAACAGAAACTGCCACCATGAGTCAGGTCCAGCCTGGGAACAGCCCAGAGCAGCCATTCCAGGGCACCACTCTGGGAGGTCACAATTAGGCTGGTGAGGTATCCAAGGGCTGCTCATGAAGCTCTGGGTGGCATTGAGGGAAAGGGGGCTGCAGGCCCCGTGATTCCCCAGGGAGTGGAACTCCAAAAAAACCTCACTGCCATTGAGTTGATTCTGGCTCATGGCAACCCTACAGGACAGAGTAGAACTGCCTTTGTAGGCTTGCGAGACTGTAAATCTTTACAGAAGTAGAAAGCTTTGTTTTTCTCTCACAGAGCAACTGGTAGTTTCAAACTGCCAACCTTCCAGTTAGCAGCCCAATGCATACAGAATCCACCACATCACTAGGGCTTCTTTCAGGGAGTGAAGCTAGCAGGGCAAATGCTGGTCTCAGAGTTATTCATGGACTGCAAGGCGGGAGGGAATCCACCTCAAGCAGGAATAGGCTCAGGTCTTTCAAGTAGGACAATGCAGGGGCCTGGGCATGTCTCAGAGCACCAAATCTAAGTGGGCCGCCTGGAGAAGTCCAATCTGAGGCAGGGATGCTGAGCCAGGGGAGGGGCAGAGGGGCAGGCAAGCAGGGCAAGTGAGGGACTGAAACTACAGGTTTCTCTGAGGAGATCTAAAGGCAAACCAGCTCACTATCTGTTCCACCCAAAGAACAGGACTGTTTCCTGATGATTACACAAAACACAACTCAAGTTATACAGATCTCATTGAACAGAAATCTCAAGATCCACCACCATGTTCCCAGTAACATCACTGTCCACTTGAGGCATTGAAGTGGAAGTGAGGAGACCAGTATTTTCCTTAGGGCCTTAGGGATACTCCAATTGAGTAAAATAATTACACACACACACACACACACACCACACATCTTCACAATTCATTGCGATCAAGTCCATGATGACTCATAGTGAGCCCCTGTGGGTTTACAGGGCTGTAACTGTTTATAGGAGTAGAAAGCCCAGTCTCTCTCCAGAGAAGCTGCTGGTGGTTTTGAACTCTTGCCTATGCTGGCTGCAGCCCAACGAATAATCAGTACATCATCAGGGCTCATCTACAATCTTACACATGATTGAAATGCCAAGTAGCAAGCTTTACTGTTTGCCACAGACACGACAGAAGCAGCTGCCATCTTTAGTGTACCTGCGGTATTCCGGAGCTCTCGAGCCAGTCTTGGAAAATGTTTTCAACAGACAACTCAAGCCTTTAAAAAAAACAAAAAAATTATAAACACCAGGGGCACTTATTACACAGACTAGCACATTCTTAGTGTCAATCTTCCAGAGAAATACCTATCCTTTGGAGAAAGAGCAGCACCCACCCCCACCCCCACCCCCCACTGGAGTGTGGAAGAGAATCCAGGCCCATTCAGTACAGCTTCTCCTCAGTTAATGGCCAGATGCATGATAAAATCTGAAAACAGGGCACACACCATGATTGACCTCTTTAAAGCTTTGCAAGGAATGTCAGCTCTGTTCAGGATGTCAATTCAGGGAGGATAATGCATATTCATAGGTAGTGCATCAAAATGAAATCCACACATGACAGCCTTTAGGGCACCAATGTGAAACGTGAACATTATACGGTGCATTGAACCTTATGGACCTTTATCATCTCCTAGGTGGGGCCGAAACAAGCCACACCAACACAGATGATTATGGAGACAAAGGGAGGCCAAGGTGCATGGCCCCCATGCGGCCCCCACTGCTTCAGTCACTGTATTTGAAGGACTGTGACCATGCAGGCGCCGTCTGATCCCTAGTCAGCTGAAATGCTTTTGGTTTCATGCCCTGCTGACTTGAACACTCCTTCAAATGACCAAGTGTCCAATACATTTAGGGTCAAGTGACCTTGGGCTGTGTCTTCCTGCCTTCCTCTGCTAATAAGGCAGGAAGCCAATTCCCCCAACCCTGGCTTCTTCGGGTCAATCCTGCACATACCTGCACCTCCACTTACAGAGGCCTCCCTTGATCCCGCTTCCAGGCTTGTAGGGTTTCGCCCTCCTGCCCTGTCCTCTCTACATTCACCCCTGTTGAGACTGAGATGGATTTGATAACTGGACTCTGGCCATGTCTGTCTCAACTCCCCCCTCCAAATCTCACAGGCAGAACACTTCATGTAAGGCTCCATGACTAGATCTTTAAAACTTTTCCTTTTTTAAATGAATGAAGCACACTTTACTATTGACTTGACAAAACAGTTTTCGGGAGGAATGAAGATTTTTCACTTAGGGGGCTTTACGTTTACGTTAATGGTGGCTGGCTGTTGTTGCCAGGACCCTTCTGAGTTCGCTCTAATGTCCAACCGAAGGAGACATCCTCACAATTGTTATGCTTGGGCCCGTGGTTACAGCCACGGCGTTGCTGAGGTCCCCTTTGGCACCGGACCTCTCATTCACCAAGCACCACATCCTTTTCCAGGGACTAGTCTCTCCTGAGGAAGGGGTGGTAGTTTAATGGTTGTGTGTTGCTAATTCCAAGAGCCTGGGTGTTCCACTCCTATAAAGAGTTACAGTCCTGGGACTTCACAGCGACAGTTCTACCCTGTTCTATAGGATCACTATGAGCTAAAATTGACTCAATTGCAGTAAATTTGGAGTTTTGGAGTCTTTCCTGACAACATGTCCAAAGTACGCTAGGTGCACCATGGTGCATTCTGGTTGTACTTCCTAGAAGATGTATTTGTTTTTCTAGTACTTTGCGGTAGGTACTTTCAATATTCTTCACCAACACCACAATTCAAACACATAAATTCTCTTCTCCCTTTCTTATTCACTGTCTGGTTTTCACGTGATTATAGGACGACAGAAAACACCATGGCGTGGGTCAGATACACCTTAGCCCTCAAAGGGGCACTTTACTCTTTGACACTCGAGATCCATCTGAATCCTCAAAATGGCATCTTTGCTTGTTGGCTCTTTAAGAAGCTGGTCCCCAGCAGAGTGCCCATGCACTCACTGCCATGGACTCTTGGTTGAGTTTGGTTTACGAGGGTTAAATCCGGTTGGAAATGCCCTGCCCTGGCACGAGTCATGTGTGAGGAGGCCAGGGGGCTGGCTGGGCTGCTTGGAGAGAAGGAAGGGCAAAGAAGAAGAAATCAGGCTCTGCTCTAAACTAGGACGGGCAACTTACAATGCTTGCAGGGCCATCTCAAACAATAAATAAATCAATAAACTCACTGCTATCGAGTTGACGCTGACTCATAGCGACCTCCCTGTGGATTTCCAAGACTGGGACTGTTTACAGGAGTAAAAAGTCCCATCTTTCTTCCAAGGAGCAGCTGGTGGTTTAGAACTACCAACCTTGCAGATGCTAACCACTCCGCCCCCAGGACCCCCAGCAGAGCTGTCACTACCACTCAAACTCAGGTCGATGAGGGGTAAAGAAGGGAACTCAACCCTCCACCACAGGACTCATCCTCTCTGGAGGCACCTGCAGTGGCTGATGTAGAACTGCTAATCTGCAGGCAATGCAAGTGAGAACATGCGCCAATCGAACAGTCTTCCGTGTAAATTATAGAATCTACACATTTTATTTTAAAATAAAACAATGTCACATTTCTTTGGACACAGGTAATAAAGTGTCCTTCAATTGCTTCCTATCTAGCTGAAAAGAGACCCTGTTCGGCCAAGAATTCAGGGATTCTTATCACCATGCTTGAAGGGGTATTCAGGTGACCCAGAATGACCTGACAGGCTACTCTGACGGAGTTTTGTTTGGAGAACATGTTTGAATGGGGTTTCCACACTGAAGAGGAAGATAAAGAATGTAGCAATGATTTAGGGAAGAGATGCAGCAATGATCAAAGGGGCATGTGCGCTGGGGCCTTTACAGAGGGATGGGATTAAATTTCCCAAAGAAGAGAAGTCTGAAGAGCAAATGAAAAGCCGTTTTGAGAGACTTCACAAAAGATGGTGAACAGCTGGGGTACATCACTGTGGAGGAGTGAACAAGAGGCCACAGACATAAACTTCCTCTGGGGTGGTTGAGCATAAAGACACTTCTTTAGGGAGTGGTGCAGGGAGGGGGCTGTGGGTGTAGGCTTGGAATGTTATTGATTGAGGCCCAAAGATTTTACCACAGAAGACTAAAGTACAGGCAACGCCTTCTTTGTGTGGCACACTCATGGACACCCAATGGACAGAAGGTTCCATGGAAGGCTGAAACGGCACCAGGACAAGGCTATCTGCTACGGACACGGTGTTTGCTGCCAGGGAGTTGGCATCCGATTCAAGGCAGCCTTGTACACAACAGAACAAAATGTTGCCCAGTCCTGGCACACCCCCACCATCACTAGCAGGCCAGACCATTGTGATCCACATGGTTTTCATGGATGATCTTAGGAAGGAGCTCACCAGCCTTTCTTCCTGGCCTCTTTTAGTCTGGAAGCACCACTGGAACCACTTCCGTATCATAACAACATGTAAACCTCCAGTAACAGATGAGTACACTAAGGCATATTAGCTGGGCATCGAACCTGGGCCAACTTCCCACATGGAAAGTAAACCCTGGCTTCCCTTCTTTGCTTTACCAAATTTAGTATTTAGACACAGATAATTAATATGCAGTGACCTTAAAGACAAATATACAAAGAGACAAGAAACCCCCTGTCCACTCCAAATGAAGGCATTAAGGGAGTAGCTGCTGGTTATCAGACAACTGCTATCTACTAGACACTGTGACTAAACTCTCGTTTAAACTCCACGGTAACTGTGCACGACCAATATCATCCTCATTCTAGAAAGGGGCAAACCAAGACTCTATGAGGTTATCTTAAGACCACACAGATAGTACTTACAGGGGCTAGGATTCAAACCTATGCTGCCTGGTTGCAAACCCTCAACTTTCCCTTTTGTGCCAAACACAGGCTTTAAGACAACTCGCCTGTTTTTGATATATGGCACAGACAGCCTGCAGCCGAGAGGGGCTGTGCTTGTACCAAATAAAGGTCTACTTCCTGTCTCATGGATGTCTCTACTGCTGAAGGCGTGGTTGCCCTGCCCTCCAATTACTATCAGAAGCCATGGAGAATCTCTGGGGAGGGGCAAGTGTGGGGGCAGGCACTCTCCAGGAGCAAAAGATCCCCTCCTGGGAATAACGAGAACATGTGTTTCCAGATCACTTTCCTTTGGAAAGGTTCAAAGCACCTTAGAACCTTTATCATTTTATCCTTCATAATATCTCTGTGAAGTGATATCAATTGTTGTGTGGCCTTTTGGGGGTGGAGGGTAGGGGTGGGGGGTTGACAATGGAGATATTGAAGAGCAAGAGGGCCCTGGCCAAAGCCAGTCCAGAAAAACTCAAGAAAAACTCAGGTCTCCAGTCTCTGAATCATTACAGATATCAACCTGCACTAAGAGCCTATCTGGGAATTGCTAACATGGAATGCAATGTTAAGGCCTGAAAGAAAGAGGAAAGCCATGATTCCAGCTGCTAAAAACACTATTCTTTAAAAGGCAATGTCAATGGCCTTAATCATCCCCCAAAGGAAATTAAGAAAGAACATACAAAAATATTTAATTTTCTGAGAAGACACAGACTCAAATTTTGCCACTCAGCTACTGCCTCTTGGATGGTTATTTTAGGCAAGAAGATTCTACGTGTATAGATTTTGCTCA
>NW_022103924.1:3599581-3613714 GCF_000313985.2 Echinops telfairi
AAGTGAAAAAAAAATGTGTGTCAGCTCAAAAAAAAAAAAGTATGGTTTTTAAAATCTTAGTGATTTATATTTCCCACCACCCATTGGCCAGTTTGTTGTATGGTGGTGCCTTGCCTGCTGCTGTGAAGCTAACCTACTGGTGTTTTAAATCCCAGGAAGGTCAACCATAGTAGACAGTTTTCAGTTGTGACTAGGAGAGAAAGAAGAAAGGCCCCGTGATCTGCTTCTAAAAAATTGTCAATAAAAACCTTTGGGCCCCAGCAGATCGTTTCCGGACTTGCTTGCTTTGGAGTGATCAATTGCTAGAGGATGCTACCAAGTTAGAGGGGTGAAACAAGGGTGTGGAAGACCCTTGGCATGAGAGACATAACACTGGTCGTGGGCAAACCAGGGGTCATGAGGAAGGTGCAGAGCTGGGCAATGCTTTGTTCTCCTGTCCAGAAGGTCTCCATGACTTAGCATTGGCATGAGGCTGGCCTATCACAGAACAATTTATGTTTTGAATTCACTCTCTGTGGTTGTAGATAGTTTGCACACAGTTCCTTGTTTTCTGGATCAAAACAAGCTACTGGTGCGTAGGTGGATTATGAAGTTTGCTGATGTAACATTTATCAAATGAACACTCCCAAGGCTCCATGGAGGAGGAAAAGAAGCTTGGATTAAAACAAACACTTGAACCTGAACATGCAAACATAATAAGTGAAGGGCAAAAAAAGAACCAGGAGTTGTTAATGAAGGTGGATTATTAGGTGGGCCAGGTGCATTGAATGAGATATCCTGGGCTGATCTTCTACCAGGGAGTCCAGAATCCAGTATGTGTCTGATTTCCTTCTGCCCAGGCATTTTGGAAATAACTGCCCCCACCCCCCACCCCGTTCCCCGTTATGTTGTTCTCATCAAATGTCAGCATTTAAACAGAAACTTCACATTGGAGATGTCTAAACAACTAATTTCCCCCTTTCCATCCTCAAATGTTTTCTCCTTCCACCCCCTCTGCACAATCCTCACCCCACTATATTTATCCTGCTCCCCTGTACTTCCAACACGATTTCACAATGTAACTGCTGGTCAAGAAAGAACTGTCAAGCTCAAGCCTGATTCCACCATTCAACATGCCTAGCCCACCAATCAAGTCTCATTTGTGGTCCCTCTAATTATCCCTCAGGTTTATTCATGAATCTCAACCCCATAACCACTGCCCCTTTCCCTGCCATAATTCCAACACTCAAGATCACCTGACTGAGCTTCTTTACTGGATTCTAATCGGTCTTCTGGCTTCTAGTCCTCCCCACTCCACCTATCCTCCACACTGCCTTCAAGGGTACCCTTCCAGGGTGGTATCCCACACTTTAAACCCTCAGAAGGTCCTGTTCACTTGAAGGCTCAAGTCTAGGATAGCTGAGCCCATTTTCTGGGCACCCAGGACTTTAAACCTCTCTAGAGCACTTACCACCCGTGGGAGATGCAAATGAGTAACTCACTCACTGCTAATGAAAAGGCTGGCACTTTGGAAGAAAGGTGTGGTGATTAACTTCTCAAAATCCAGCCATTGAAAAACTCAAGAAGCACAGAAGCACCTTTATAGCCATGGGTAGTGCACTTGCAGCGCTGAGCCTCACAATCTGCCTCATTTTATGTATGCATCTCCAAGAGATGCAGGACCTCCAAGAGGCTAGGGCATGAGATGAATTCCTCCGTGTCCAGCCCACAGCCAGGTATGCGAGGTGCTCAGTAGAGAAATATTGCAAGCAAGTGAGCACTGTAAAAGAATTATGCCAGTGTTGCCCCTGAATGCTTATCTGATCTGGAAAGGCTGCCCTGTTTAGAAGGGCTCATGTGTCTAACAGATGTGTTCAAGGATTAGTATGCAGCAGAGGCCAGAGATTAGAGGCTCCAGGGGGTAGGTGTGGGGCCCTTAGGAACCCAGATAAAATCGGTACAATATGTTGCATAGGTAAGAGGGTAAACAGTCTGTTCTAATAGCTGAACTAGGTTCTGAGGTGAGTTAGCAGGAAAAGGCCTTTTGAGTTTCTCATACATCCTGAAATGGATTCACTATAGGAATAAAAACACTTTAGTTTTTAGGGAAATTTTTCAACAGAAGCTTAAACCTGCTAATCAAAATAAGATTAAAAACCAGGAGAGATTTGGGGGGGGCGACCACCATTAAGACAGAGATGCTGCCCCAAATGTTTATCGACAATACCAAGCCAAGCATCTTTGTGGCTCCATGAGATGTGACCTCCATATATTTTCACAATTATAAAATCCTGCTTGTCCAGAGCCAGGGAGCTTAGCACCATCCAGTAAACTCTAGACCCTTTTTTATGAAGAGGATGAAAAGAAATAAAATATTGAAAATTAACAGTGCACCCTCTTACTTCAATAAATATTGTTATATTTGTGCTGTAATAGGTTCTCAAAGAATGCAAAGTCATCACTGAGAAACTTGGGCAACAGCCTAAGGAGATAACACACCATTTTTGTTATTTTTCCCTCTGCATTAGTTCCTAAGGGGAAAGCTCTATTGTACCAGGAAACTCAAACAGTCCACTGTCATCAAAGCAATTATGACTCACAGGGACTCTATACATGGTTTTCAAGGCTGTAAATCTTTTTTTTTTTAATTAAATAATTTTATTGGCTGTATGCAGCTCATTCAGCCTCATTTTTCTCCTGTAGAGTGGCTGGTGACTTTGAACTGCCAACTTTCCAGTTAGCAGCCAACACATACATGACAGCCCCACAACCTGAAAGGCTATTCCAGGACGGGTATAAGAGAAAAGGGAAAGTATCTATCTTTCAAGTAAACTGTTATGCTTCACTTTCAAAGTAATGGCCACACTTGACATGACTTTTGCATGACGACATCCTATATATATGTCTGCTTCAAAAGAAAGGATGGTAAAAATCGAAAACATTTCAGACCTTCTAGAACAAGTCAAACTACCTTTGAGTTGTCTCTCAAAGATAAATCTCTTGGCCAATTTCAAAGGCCCTATTCAATGTCCCTGGATAAGATTTATTTTAGCATGAAGAGGGAGAAACAGGGGTTTATTAAATAATATGAATGAATTAATTTTGTAAGTGTACTGACTTACTTTTATATGCTTCTACCTTATTAAAAACACAAATCTAAAATAATGCTTCTAATTATGGAAGCCAGAATTTGGGGTAGAAGAGGGCAGAGTTTGAATTAAAAAGGTCAGGTAAAACAATCACGGGTGAGAAAAATCCGCATGTCTTCATGGTCCCCAGACCCTCCCCTAAATTTACATGTCATCTGCCTGTCCCTTACCTGATCCTTAAGATGCCTTGCATGGCTCTAAAGCTCTGGCTATACCATCTGAACACACCAATCTCTTCTAAGTCTAAGGGTTTGTGGAAGCATTTCTTTCTACATGTGGAATCATGGCTACAACTGGGTCAGAAAGGAAGAGGGTAATGGTAGCCCTCATTCAAAGAAATATTTTACTTCTCAAGATGCTCCCCTCTAAAATTTAAATATCAGTTTTGCTATTATAAGTTATATTTCAGGGTTTTCCCTTTAGCACTCCAAAAGGACAGCTTAGAAGCATACACTTAATGCAAACCTAGTGAAACCAATGAACTAGTTGAAAACTAGTGGCTGTGTAGCAATGACTGAATCATGGCGACTCCATGTGTCAGAATAAAACTATACTGTGTAGGGTTTTCAATAGTTGATTTTTGTGTATTGATCATTAGGCTTTCTCCCAAGATGCTGCTGGGTGGACTAAAGCCCCCAATCTTTTGATGGGCAGCTTTGATTACGTATTAATCATTTACACCATCCAGAGGTTCTCATGAATTAGGTCTTAACATTTCTCTACAAATTGTGCCAGGTGTCGAGCTAGCCTGCCACATAGAGTTCTGGGATCTCAGGCTGGTTTCTTAATCTCTCTGTACCTCAGTCTTCTTTGGGTAAAATAATGTATTTAATAGGGTTGTTTTGAAGATTAAATGAATGCTTGCATATAGTAACTGAGGTAGTTAGTTTATTGTGCTAACCTGGCCGATAAACACCTGTGGAGTTAATTGAAAGGGATAAATGGCTCAGTGAGCCTCGCCTTTCTAGTTCTCAGGTCTCTTGCTTTATGATGGTCGGACCAGGGTGCAGATGCCTTAGCAGTTCCCTGCTTCAGCTTGCAAGGCTGACTTCCTGCAAGAAGTGCTGAGATGTTTGCACATTCACTGACTCAGTTTTCCTCCTGCAGTCGGCATCATTGCATCTGTTTTGTGAGATGGAGAAGGACTTTGTGGATTGGTGTCGGACATATGGGTTAATGTTGGACTTGTGGGCTTGGGCAGCACTGGGTTAGGATGTTTTCTTGATGCGCACTTAACCTTTATATAAAACTCTCTCTCTTATACATGAGTTTCTGTGGATTTGTTTCTCTAAAGTACCTAGCCTAATACAGTAACCTTCTGTTTTAGTTATCGAGTGCTACTATAACAGAAATACCACAAGTATTTATTGGTTCTGGCAAACTTTAGTTTATTCTCTCACAGTTGAGAAGTCCTAATTAAGAGCACTGGACCTAGGGAAGGCTTTCTGTCAGCGCTAGGAAAGACCCGCGTCTTCTTCCACAATTTGTGGGCCCAACTTTCCTTGGGGAGTTCCATGTGCCCTGGCATTAATGATCCCCAGGGGCTCAGAAGACATGCCTGGTTCTTCTTTCTTGGAAGTCCCTTCTCTGTTCACTAGGGTAATCTCTTTTACATCTTAAATAGCATTAACTTAAGATAAAGCCCAATCCTATAGATTGCATCTGACCTCATTAACATAACAGCTTCTAATCTATTACCAGAATGCCATTAGGTGAGATCAAACTGGTTCCAACTCATAGCAACTTGACCCTTTGTGCTGTCGAACAAAACACTTCTCAGTCCTGCATCATCCTCACAATTGTTATGTTTGAGTCCTGTGTCAATCCACACAATTGAGCGTGACCCTCCACTGCACCAAACATGATGTCTCTCCTGATAAGAAGGCAAAAGTACATTGGACAAAGTCTCATCACCCTCGTTTCTAAGAAGCATTCGGGCTGTCCTTTTTTCCAACAAAGATTTGTTTGTTCTTCTGGCAGTCCATGGCACTTTCAATATTCTTCAGCAAACCATAATTCAAATGCATAAATTCTTCTCTAGTGTTCCTTTTTCATTGTCCAGTTTTCAGATGCAAAAAGGTGATTGAAAAATACTTGGGTCAGGTACACCTCAGTCCTTAAAGTGACATCTTTGATCAGTAACACTTTAAGGAGGTTGTATTAGGCTGGGTTGACTAGAGAAACAAATTCAAGGATGCTCATATATGTGTAAAGGAGAGCTTTATATAAAGAGCAATTATATATTGAGAAAACATCCCAGCTCAGTCCAGATCAAGTCCATAGTCTGATATTAGCCCATATGTCTGATACTAGTCCATAAATTTCTCTTTAGACACACGCAACACATGTAATGATGACAAATGCAGTAAGATCACAGGCCGGTGGTTAGAAAGTCCTGTGGATCCAATGGCAGTGGATGCATCTCTAGGATGACTCCATGTAGCTTGTCATCAGGAAGGTGAAGCAGAGAGAGAGAGAGAGAGAGAGAGAGAGAGAGAGAGAGGAAGTTCCCAGAATCCTCATGAGAAGGCCACACCCACAAGAAGACTTCATCAAGCTATGACCTGATTGACAGGCTAGACTCCACCCCTTCACTTTTAATAGTCTCAAATTGACACTAGATTATGTAACTACCACAGAGATCTTGTGCAGATTTCCCCAATGTAATGTGTCATTTGATTTCTTGACTTTCACTAAGTAACTGATTGTGGATCTAAGCAAAATGAAATCCTTGCTATTTCAATATCTTTTCCATTTATTATGATGTTGTCTATTGGCCCACCTGTGAGGATTTTTCTTTCCTTTACAATGAGTTGTAATCCATACTGAAGGCTGAAGTGTTTTAATCTTCATTAGTAAGTACCTCAAGTCCTCCTTGCTCTCAGCAGGAAAGTCTCTATTATCTGCATGTTGCAGATTGTTAATGAGTCTTCCTCCAATCCTGAAGCCACACTTTTCTTCATATAGTCATTTCTTGAATGATTTGCTCAGTACACAAATTGAATAAGTATGGTGAAAGGATAAACACAGACATACACCTTTCCTGATTTGAAACCATAAAGCATTCCCTTATTCTGTTCTAATAACTACCTGCCTCATAACCCATGTACAGGTTCAGCATAAACACATGAAGTATTTGGGAATTCATATTCTTTGCAAAGTCATCCATCATTTGCTACTATCAATACAGTTGAATGTCTTTGCATAACCAATAAAACATAAGTAAACATTTTCTGGTGTTTTTGGCCTTTAGCCAAGACCCATCTGTTATCAGCAATGATATCCCTTGCTCCACATTCTCTTCTTTATCCAACTTGAATTTCTAGCAGTTCCCTGCCAATGTACTACTTATAATAATTTTTTAATAATTGTCAGCAAAGTTCTACCTGCATGTGATAATAATATTGTTTGATAATTTCTACATTCTGTTGGGTCACCTTTCTTTGAAATGAGCACAAACATGGATCCTTCTAATTGGCTGGCCAGTAAGAGAGCATAAATATGGTTCTTTCCCAGTTGGCTAGCCAGGTAGTTGTCTTCCAAATTTCTTAGCATAGACTTGTGAGTACTTTCAGGTTTTTGTCTGTTTGTTGAAACATTTTAATTGGTATTGTCATTTCTTTGAGCCTGGTGTTTTTATAATGCCTTCAAGTACAGTTTGGATTTCAGCCTTTGATTCCACACCACTGGTTTTTGTCCCCATATGTCCCCTATTGAAATCCCTGAATAGGAGCCAATTCTTTTTAGTACAATGACTCTGTGTATTCCTTCTATCTTCTTTTGATGCTTCCTGCATTCTTCAATATTTTTTCCATAGAATCCCTTAGTGTTGCAACTCAAAAGGGTTAGTATTTACACATAGGACAATTATTACATCACAACACAAAATGGAGGATCATTATGTAACACTGAGAATCATGGCCTGGTGAAGTTGACATATATTTTGTGTGTGTGTGTGTGTGTGTGTGTGCGCGCGCAGGGAGGGTTGGGGATGGGACCAAGTTAATCGCTAATAATTTGCAATAAGGATTGACTGATATTCCTATGATGATGATGATGATGATGAAGTGATGATTTATGAAGTGCTATAATAAAGATCAAATAATATACTGTATGTAGAACCCCTCCACAGTGCCAGATGTTTAACAGATGATTATTGTTCTATGAATGACTAATTAGAGTAATAACAAAAATCATTCATCGATTTTTGAATTTTGCAAGTTTTACATATGGTATCATCTCTGTTCTTTACTAAGGCTCTGATAGAAAGGTTTAGAGCATTGAAATTTGGAGGGACCAAACCTCAGTTCTTACTTCTCTGCCACATTTCTGCCATCAATTGACAGGGTTTAGAGTTTCCTTATATTAAGCCACACTAATGGAACCATCTTAACTTTAGAACTTTCTTCTAGCCTTTCCCACAGCAGCTAAACCATGGACTATTCTTGGCTTGCCTCCTATATCATTTTTATGATCTCTGGTTTGTCTGCTGGCTCCTCATATCTACGCGGGACCAGCTCTACGTTGGGCCAATTGTCCTGTGAATCCCACTGGCCAGGCTAGGCCTCTGTCCTGTGTTGAGAGAGAAAGTTTGAACTCTCTAGGTCAGTGGTTCTCAACCTGTGGGTTGCAACCACTTTAGGGGTCAAACGACCCTTTCACAGGGGTCACCTAATTCATAACAGTAGCAAAATGACAGTTATGAAATAGCAACGAAAATAATTTATGGTTGGAGGGTCACCACCACATGAGGAACTATATTAAAGAGTCACAGCATTAGAAGGTTGAGAGCCACTCTTCTAGGTTGTAATAAGCCAGATATAAGACAGGGCAACTTTTAGCATTCAAAGCAAAGCTTTACTTTGGGCACTTAACTCCTAAATCGGGCTTACCTTTTTCCTTCTGGGATGTACTCCAACAGCATTCGAAGGAAATCCTAGAATAACAAAAAATCAAACCATTAAAGATGTCCTTCAATCATAACTTGTCAGAACCATGCCCAAGACAGAGCATTCCTGGTCATTGACAACTCACCTGCTAGGGAAACTGGCTTCAAACTGAATTATTAGACTATATTCCCAATTTATTAATTGACCAGAGTTTCAATCGAATCAGTTAAAGAAATTTGTTTTGTAAAAACCACAAGCAAATTGAAAAATGAAATGTTTGTTGTTTTATGCTTAACTATTTTCAAAAGGCTTACCACAGTCTAAAGCACCATGGTCTCTTCAGGAGCTTCACCAGATAAACTGTTGCATATTTGGCAATCTGAATGCCTAGGAGCCAGTAGAGACTAACTAGTAACTTTCTTGCCTTGCTCTATGGAAAGGCAAAATTCAAGATGGTTCACATCCCAAATGTAGGAGCAAAGATGTCCATACTTCCCTAAGTGTTTCACAAATCCCTACTTCTACCTGCAGCCTCTATAGCACCTCAAGTGCTGGACCTCAAACGTTCTACTGTCATGGAGTTGAGTACAGCTCATAGCGACCCGACAGAACAGAACAGAAACATCCCTTTGGATCCCCAAGATTATAAATCTTTATGCAAGCAGATCTTGTCTTTCTTCTCCTCCCCTTAGATATCAGCTAATTAAAATAATAGGTATTCTTCCAAATAAAGGGATGATATACACACACATACCCACACACACATTTTGCCTTTATCTTGTAAATTTTCAAGCACACTGAAAAATAGGCAAAATAATATAATTAAATGTCATGCACCCATTTAATGCAAAGCAAATTCTAAATGGTGCATATTTTCATTCATAAATATTTCAGTAAATACTTCTTTTAAAAAAGAGAAACTGATGAGGGCAACATATGTAAAATGTGCGTGACACAATGGATGCATGTATGGACTGTGATAAGAGCTGGAAGGGCCCCCAAGAATATGATTTTTAAAATAAATAAATGACGTAGGAATAAAAGGGGAAGTCCTCATCATAATAAAAGGCATTTATACAAAACAAAAAAAACCCAAACGAAACCTCTTTTAAATGATAATGACAAGCCTATAAGAGGAAAAATATTTATAGATGCAAGATCCAAAGGCAGATTGACTCAGTGTGCAGCTTGAGGATTGTGACTCACTCCATCCCATCTAACTCTAGAACCTTGATTTGGTTTTAACTAGGGCTGTCACATAAAATATAGGACACTTAGTTAAATTGGGGACATACCACACTAAAAACTGATCTGTTGTTGATTTAAAATTTAAATTTACTTAAGTGTTAAGCATTTTTATTTGCTAAATCTAATAATTTTCATATCAATCTTCTACTACCTGAAAGTCTGATAAGATTCATTTTGGATAAACCAAACCACAAGAAACCCACCCCACTGCCATCCAGTCAGTTCCAAGTCATGGCAAGCCCATGGAGGGTTCCCAAGACCATACATCTTGATAGGAGCAGACAGCGCATCTTTCTCCCTATGAGTGATTGGACTGCTGACCTTGCTGGCCCCATACCTAACGCTGCACAGCACCAGCAGAGCTCCTTGTGGATAAATACAGGACATGAAATAACCAAGAACACTTGGCTTTCCTTGACCCTTGAATAAGCTCTACACTTAAGAGGGTTTCCTTTTAAATGGATCGAAAACGATTACTTCAAATGATCCGTTTAGAAAAGGCACACATGTAAACCCAGATGACCAAACATAACAACTTTAAATTAGAGTCTTCTAGCCGGCCCCTCCCCACCCACTAACCGCCCACCAAAAGAAGGCAGTCTGCACATACAACATCAGCACAGGCTCTGCTGGGGCAGATTGGACTCTGACCGGGAGATGAAGAGCAACATCGGTCTTCGTACTACACAACCGATGACACTGCACCGACATGGAAGCCTGCAAGTCATTTGTATGACCAGGTGTTCTTTACCTATCACGACAATAGAGTACGACCATCCCTGTGCTAGTGAAGCCAACCATTCCATTGCTGGGTGTTTTTGGAGTGCTCTGGGCCATTTCTTCCGGAGGCCCAGTCTCCCTATTAAGAGCATTAATGAAAGACTTTTTTTTTTGCAACCTGTTTTCCTTTGCAGACTTTATCTATTATTGCTTTGACCAAAATGAACAATTCAAAGAACAGCAAAAACTAATATTAAAAAAGATGAATCTCCAAGGCCAAATGGAGGGAGACAAGTCCAAATGGATCTGTGCCTCTCACCTGAAAGCATTTCTTGCAACTTCAATAGCTGCAGAAAAGCAACCAATTCTAACGGAAGCAGCACAGCTATCCGTCTGAGAAGATTTTGTTTTCCTTGAGGTTTATATACATTTTTATTTTTATACTTTAACAATTGTTTTGCAAAACAAAGAAAATTGGTGATCTACCACAATCTCATATATCAACAGATGGTTTTGTAAATATTTCATTGGGCTAATAGCATTATTCTTGTTTCTTAAAAATCTGAGTACTGTAATTATAACTTTTTATTAATTTCACTTCATTAATCCATATAACCCCTATCAACTTATCTCATATTTGCTTAGTAATTCAAGCTCAATTACATGGGGAAGAATTACATTAGCTCAGTGGCATGGGGGAGAATTTAATTGTAAAACAGCAGGACAATCTAAGCTAACCTTAATTCTGCCCTTTTGCAATTTCCAAATACAACTGGATTTTTCTTCAAGAGCTACAGAGCACAACATTCTATTATCCCGTTTTAGAAACATGGCTGTCCGGCCTTTTAGCAGGTGCATCCTGCCTCAGGCAACATAACAGTTGATTAGAGGTAACCAACCAAAACTAGGGTGAGAGCTCTGGGGGCCTGTATTGTTGTTGTTAGGTGCCATTAAGTTGGCTACGATGCATAGTGACCCAGTGCACAACAGAACAAAACACTGCATGGTCCTGCCATCCGAACAATTGCTCCTATGCCTGCGCCCATTGATACAGCGACTGTGTCAATCAATCTCATCGAGGGCTTTCTTCTTTTCTCGCCACCCCTCCACTTTACCAAACATGATGGATTTCTCTAGGGACTGGTGTCTCCTGACAATATGTCAAAGTACATAAGGCAAAGTCTTACTATCCTGGCCCCTAGGGAGCACTCTGGCCTTACTTTGTCCAGCACAGATCTGTTTGCACTTTCAGCAGTCTATGGTACTTCAATAGTTTTCTCCAACACCCAAATTTAAATGCATCTAGTCTTCTACAGTCTTCCTTATTCAATGTCCAACCTTCACAGGCACATGATGCAATGGAGAATACCATGGCTTGAGTCAGGCACACCTTACTCCTCAGAGAAACATTCTTGCTCTTCAATACTCTAAAGAGGTCTTGTGCCCCAGAGTTACCTAATGTAATACGTCTTTTGATCTCTTGACTGCTGCTTTCATGAACATTGCTTGTGGATCCAATAAGACAAAATCCTTTATACAATCCAGCCTCATTCTATGATGCTCACCTTCCCGACACAACTGCTGAAGACAAAACGGGTGAATAAGCAAATGTGGTGAAGAAAGCTGATGGTGCCCGGCTATCAAAAGATATAGCATCTGGGGTCTTAAAAGCTTGAAGGTAAACAAGCGGCCATCTAGCTCAGAAGCAACAAAGCCCACATGGAACAACACATCAGCCTGTGTGATCACGAGGTGCGGAAGGGATCACTTATCTGGCATCAAAGAACAAAAAATCATATCATTGCGTGCTCACCTCCCCAATACGATCGCTGAAGACAAATGGGTGCATAAGCAAATGTGGCGAAGAAAGCTGATGGTGCCCGGCTATCAAAAGATATAGCATCTGGGGTCTTAAAAGCTTGAAGGTAAACAAGCGGCCATCTAGCTCAGAAGCAACAAAGCCCACGTGGAAGAAGCACACCAGCCTGTGTGATCATGAGGTGTCGAAGGGATCAGGCATAAGGCATCATAAATCTTACCATAGTGAATGATGAGGGGAGTGTGGAGTGGAGACCCAAAGCCCATTTGTAGGCCACTGGAGATCCCCTTGCAGAGGGGTCTCAAGGAGTAGACGAGCCAGTCAGGGTGCGATGTAGCAACGATGAAAAATACAACTTTCCTCTAGTTCCTAAATGCTCCCCCCTCCCCACTATCATGACACGAATTCTACCTTGCAAGTCTGGCTAGACCAGAGGATGTACACTGACTGGTACAGATAGGAACTGGGAACCCAGGGCAGATGATCCCTTCAGGACCAGTGGTGTGAGTAGCAATACTGGGAGGGTAGAGGGAGAGTGGGTTGGAAAGAGGGAACCAATTTCAAGGATCCCTGGGGGATGGACAACAGAAAAATGGGTGAAGGGAGACATCGGACAGGGCAAGATATGACAAAATAATAATTTATAAATTATCAAGGGCTCATGAGGGAGCGGGGAGGAAGGGGAAAAAATGAGGACCTGATGCCGGGTCCTTAAGTGGAGAGCAAATGTTTTGAGAATGATGAGGGCAATGAATGTACAAATGTGCTTTACACAATTGATGTATGTATGGATTGTGATAAGAGTTGTATAAGCCCCTAATAAAACGATTAAAAAAAATAACCCAGCCTCTCTGATTTGCTTAGCATATAGATTGAATAAGTATGGTGAGAGGTTACAACCCTGATGCACACTTTTATTGCCTCTTGCACACTTCCAAATGAGCACAATGAAGCATTCCACAATTCCCATTCTTCTAAGAGTTATCTCAGAATTATGGTTTATTATAGTTCACACAGTCAAATGCCTTTGTAAAGTCAATGAAACACAAGTAACCATCTTTCTGGTATTCTCTGCACTGAGCTAAGACCCATCTAACATCAGCAATGATATCCCTGTTACACACCTTCTTCTGAATCAGCTTGGAAGGCTGGCAGTTCCCTGTCAATGCACTGCTGCAACCCTCGTTGGAGGATCTTCACTATCATCTTACTTGCAAGTGATATCAATGATATTGTTCTATAGTTTGAGCATTCTATTTGGTCACCTTTCTTTGGAATGGGCACAAATATGGATCTCTTCCAGACAGTTAGTCAGGCAGCTATCTTCCAAATATCCTGACATAGATGACTGAGTGCTTCCAATGCTTCTTCAGCTTGCTGAAACATTTCAGTGAGCATTCATTCCACCCATTACTGCAACTTTGTTTTTGGCTAATGCATTAATTGCAGTTTGAACTTCTTCCTTAAACATCATTGGTTCTTGCTCATATGCTACCTTCTGAAATGGTGGAATGTTGACTAGTCCTTTCTGGTAGAGTGACTCTGTGTATTCTATCTTCTCTTAATGTTTTCTGCATCATTCAATATTTTTCCTAAAGAAGCTTTTAAAATTGGGATTGATTGGACCACATAAACCTGGCACCCAGGCTCTGTCTAAGATATGGTGCCTGTGTCCCAACACATGTGAATTGTATAGTGCTAGTTATGTCCCTCCTGCCTTGTCCTGTGTTCCACCCAGGCCAAGAGGACAGTCTCAGCCAGGCAGTCTTTCTATGACCTATCAGTGGAGTCACCATTACCAGTCCTTTTTACTCTTCCCATAGACTCAATCTGTCATCACTAAGTGCTAGGGTTGTTGTTTTCGTTTTGAAAATGGGTATGTGCTTGACCTCACCTTCCACAAGAGAATAACAAAAAAAGGAATGGTGCATTTTTTGAGTCTTACTTCCCTTCTCTCTCTTTTCAATCTTTTTGTCAGTCTTCACTCTTCTTTGAGCTGTTTGGCAGTTTTACAAAAGCAACTAACATAATGATAATTGGACAAGAAGGGCTTTTCTTTAAGTCTGATTCTAGGATCATTGACAAAGTCATCTAGCGTAAATTCCTAGGGGTCTCAGTTTATTACCTCTGCATGATGCCTGGAAAAAAAGTTAAAGTCAAGGCTAAAGAAGGACAGCAATCAATATATGTACAAATATGTCTGATACAATTGCTGTATGGATTGTAACAAGAATAGTAAGAGCCCCTAATAAAATTATCTTTAAAAACAAACAAAAAAAGTAAATTACTCTTCTCAGTGGGTTGGGACGAAATTTTACCCAGATGCTTG
>NW_022103924.1:3615231-3616528 GCF_000313985.2 Echinops telfairi
ACCTCTATAAATGCCCTTTGCCTCCTAGCTGTTTCCTCTATTTCCTTTTACTTTTCAGAAAGCATTTTTCAGTCCTCGTAAAAGTATTCAGGACAAAGCAGGTGCCTGCATGTTTCCCTAGATTAACTGATAGACACTGGCTTGACAATTATACAGGTTAGCAATTTCTCTCAGGTGCCTTGTGAATAATCACCATGGATGTGGATTGGGGGAACGGAGGCAAGGCAAAACAATCAACATGGTGATGCAAGGATGGAGTTGGCAAGGCAGGACCTCAGAAACGATTACATGGTCAGGAAGATGCCATCATCAGCTTTAGGGGGGTTGAAAAGATGCGATACTAGACAGGTTACACAGAGAACTGGGTAATCACAGAAGAGGTGGTGAGCATACAAAATGATTAAGAAGTCAACTGGAAAAACATAGAGGGGCTTCTGAGTAAAGAAGAATGGATCACACCTTTCCTCATCAATAAATAATAACATAAACACAAACACACTCTATTTTTAAAACATTACAAAATGTCACCAGCATGATCCAAACAAGGAAAGTACAACTTCATGTCATAAACTTCAAATGGAGTAACCAGTGAAAGCACATAGCTTCTAAACCTTCCTCAGAATCTAACCAGTGCCCTCCAGCCTCACCATCAGTAGTGCTACTAATGAACTACCCACACCTTACAAATACTCAAAAATACCCACACATTTGGAAAGAGAAACATCCTTATATTTCTTTTTCCCCCAGAAAACACTGGCAATGGTAGTGGGGGAGAGATGAGCAAAACATGGGAAATAAATCACCAGGATGACTCTTGCTAGTGAGTTATGCAGTTTCTACAGGGCCAGGCTGAATTGGGGTAATAATTCAAATAGAGAGTTTTCACAGTGGGAATAAGCCCCATCCGCACTAGGTCCTTAGAAACTTTGCATAGAACACTTTTTCTAAAATTTCAAGAGTCAGTGAGGTAGTTAGCTTATTGTGCCAACCCGGCCAATAAACACATGTGGGGTTAATTGAAGGGCAGCAGAGGGATAAATGGCTCCGTAAGCCTCGCCTTTCGAGTTCTAGGGTCTCTTGATTTGTGATGGTCAGACCAGGGTGCAACTGCCTTAGCCAGTTTCCTGCTTCAGCTTGCAAGGCTCACTTCCTGCAAGACATCCCTGACCAGAAACCACATGGACCTACCCTGATGCATCCCTGGTTGCTGGAGCAGCCATGTGGAGACCCCTGCCAGCACTGACATGCTTACGCATTCACTGACTCAGCTTTCCTCCTGCAGTCAGCATCATAGTGT
>NW_022103924.1:3617519-3620308 GCF_000313985.2 Echinops telfairi
ATAGAAGTAGATTAGTGTGGTCTAGAGTGGGGGGTGGGGGGCGGGCGGAAATGGAAGAGTGACTGCCAATGGAGTTTCCTTTTGAGTTAATGAAAGTGTCCTAAAATAAGAGAGTAGAGATGGTTTCATACCTCTAAGGATAGATTAAAACCCAATTTAAAAGGGTGAATTTCATCATATGGACAAAATAACTCAGTAAAGCTGTTATTTAAAATACAAGAAAACTATCAATCATGTGAAATAGAAGAAAACACGAACAATCTGATTGAGAGAGCTCAAAGCGTTCCATCAGAAGGTAAAATGCAAGGTCATGACAAAGGTTTCGTGCTCACTCATTACAACTCACACCTTGCTGGTGTTTGGTAGCAGCAGGCATCCCGCTAGTCAGTCAACCAAGCACACAAGACTTCTGAACCAGTTTCCAAATGGCCTTTTTCATACACACATATTTAGGGAGTACCCACCAAGAAAGACTTTTTTAAATGTAGGGAAGGATTAAATTGCTCTCATTTAACTCAGATCATTGCCTCTGGATGTGTTCACATTACACATGCACATCCATTATAACACACACCGTGGGGAATGTGACTACAGTCCCAGGCACACGCCTCTCTGAGAACCTCTTTCAGTTGAGTACATGCTGTTACAGGTTGGATGGTGGTCCCCTCAAAGCATGTGTTGGAATCCTAACCCTCTACCTGTGGATGTAATCGCCTTTGGGAACAGGGCTTTCTTTGTCATGCTGGAGAGGCCATATGAAAGTAGGGTATGTCTTAAGCAGCTTAAGTCTCAGCTAGAAAAGAACCGATTAGGAAGAGGAGTGAGCACCAGTCGGAGAAAGATAGGTGCCACATGAAGATCACCAAGCGAAGGAAGAATGCGGGAGGAGACAAAGATTGTCTCCCAGAGCTGGCTGATGAAAGCCCTCCCCAGTGTGTGCTCTGAGTTCATATGTCTAGCCTCCTGACTGGTGAGAACACACATTTCTCGTCTTTGAAGCTGCCTATGCTGGTATTTCCTTTATAGCAGCACTAAGAAACTAAGAGCTATGTTAAGGCTGAGCCAACTATTTTCTATGTATCACTGTTTTCAGAGCCTTTCTCTCTTGTTGATAGGGACCTGGTAGTACAGCGGTTTAAGCATTGAGTTCTAGCCACAGGCTCTGCCGTTCAAACTCATAGCGTCTTCAAGGAAGAAGGATGAGGGACGTTAGTTCCCTTAAAGATTTAGAGCCTCAGGAACACTCAGAATAGTTCTATGCTGTCCTGTAGGGTTGTTACCAATCAGAATCAATTCAATAGAAGATGGTTTGGTTTGGGGATTCTCTCTCTGTTAACTTTCTTGGTCTGCAGCTCTGTCTCATACAGAGCTAACAAAATTTGACAATTTAGTGTAGATTAGTTTAGATTGTATAGCAATTTCCATGTATCATCCTGTTAGGCTATTTATTTATTAAAGGTTTATGGCACTTACTGTGTGACAATCACACATTAAAGTCTGGGCATATGTTGGCGATATACACAGCATACTCTCTGGCCTGGTTGAACTTAAGAGAGTAAAGCAACAGACAGAAGGAAAATAAGCGAACTTATCTGGAAATGAAAACATAATTATAATGTCCATACCAACAAAGGCCATGAAATTGGCAAAGTGATCTCAAATTACAGGGTAGAGCTCTTCTTATCTATGCTGCTGAAGTGACACAGAGATCGTGGCATGTTAGCTGTGAGTAAAGATAAGGAAATAACCTTGTGTAGATCATTCCAGGTGGAGGTACAGTGAGATGTTTTTATCTTTGCCTCTAAGGTCACAGAGCAACTTTGAGAATCACATTCTACCAGATGGCTTTGGGCTCAGTCTGCCCCCAAACGCCACGGAGGTAACTCTGCCTGAGGCAGCACTTTCCCTGTGTCTGCTTTATTAGCTTACCACTTATCCTCCTGAAATAAATCACAAATTTTTACTTCTTAAATTTATTTATTAACCATAGATTTTATTAATTTGGGGGGGTGGTGGCTATTTTGCTATTGTTGAGAACATACACAGGAAAACATCCATCAATTCCCATTTCTACCTGCACCATTTGGAGACTCTGACAACATTTTTCAGTGTTTGCAACCATTCCCACCTCCTTTTCTGAGTTGTTTCTCTTCTGTGAACATAAATTCACTGTCCGCTAAGCTCCTACCTCATCTTTCAAGTTGTTGTTGTCCCTCAATCTCACATAAAGAGTCCTAAAAACAGGTGAAGGTAGACATTTTTTACTAACCATGCTACATTCTTATTTGGAGACCATTAGCATTTGAAATTATATTCTGTATTCTCTTACTTTTGACTAGAATTTAACTATAGACTCTTTGATCAAAATATTCACTAAAGAACTGGCCATCCAGTTCTTCATGGCCAACGTGGCAGTTGTTCATGGAGGCAATTAACCACACAGTCCATATCCTCCTCCTGTTTTGACTAACTTCCTTCTGCTGCTCCAAATGCAGACCTTATTGTGCCTTGAATGGGCAAGAGCAAGGGTTTTTATGGAATCATGTTATTGGGGGCTCTTACAGCTCTTATAACATTCCATACATCAATTGTACAAAGCATATTTGTACATATGCTGCCATCATCATTTTCTAAATATTTACTTTCTATTTGAGCCCTTGGTATCTGCTCCTCTCTCCACCCCCTCCATCCCCACCTGGTGACCCCTTGATAACTTAAAAATGATTATTGTTTTCAAGTCTTATACCGACCGCTGCCTCCCTTCACCCACATTTATGTTGTTCATCCCC
>NW_022103924.1:3620471-3622933 GCF_000313985.2 Echinops telfairi
TGTGTACATGCTCTGGTCTAGCCAGAACTGAAAGGCAGGACTGGGGTCATGATAATAGGGGGTGAAGAAGCATCAAAGAACAAGAGTAATATTATGTTTTTCATCGGTGCTGTACTGCGCCCTGGTTCACTCATCCCTTCCTTATGACCCTTCTGTGAGGGGATGTCCTATTGTCTACAGATGGGTTTTGGGTCTTTGCTCCTGCCCCCTCATTCTCAACAATATGTTTTTTTTGTTTGTTTTGGATCTTCTGGTGCCTGTTACGTGATTATGTCCATACATCATGATCACACAGGCTTGTGTGCTTCTTCCATGTGGGCTTGTTGCTTCTCTGCTAGATGGCTGCTTGTTTAATTTCAAGCCTTTAAGACCCCAGATGCTACATATCTTTTGATAGCTGGGCACCATCAGCTTTCTTTACTACATTTCCTTATACACCCATTATGTCTTCAGCAATCATGTCGGGTGGTAAGCATCACAGAATGCCAGGTTCTTAGAACAAAGTGTTCTCACGTTAAGAGAGGGCTTGAGCAGAAGCTCAAATTCCATCCACTTCCTCAATGTATTTTCATATAAATATATGTACATAGGCCAATACCTATATTTTTATGAATTAATATATTTACATAAGTGCATATACCTCTATCCATAGCTCTGCTTCCTAAATCTTTCCTCTGTTTCCTTTTACCTTCCTCCTGCCCAACATCAAGCTCGCCCTTCTTCTGCCTCTTAGTAATTCTTCTCAGCTAGATTGCTAATGCTCCAACACTACCAGAATCTCTAAGTCCTCCGCATTGTTGCTTTTAATTCCCTAGTTGTTCCCTAGTTGTCTATGGAGTTTGCTCACCACTCCTTTTCCCACCTCTGCCTCCCACGCACCCCCCGTCCCCAGGTCCCTCTGGAACCATCAGTCCAATTGCTTTCTCCTTGGGCTTGCTTTCTATGCCTATCTTATATTGGTAGGCAAAGCAAGAAAACAAAAGGTTAAATAAAAAGGAAAAACAAACAAAAAAACTAGGAAAAAAATGAAAAAGCATACATAATTCCAGGTCTAACTGCTCACCCTTAGGACTATATTCCCCACCGGTCCTAGGGGATTCTGGGAACTACCCCTCCTGACCTGAAGTCTATTTTGGGGGCTCCTCAGGGGTTTTGTGGCTTTTCTTTGCTCCTGTTGCTGGTCTGTTATGTTCCCTTCTTGGTTCGCCCCATTGTGGGAGTGTCCAATATTGTCCTCTGACATGGTATGACCCAGCCAGGGAACATCATGTCTAGAGCTGTTGTTGGCCCTACAGTAAGGGCAAATTTTTAAGACCCAAGGCACTATGCAAAAACACTAGGATGTAGAACAGAAGTATTAAACAAATTATCTCAATTAACTGGGATATCACATGAAATCATGACCGTAGGCTTTCAAATCATGGAATCAAATCCCGTGAGACCTCTGGCTGTACACAGTCACAGCGGCTACTCTTTCTTTTTTTATATCCTTGTTGTAAACATACTTATCATACAACTTTTATAAATTCAACATTTTACAGGTGCTTAATTTATTGAGATTAATTATAATAATTGGTTTTTGCAACTTTATCCTTAATCAATGCAATTATACCATCATTGTTAACTTCCCTTTTCCCTCTCCCACTTACCCTAGGTAGTCACTAATAAATCCCATTCTCTATATATTTGCATCTTGCCTTTTTATATAAATGAGCTCATACAATACTTGTCCTTTTTATGACCGACATTTCACACAGCATGTCTTCCGGCATTCATAAAGTAGCATGTATTAAGACTGACTGGACCAGTGAACTCCAGCTCTCAACTGACGCCTGGCCACGGTGCGATCATGCCTTTGAAGTAATCCCACACAGCATCTGTGGAACCCTACATCAAACGGGTACACCACCCCGCTACCTTATGGAAGAGTTGGAATGCCTCCAGCCTCACGGACAGGTGATCAAGTCTCAGTTATCTCCTTACCTACTACTCTATTTCTTCTCTCTTTATTCACTAGCCCTTTTATCTTTCCCACCGCAGTCACCCTCAATGAGTGCAGGTTTGTATTAGTTTTTTTTCTCTCTTTCTTCTTTTTCCCTCTTTTTTTCTCTTTTCCCCTCTTTCTCCTCTTCTCTCCCACTCTCTCCTATCATATACCACTACTGGCTTCCAGGCATCTACCCTCTGCTTAGGGCAAATCAACCCAAATAGCAGGAGGAACTCGAGCCTGCCATTCGTGGGAGTGATGTACACCACACAAGGCAGCTGGGACAAACATCTACACTGCGCTGCTGAGGAAACCTCTGTCGAACCTGTAAGGCGAGCTTGTCAACTAGGGCAATTCTGCCCAGCACCACTGGGTCCCTGCATTAAAAGGGCACACCAACCTGCCATTATCAGGCAGGGCCTAAACCCATTTGGACCCACATACAAGCAATCAGGGATCAGCTATCTCTTTATTC
>NW_022103924.1:3623479-3624973 GCF_000313985.2 Echinops telfairi
GTGTATGAGCAGGTGTCAGTTTGCTAGGCATTGTTGCTCCAGTCTGTGTCTTCCTCTTTCTCTTTTTTTCCCTCTCCTTTCACTCTCTTTCCTGTCACAAGCAACTAGCGGCCTCCAGGCCACTCCCCTCTGCCTAGGGCAATTTCTAAAGGCCCAACAGGGGGAGTTCCCACCCGCATTTATTGGCTTATCAAGCAGCTGTGGAATTCACACCAGTCCTCTTACATACACCAAGCATCAGGGATTCTCCCCCACAAAAAGTGGGGGCATCCTCAGCCTAAATCCTGAGGCCCTACAAGTGAATGGGGCAAATGCCTGACCATCATTGGATAGGCTCCACGCTACTGTGAGAATATCCACCCAATTTCCAAGTTGATCTCTCTGTATACAGTAATCCCTCTGCCAGCTACAGAGCTCTACACCAAGGAACTCTACCCACATGCCCTCCTTAGCACTCCAGTTGCAGAGGAAAACACCACAGACTAGCCAAGGTGCTCGAAGAACCATGAAGCCTACTTAGATATCGGCCAAGGAAGCAACGCGCTCGTGAGCCCACAACAATCCGACCAGTGTCAAACAAGAGGAATATTCAACACACATTCCAAGTAACGGAATAGTGGACAGCCAGGACAAGAGTGAAACCACAGGAAGATATAGCGATAACCTGACTCCTCAGTACAGAGACCAGGAGGTAGTTCATAGAAGGACTCATATGAATCCCCCAAGAGAGAGCCCAGGGCTCTTTGACTCAGGAAGATGGCTCCAGGCTCCTCTAAAACAACACGTAAACAGCAACCAGTTCTAATAGCTTCAAGGAAAAAGCAGGAGAAACAGAAGACAATGCCGGAAGAAGTCATGAACCTAATGGTGGGCATAAAAGAAGCAGATATTGACCTGGCACAAAAAGAAACTTTCAAAATGCTGCTTGAAGTCATAAAGGATATGAGGGAAGCAATGCAGAAAAATATGAGATGATAGAGGAGATAAAGGCAACACACCAAAGGGAATTACAAGAGTTAAGGGATGAAATAACAAAATCCAGTGACAAATTGACAGATCTTGCCAATAGGCTTGAGGAGGCAGAGAATCACTCAGTGACCCAGAGGAAAACCAAACAGACCTCAGCAAGAGAAAAGCAGTCATATAAGACAATCACATTAGCTGAAGAAAACTTGAGAGCCATGTCGGATGTTATAAAAAGAAACAATATTAGAATAATTGGACTACCAGAACAAGACACAACAAAGAAGTCACCAGGGAAAATACCAAGGGAATTCTTAAAGGAAAACTTCCCCAGCTTAATAAATGAAAATCAGGCAATCATTCAAGAAGCTGAAAGAATACCAGCCAGACTGAATCCCAAGAAGAAGTCACCAAGACATATAATTGTCAAATTACCCAACTATGAAGAAAAGGAGAAGATCATAAAAGCAGCTAGGGAAAATCAAATAGTCACACATAAAGGTACCCCAATAAGAGTATGTTCAGACCAAT
>NW_022103924.1:3651320-3653196 GCF_000313985.2 Echinops telfairi
TTATAAAATTCCATACATCAATTTTATCAAGCATATTTGTACATATATTTCCATCATCATTTTCTAAACAGTTGCTTTCTATTTGAGCCTTTGATATCAGCTCCTTCCCCCCCCATCTCCATGACCACTTAATAAATTATAAAGTATTAGTGTTTTCATATCTTACACCTACTACTGTCTCCTTCAGCCACATTTCTGTTGTTTACCACGGGGTGTGGGGTGTGTGTGGGGAGTGTGTGTGTGTTATGTGTCGATCGGTTCCCCCTTCCTCCTCACCTCACCTCACCTTCTCCCTACCCTCCTGGTATTGCTACTCCCATTTCTGTTCCTGAGGGATTTATCTGACCTGGATTCTGTGTGTGTGAGCTCTTACGTGTACCAGTGTACATGCTCCAGTCTAGCAAGAGCTGAAAGTCAGGACTGGGGTCATGATAGTGGGGGGTCAGCAAGCATTAAAGAACAAGAGGAATATTGTGTGTTTCATTGGTGCTATAATCCACCCTGTTTGACTCATCTCTTCCTTGTGACCCTTCTGTGAGGGGATGTCCTATTGTCTACAGATGGCTTTTGGGTGTCTGCTCCGACCTACTTCGTTCTCATGTGGGGTTGTTGCTTCTCTGCTAGATGGCTGCTTGTGTAACTTCAAGCCTTTAAGACCCTAGATGCTATATCTTTTGATAGTTGGGTATCATCAGTTTTCTTCACCACATTTGCTTCTGCAACCATTACGTCTTCAGCAATCAGTACTCTTGTCATCTAATACTTACATGTCAAGACCCCTCCAACTGTACATAATAAAGGCATGAGAATCCCTAGATTACCTGGGAAAGAATCAACTGTCCATGAAATGTGTGCACAAACGTCCTTAAACATGAAAAATAGATTTCCTCTCCAACTCTTTTGGCAAGGAATCGAAGAAGGAAATAGCCCTAGAAGAGAGAAAGAAAAAAATATTATGTATGTATCAGAAAAACATTTACACAGTAAACTCTAACTATTGCATATTATCTGTTTCTAACCCAGGATGCCCTTTATATTCTTGCAAGTAAAGTTGGGCCTAGAAAGGAAGGGTTGACTACTTTGCTTTAAACTCACTTGCTAATGTCAGCTTTACGCCTGGTTTTCCCGGGTTAGCTGAAGGCCGGTCACCCACCAAAGATAAAAAGGGCAGAAAGGCTCAGGTTCTTTCCAACACAGCTATCATATAAGGCTTTATCAATTACAACACTTCTGATTACTCCTGTCTTAACATGGCTTGCTGTTGAGTCAGTTTTATATCATGGTGATGCCAAATGTGCCATAATAGAACTATGCTCTATAAAGCTTTCAATTACTAATTTTTAGAAGTGGGCCGATTACCTAGCCTTTCTTCTGAGGGTCTTCTGTGTGAACTAGAATTTACAAGCTTTCAATTAGCAGTCTTGTGTGATATGCACCTGTAGCACCCAAAGAGCTAAGATCCTGTTAGTGATTTTAAAGTTTGGCTCCTCCAAGATGTATGTACAGGGGAGGGAATGGCCCATATTCCTTTTATTCATACCTTTGAAGTGTGGTCTTATATCCTACGCATGACATTCTGTTTGCAGTTACTGGATGTGAGATATCTGCTCAACAGATGGTATTACAATGTTATTGAGTTTTTTCTTTTGTCTTAACCAGGCTATTAATCTTCATTGCTTATACTGGGGTAAGTAAAAAAAAAAAGTCACAGAAATATTTATTAAACAAAACTATCTAAATAGGAAATTATCGCTTCTTGGTCTATGTACTATTTCTAATCCTTCATCTAGGTCTTATATACTTTTGAAGGTGGTGTTTCTATTTCTCTTTAAATTCTGAGCTCCTGGATTTAGACCAAGTCAAAACCGCAGTTCTA
>NW_022103924.1:3654016-3658983 GCF_000313985.2 Echinops telfairi
CGGGGATGTCTTGCAGGAAGTGAGCCTTGCCAGCTGAAGCAGGAAACTGGCTAAGGCAGCTGCACCCTGGTCCGACCATCAGAGAGCAAGAGACCCAAGAACTCGAAAGGCGAGGCTCACTGAGCCATTTGTCCTTCCACCGCCCTTCAATTAACCCCACATGTGTTTATTGGCCAGGTCGGCACAAGAAACTTTAACTATCTTAGTGAGGTAGTCTGTTCCTATAAAAATTTAGAGCCTCCAAAACCCTGGAGAGCAGCTCTAATCTCGTTCATACAGCTCTTACGATTTGGAATTGACTTGGTGGCAGTGAATCTTTGCTTTGTTTTTTAAATGAGACTGAGACAAATGTATTATTGAGAGTATTTATCTGAAGCCATTTCAAGTCACAGAGACATGTTTAAAATAAACCTATGCATGTATGAATTGGGACCCTAGTTCATATATATACTTTGTAACTTCATCTGTATAACCTAAAGAGAACCATACAACATTAACTTCTGCCACTTTGACTTGCTTACCTTTAAATAGTGAACCTGCATGAAAGTCTTCTCTGGATTGAGTCCATGTCTGATAACAGATGCTCCCACATCACTTGTGTGCCCAGTTTTCTCTTTGTTTGGTCTGAAATGATCGAGAAAATTTTTCATTATATAGCACATATTTAACAAATTAGATCATAGTATGACCTTATTTCTTATGTGCAAGGGTTTGCTCAACAGTACCATAATTCTGCTCACTTCTTGGTATAATTTAAAACAGTTTATGCTATAAATTCGTAATCTCAACAAGGAGGACTTTATATTTGGGTTGGCAACCTGAGGTTGGCTAGTGGCAATATTTTATATCAGCTTATCCAATATTTAAAAAACTTGCCAGACCCTCAAGGAATCTAAGCTCCAATATAAATAATTTAAGAATCTGCACTTTTAAAACTTGGAATGAAGGGTTGGGGAAAACACTGGAAAATGTAGATTTAGTTAGAAGAATAATGAATGTAATCTTAAAAAATTTTTTAAAGTCTCAATGCTATCCATTTCTCTCGACTCAACTAATAATTAAGGTACCTTTAAGAAATATGTATACCCTGAAGCCATTTTAGAATCACAAGGAATACTGAATATACTGGAGCCCCGGTGGTGGGATGGTTTCACCTTGGGCTGCGATCTACAGGGTCCATAGATTCAAACCACCACAGCTCCCCAGGAGAAAGACTGGGCTTTCTATTCCCAGTCTGGGAAGCCCACGGGGGTCTCTATGAGTCAGCATTGGCTCAATGGCAGGGAGTTTTGAGTTTTAGTGTAATTTGTTTGAGTTTGTGGATTACCATAGGAGGAACACATGGGTTTTAGAAAAAATAGAACTAGAACATTCCTTAGAGATGAGAATGGTAACACTTTGACTAGCTGCTGATACAAGCTCTCACTTTCAAAACTCTGTCTTTGTAGCCATAAACCAAAAACCAAACTCACTGCCATCGAGTCAATAGTGACTCCTAGCGAACCTATAGGACACAGGAGAACTGCTCCTGTGAGTTTCCAAGACTGTTTGCAGGAGAAAAAAGCCGCACAGAGTTCAAGCAAGCTGCATTATCCCACATTAGGGGCAATGGGTTTAGGCTGTCCATTCACATAATTCCCTGTGGCCACAGCCATACATGTGTAGATGCTGGACTTGCAGGAAAGTGCCTGAGGATGATCTCACTTTCCAAATCAGTCCTTTCACAGTGACTTCCAGCTGCCCAGTCAAAACCACTTGGCAGAAAATTCCAGCACAGAACCCACAGATAGCTAAGGGAAAGAGACGCCAAGCAACCACTAGAGTTGGCTGCATAGTTTCCATTCTAAGGCCTGATCCTGACTTACCTGCATGACTACACTTGCCAGAAGAACTGGTTCCTTTCATCTTCATTTAAGATGCCATGGAAAAGCTTCAGCTTTACTCCCAACTCACAGGTTTCTCATTGGGGGAATGTTTTCATCCTGAAAGCCCTGCTAGCTTTGACAGGAAACCCCACCCACATACCTGGGGTGGGCGTGGGGTGGGGGTGCAGCAGGAGGGAGGCACTCCCAGGTGGCCTGAATGCACTGTGTTTTGCTAGTCTGCAGTGAGACAGGGCTGCTGGGAGTCTTCTGACTCCAGGCTGCTAGGGGAGAAGGACCCGGAGAACCATGTCCACCTCTAGTCAGACGGCTGGTTTCTGGGCACCAGTTCCTCAAAAGGACTTGAATTCTTTTGTTTCCCTCCGCTTTTGCCTAAAAACATCCTTTCAGAAAGTAGCCCCCTCTTACTCGCTTCTTCCAGCAGCTCAAAATGAAGAGAGCTCAAGAAAATTCTTTGATGCCTGCAGTATCCACGGCAAACATACAAGTCCCCACGAGATTCCTTTTCAAGCACTGGGTGCCAGGGAGCGCAAGGCCCAGGCAAGCTTCCCATGGAACCAAAGGGGTGACTTTTGTGAGGAAAACCCTTGTTGGGTGACAAAAGGGCAAGTCTCCTTTCAGCACCGTGCTCCATTTCTCAGAACGGTGTTTATCCCAGGTCTGTGAGAAGTAAAAGGAGAACACAGGAGACAGACCCTGACTACTCTACACACTAACGCAGATGAATCTCATTGCTGAGTGAGAGAAGTCAACACACACTGAGTGAGGGTCTACAAAGCAGCTATTCCATTTAGATGAAGTCAAAGAAGAAGTAAAACTAAACTATGGTGATAAAGACAAGATGAATGGTTCCCTTTGGGAGAGGGCATTGATGGACAAGGAAAAGTGGGATGCTGGGAAGGTTATTTATATTGATTGATCTGCGTGGGGCTTACGTAACGATAAATAATAGAAATCTACCAAGCAAGCCAGTTATGACTTGTGCACTTTAGTCTATATGTGTTCTAGTTCAATAAACATGGCATAATGGATCACAAGCAGGCTGCTAACCACAAAGTCAGCAGTTCAAAACTACTAGCCACTCTGACAGAGAAAGAAAGAGAAAGCATCCTCCTTCCATAAAGATTTCCAGCATCAGCAACCCACAGGACAGCTGTACTGCTCATAAAAGCAAAAACATGTAAGCAACCCAAACCTCTGATTAGAGAGGAATGGATAAACAAACTGTGATACATTCATAGTATGCCATATTATGCCTCAGTAAAGATAAAGAAAACTGTCTTAAATACCACCAGACATGGACAAAACTAGAGCACATTATGCTTCACAAAGTCAGTCAATCTTAAAAAGATATTTAATGATACAATTATTATAAAGAAAACGTATTGTTTACACCAAAAGATAAGCTTTTGAAGACTACGAGGAGGCCAGGGACAGTGGCAAGGATGGGGAGAGGGGAGGGATAGGAAAGTATAGAGGGGAATAAGGAGGGCAGGGAGACATAATAAAGAGAGACCCACACTCCTGGGGGCCTGGCCTTCCAGACCTTAGCCTTCAAAGCGAACCACTGGTCTGGGTGGCTGCCACAAGGAGAGACGTGGAGCCTCTAGTGACATACAAGTTCACTTCAAACGACTGAAGAAAAAGAACTCCTCAGAGGCAGCTGTGAGTCAGAAGCAATGAGATCGACGGCAGTGAGTTGAGAGAGTCGAGTTAGGTGTGCATGAGGGAATATGTGAGAATACAAGGTGCTTCAGTCTAGAAAATGGGCTTTTCTGGTATGTGCTCTAGATGAAGGGCTAGCATGAGCTGAGCCTGCTACAAATAAGGGCTAAAGAAATATTTCCAAATAGGCAGGCAGGGCTGTGGCCATTCACCCTTTCACTCGCCCTCTTCCTTGCTGCCTGTCCAATGAAACCCTCACCAGAAGGGCTTGCTGTGGCTCTGGAGCACTGTGACACACGGGGCTGGTCAGCGAGGGGAAAGTGCACGTCTGGTAGTGGAGTGAGAATGGGAAATCTTATCCAATGATCTCTCGTTTGGCCCATTTTCAAGTCAGACAGTTTAAAAAACAAAGTGAAGGGGAAATACATGTGAAGTAAGTGCATGGCAAATCCCCTCTGACTGTGGACCAGGGATGTGAAGAGCCTTGCTATCATACCGAATGAATTGCAAAGTAAATGGTTGCAGATGCAGTTAGGTTCAAAGTTAACACCCTATTATTTTATTTCCCTTATAAACCATTTAAATTTGTCCTACTTTAAAATATTTCCTGCTTTTGCTTCCATTAAGGTTTTTTTCTGTTTTACTTTGTTATGGTTGTTAATTTTTTGTGCTTTGTTTTGAATGTGTTTCTGTAGATGAAATCCAGGATATGGATATCTACGTAGGGAGTAGCAGGATTCATGGTTCCTTGGGGGTATTGCAGGGGAGGTTGGGGGGAAATGGGGAGCTAATGATGATGATGAGTACTGGAATAAAGAAAACGTTCTAAAGCTGATTGTGGTGACGATTGTACAACTCTTCCTGAAGGGACTGAACTATTGAATTGTATGATATGTGAATTGCATGACATGCCAATAAAACCATTGCGGGAAGGCCAACAAACAGTCCTTGAACTAACTAGAGGCTTTTCTTTTTTGTTGCTGTTGTGTGTGTGTATGTGTGTGTATGTGTGCACGCGTGCGCCTTTGGTCAGCGGCTTTTTGTTGTTCTGTTTTCTTTTGTTGCTTGGTTTTAGTCTGTCTTCTTTTTGTGCATGTTATTACCTCTGCAGGTCTGTCTAAATAAGATAGGTTGGATGAACAATCTGGAGGAGAAAATAACAGGACTGACAGTTCGAGGGGGACATGGGAGAGGGGGAGGTGGGGGAAAAGGAAGTGGTGTTAACAAACCCAGGGACAAGGGAACAAGTGATCCCTATCGGTGGTGAGTAGGTTGTAGGAGGCCTGGTAGGGCGTGATCAAGGGTAATGTAACCAAGGGGAATTACTGAAACCCAAATGAAGGCTGAGCATGGTAGTGGGACAAGAGGAAAGTCAAAGGAAATAGAGGAAAGAGCTAGGAGGCAAAGGGCATTTATAGA
>NW_022103924.1:3660187-3664019 GCF_000313985.2 Echinops telfairi
AAAAAAAAATGCTCTCTTTAAATAAAGATTTCAAGACCATGTAAAATAAAAACAATTAAACCAAAACAACAACCACCACAACAAAAGAACATTGGGGGGAAAAGAGTACAAATCTACTGTGGTTTGTGACAGGGTTCCAGGAAGGCCTTTACTTCCCTTATCAAAGGGAAAAATACAACTGGCATTGCACCTTCGCCCCTCAAACTGGTGGCTGGAGCTGTTGCAGCAATTCTGCAATCTTCAGGCAACAAATCAATGCACCCTGTAGCGCAGAGTGGAATGAAAAGATGGGAAGGAATCTCTGCTGACATCATTCTGCTGGTGACCAGCCTAGGACTGTGTGTCTTCAAATTTTGTATTGTGTGCGAAAATAACCATACATTTGTCTAAGTCAGCCTTTCTCAACCTGTGGGTTGTGATCCCTTTGGGGCTCGAACTACCCTTTCACAGGAGTTGCCTGATTCATAAGAGTAGCAAAATGACAGTGATGAAGTAGCAAGGAACATGATTTTATGGTTGGGGGGAGGGATGGTCACTCCAACACGAGGAACTGTATTAAAGGGTCGGGCATTAGGAAGGTTGAGAACCACTGGTCTAAGTCAACACTGTTTTGATACCCTATTAGTTGTAGCCAGTCATTCCTAAAGAACAGGGAGCTTGTCTGAGATTAACTAAACTCACTGGACCAACCAACAGTGAGCATTTCCTAGCCATTCCTCTAAGCCACTCCTCTGCCAAGCTCTTCATAAGCTTCATGTCCTTCGCTCACAAGAGCCCAATGAGGCAGGTACTGTGCTTATAGCCATTTAAAAGCTGAAGGAAGTGAGGTGGTGAGAAGACCTCAAGGGGAGTGGCAGAGCCAGGACAGCACCATTAAAGTCACACAGCATCCATGAGGCACTGTGGGCTCTCTGACCCAGGCCTCATCTTGGCTGTGTCAAATACTAGGTGGAAGACTTCAGAGCAGCTGCTTCACTCCTTGAAACTCAGCTTCCTCACCTGACAAAGTGACAGTGAGGTTCAGATGCTGTGAGCATAATTCATTTGTCAATGCGGAAGTTAGGCTTCTCAAAGACATTACCCTCTAAGCTTTATTTCTCTGGCTAGAAAACATGGAATATAGGAGACTATGCTATCAAGGTCATTTGGATTTAAACACCCTTGATTTCCAGCGTAACTGCCACCAAATGTAACAAGCAAGATTAGCATGACCTTTCCCATCCCCACCCCCTTGCTTTTCCATCACAGAAGCAATGTGGATATTTACAGAGCTCTCAGATGGTAGTGACACTTGATAGCTAGTGGTTTGGTTTGGAATTGGACCTTTTGAAGAATGGGCCAACTTGGCAGACTCAGCACCAAAAGTGTGACTTGGGAAATGCCTCTAAGAGGTGCTGAGGCATGTCCCCTTGGGTCTGAGCACCTCCTGCTCAGCCGTAGCCCCAGGAGGGCCACTTGCCAGTGTGCCCTGTCTTAGACTCTTTAGAATTGAAAACAAGTTACACGAGCTACTTGAACCAGCACGGCAGAAATCAGAGCACTCAGCATTGCCATATCTCTGCCAGCCAGGTCCAGATGCCTCATGAGGTCTGGGGGTCTCAGGGGACAAGGGGTCACTGGCTCAGTGCATGATGTGAAATATCATCCTTGTGTGGGAACTGATCCAGCACGGCTGCTCTGGGCCCTGGAGCCTGCACAAGCGAGTCTGGCAAGGAAGCAATAGAACTTGCTGGTTGAGCATTTGGGTGTGAACCTGGACTCTGCCACTTAGTTCCCTGTGATCCTGAGTGAGCCTCAGAGTCCCAGTTCCTTCCACTGTACAAAGGGAGTAGTGAGATTGGCCATGGCACCTCATCAACCTGTTGTAATGTTTCAGAGTGCTCCGGCAGCACAATATAGATGTCACTATGATCATAATGGATTATAATTGGGGTTCAGCTAGTGTTAGCTAAAGCTCCTTTCGCAGGAAAGATTTTTTAAAAGACAGGATAGTGTAGTTATATAAGACATTATGGGAGAACACAGCTATATGGCACTCTGTCTTAGTATCTTCTTGGGGAATTGGTAGCACTGCCATGGTTGGTGTCACTCAGTGAAGAAACTTGAGGTGCTACCACTTCCTCCACAGAACTCATCCCATATAAATCCTCAGCAATGTTTATGACCAGTGTTAACAGAATCATAAGTGATACAGTTACACATTGCTTAAATATATTTTTTACAATGATATAATGTTAACAACCAAACCAGGAGCTCTATGTAAGGGCATAATGGGTTAAGCATTAGGCTCCAAACAGTAAGGATGGTGGTTCAAATCCAGCAGTCAATCCATGGAAGAAAAGTAAGGCTGCCTACTCTTGTAAAGACTTACCATCTCAGAGACCCTATGCAGCGTTGCTATGAGTTGGAATCGACTCGAGGACAGTGGGTTTTGTGCTGTCATAAAGGAGCTCTGGTGGTGCTGTGAGTGAGGCACTGGGCTGCTAATGGCAAGGTCAATGATTTGCACCTGCCAGCCTCTCTAAGGGAGAAAGATGAGTCAGTCTATTCCCGTAAAGATTTATAGTCTCAGAAATCCTAGGGAGTAGCTGTACTCCGTCCTATATGGTTGCTAAAGTTGGAATTCTCAACTCAATGGCACTGAGATTGTTGAGTAAGATTACTGTTTTATAAAATCTATCTATACTGGATTGCAATAGTAGTAACTAGAGCTCTAGTGTAGTGGGTTATGTGATAGGCTGTAAACTAGAAGGTCAGCAGTTCCAAACCACCAGCCACTCCATGGGAGAAAGATGAGACTTACAGTTGCAATAAATACACAGGGACAGTTTTATCCTGTTCTTTAGGGTCACGATGAATTAGAATCGACTAGATGGCAATGAGGGAATAGAGAATGTAGCTTTTAAAGCTTTCTCCTTCAACTGAAAACACAGGGAATCCAGGATGCTCTGTAAGCACTAGGAGAAAAATGGATGAACTGCAGTTGCTAGTATGGGAATCCTGCGGGTCACTTGCACAAATTCACTGTAGGCACAAGGCACCCTGACTTCCACAAAGATGTTAGAATAGACATATTGGTCATCATAGGGTGACTCAATTTCATGGCTCCATAAAGATTAAAAAAATGGAGCCACACAGGTATTGACTAGCTATTTGTCGTAACCCTGGGGTGTGTCTTTGGTTTAGCAAATTTGCATGTGAGCTGACTTAGGAAGGTCAGCCATGAACCGTCAAGAACAATGACCGTGGGCTGACATGAGGATACCGTTAATAAAACAATATCTAGTTATGACAATGAGGTTGACAAGGCTGTTTGCCTATGAAAAGGATTTAGCATATCACATTGTTTGTGAATTCAACTTTCAGCAAGAGGTGCTGTGGTTCACCAGATAATAAACAGAGTGGGAAGCTGGGTCACCAGGAGCAGCCAGGGGATGACAAAAAGCTGACATGGGGAGGAGGCAACGGACTGTAAAGTAGGACCCCGGTACTCGACCGCAGCATCAGTACTCGACATAATCGAAATCTGATGTGAAATGTTGAGAACATTTTGCATCGGAGCGCAAACAAGACATTGGAATCCAACCCAACGCACATGCTTTTTGTAAACAAAAGCAGTTCGTGTTTGGTCATTTGCTGTTAGTTGGTGTTGTTATTAAGCATTGTTTAAACCTCTTACGGCTGCGTTCCAAGCGTTCTGCTATAAATTTTCTTAGTTTATGTGGCTTTTTGTACTGTTTTTAGATAAAAAACATGGGTCCTAAGAAAGAGTTTTTGAAAAGAATCATCATGATAAGGAACTGGTTAACCGTGTTATCGATATTGTGGATGA
>NW_022103924.1:3664934-3685985 GCF_000313985.2 Echinops telfairi
TTACCTCTGAACTTATTAACTTTGACATTTCTGTGTAATGTTTTGTATAAAAAGGCAAGGTTAGGGTAAAAACTTGGTGGTCGAAACAGATTAATCTGTTTTCAGTTATTTCTTATGGGAAAAATTGATTTGGAACTGGACTACATTGCATCTTGATGCTCCTTCTAGAACAGATTAGCATCGAAGTCCAGGGTTCTACTTGTAATGGTACAGGGCTGGGCCCTGAAGTCAGGCTAACTTCTGCTTCCACCTAGCTTTGTCACTTTCTAACTGTAGAAATGTGGTCAACTGCTTAACAGGCCATTTCTATGTGTCTGTTCCCTCACCTATATTAGGGGCATTTTGAGGATTAAACAAGACAATGCACGAATTGTGCTTAGAGTAGTGTTTGGCACACTGGAAGTATTCCATGAATGTTACTAAGGAGAAGACCAGAGCTTTGGATTTGGGATCAAAAAATGGCCATTTCTAAGCAGTTAAGGGATCTTAGGCAACTCACCTTACTTTACTTTTAATTCTGATTTGGGTGAAAGTTTACAGGGAAAATCGGTATTCCATCCAACGGTTCATACACAGATTGTCCTGTGACACTGAGGGCCGCCCTAGCCTACAGTGTAATGGCACTCTTCCTGCTTCTTCCCCGAGTTCCCCATTTCCATTTACCCTTCTTTCCCGTCTTGGCCTGTCTCCTGAGTTTTATCCATACACAATCTCATAGGGTTGATTAAGGAACATGTACCCCTTTGGTATTATGATTCACCTTATAAGCCTGTCTATTGTTGGGTTGAAAGATGACCATGAGGGTGAGTTTAGTCTTAGGCTTAAAGGGTAGATAAACTCATTTAACTTAGTTAAGCCTCAGTTTTTTCTAGCACCCACTCACATTTCTGTGAGCTGGTATAAGAGTTAAAGTTATGTTTCATCTTGGTTAGGCTATGATGTTCAGTGGCTTGGCAATTATACAATGAAGTAATCATCCTTTATTTTGTGGTACGATGTGATGTAACCACCCCATGATATTATCTGATATCTCCATCAGGAAGCTGTAAAAGGTGTTTCCTTAGAGGCTGTGGACTGTATCTAATAAATGTCAATTTTGTTAAAACACACAAACTTTTGTTCACTCAGGATCCTGCATCTTCTGACTTCCAGTTTGTGGGAGGTGAGCCAACAGCCTGCCAGTCCTGGAATTTGTCAAGCCTCTGAAGCCCATGAGCCAGCGGCCTGTCATCTTATCTGTCAACTTTGGATTCATTCGCCTTCACAACCATCCTGCTCTCTTGACTAGTGATCTTGGGATTGTCAACCTTTATAGCTATGTGAGTCAGGAGAAGCCTCTAGCCTGACACCTGACCCACTGACTTAGTACTTGCCAGCCTTTACAATGGAATGATGTATTTCCTTGAGAATGCCTTCTCACTCTCCACAGATGTGTGTGTGTGTGTGTGTGTCTGTGTGTCTGTGTGTGTGTATGGGTATCAAAAGATTTATGGAAAAATTGCATTATCTTTAACTTTAATATGTACATGAACTTTTTGAAGCCCTCATCATATATGCTTTCCTGGTTTTGCTTCTCTACAGGGTGAAGCCTAAGACAGGTGGCATTGAGTCAATTTGGACTCGTGGTGACTTCATGAGTATAGAGTAGTACTCTATCCATAGGGTTTTCATGGCTGTGATCTTTCCCTTTTTTTTTTTTTAAACATTTTATTAGGGGCTCATACAACTCTTATCACAATCCATACACACATCAATTGTGTAAATCGCATTTGTACATCATTCTCAAAACATTTTCTCTCCACTTAAAGCCCCGACATTAGGTCCTCATTTTTCCCCTCCCTCCCCACTCCCCCCTCCCTCATGAGCCCTTGATAGTTTATAAATTGTTATTTTGTCATATCTTGCCCTGTCCGACGTCTCCCCTCACCCACTTTTCTGTTGTCTGTCCCCCAGGGAGGAGGTCACATATAGTCCCTTATAATCAGTTCCCTCCTTCCTACCCACTCTCCCTTTACCCTCCCTGTTTCGCCACTCACACCACTGGTCCTATAGGGCTTATCCGCCCTGGATTCCCTGCATTTTCAGTTCCTATCTGTACCAGTGTACATCCTCTGGTCTAGCCAGCCTTGCAAGGTCAAATTCTAGTCATGGTAGTGGGAGTGGGGAGGAAACATTTAGGAACTAGAGGAAAGTTGTATTTCTCATCGTTGTTACATCGCACCTGGGCTGGCTCATCTCCTCCCCGAGACCCCTCTGCAAGGGGATCTCCAGTGGCCTACTAATGGGCTTTGCGTCTCCACTCTGCACTCTCCCCATCATTCACTATGGTAAGATTTTTTGTTCTGATGATTGATGCCTTACACCTGATCCCTTCGACACCTCGTGGTTGCATAGGCTGGTGTGCTTCTTCCGGCTGTGATCTTTCAGAGTCAGATCACTAAGCCTGTCATCTGAGGAGCTTCTTGGTGGGCTTAAACCACCGAACTTTCAGGTAGCAGGTGAAGACTTAACCATTTACACCAACCACGGACTTCCACAAATTGGAAGTACTGGTTTGAAAATGCAATGTAGAAATACCATACATGAATAAAAATAATTCAATTTATGCTTGTTTCTTTCCTCTGCTGCCCTGAACTGCCAAGCTCAAGGAAACAATAATGGTTCCACTACATCCCTCGCAGATGCAACTTGGTTAGGATTAACTTGTGTCGTCTGCCCTACAATACATGTTGAAGTCGTGAACTGTATAGCTATAGATGCGATGTTGTTGGGAATAGTTGCGGTTCTCATCATATTAGGGTAGGGTGTGCCTGACACCAAATTACTTCTAAGTGATATTGAAAGAAGCATAGACCCAGAGACATGCATGCATAAACAGGGAAAGAGAGATGCCACATGGAAGCTGTCAAGGAATAAGGGAAACCAAGGTGAGAAAAACAGACAGGGATTTTCTCCCAAGCATGTCAGAGAGAGAGCCTTCTTTCCACTAGACTTGGCGCCTGAATTTGAACTTCTGTTTGTTAAAATCACCCACTTGTGATGAGCACTAACCCAAGCACACCCACCATCATCAAGTTGACTCTGATTCATAAAACGGTTTCTGAGGCTGCAAATCTTGACAGCAGCAGCTCGCCTCATCTTCCTCCCTCCGAGCCAGTGCTGCGTGTGAGCCACTGCATATGCAACAGCCCTTGGGAACCAAAACCCACCTTGACAACAGTGCTGAGCTTAGTTCAAGTGCATTACTTGGAGAAGGCCACTTGCGAAAAAGAGAACAAGCAAGGATCCTGACTAGGAAGGCAAATGTTCTCCCCATCGTGCCCTCTGTATGACAAACGTGTCATGGAACTGTGCCCTACGGGCTTGGAAAGAAAGACGGTGATCTCTAGATTCGTGGAAGGTTTGGGTGAGAACAAGAATATCGGTATATTCAACACTGCTCTGGAGAGTCAGAGCACTGAGAACCGGGCAGACCTTGCAGAGAGGCAGGCTTCTTCAGCCCAGTCTAAAGAGTGCCACACTGTTCCCACCAGGAATGAGCCCTGAGGGAGCTGGGGAACCAACTCCTGGAAATACTCAGAAGCGGGGCGGCCATTTGTCATGGATACGGAAGGCTGAGCCAAATCACTGTCAGGGTGTTTCCAATTTAATATGCTCAGATTTTAAAAGGGAAAATATCCATGGATATATTTAAGCCACAGTATTTAGAAGCAGAACATGATTTACCTATTCCAGTGCAGGTTTTGTATGCAGCCTTGGTCCTGCTAAATCAACACCAAAGGTGATTGTGATGAAAAATAATGATAATCAAGTAAAAAAAACTGTGTTACAGAAATTGACACTGAATTTCATCAAACCACATATACTAGGTGATGGAATTAGCTGAGAGTCTAGGGTCCAAGTAATTCTGTTCCTTTTGGCAGTGTTGGGTCTTGGTGGGAAGAGACACGCATATATAACAGGCACATAGGATTCTCAGAAGCCATATGAAAAGAGGTCTCCCATGCTACAGGGCTAAGGTGATCACAACAAAGCTTAGCTTGTCAGCCTGCCACACACATGCACACACAGGGCCCAGGGCTAGTGAGGACTGGAAAATCACAGGAAGCCAGAGTAGAAAACGTGAATGTGAAAAACCTCTATGGCAACACCTTAAAAACATCTTTGAATTCCTCCTAAAAGGAGACAAACACTGACTTCATCTTACAGGAAGGAGGCGATGGGCATGCTTTAAACCACACGACATGTGAAGTGCTGTGTGTGGTGATAAAGGGAAGGATCATCTCAAAGAGGAGCAGATGGTGTGTGGGAGCCGGAGCAGGAATCTTCCCTCATCCTGGGAGACAACACGTTGCTTCAGGACAAAGGGACAGCGGGGGCAGGCATGGAGAGGCTGCCAGCATCTGACACGAGGAGCTGGGAGAACAGCCTCTTTACAGTCTTTGTTGGTGGCTGGGCATGATTGGGGTCTCACAGTTAACCTGCTGGATGCTAAGAGCAAGTATAAACACAGGTGCCAAAACATCCAGCAATGAACAAATATTCTGTGGTAAATACTGGAATACTCTGAAAAAGTTAAAACACGCACGCACACACCTGTAAGTGTCAATAATGGGTCAGAAGCCAGGAGTATATTCTGAAGAGTAAAAAGGAAAGTGCTATACAGCATGGGAAAGATAAGTAACACATTCTTGGTTGGGCACTTGTGCTTGTACTTTAGGTGTTTGTAGACATAAATCACCACTTTGTGGGGTTGTTAGTTCCCAAACCCTGTGGAGATATAGCATGCTGGTAGCCAATGCTGTAATGGCATCTTGGGTCTCATCAAATCCCTCGAAGCCAACAGTTGTCTCCTCCCATAGCTCTTTCTTTCAACTTTCCTCTGGACAATTGCTGGCCAACCTCACTAGACTACAGGGATACCACAAAACATTATAGCGTGTCCACCGATTCCCACTAATGGTTTTTTAAAAAAGGGATCACAAAACACAACACAAAAATATATTCAATTCAGCCCTGTAACCTTCATCACTCCTAGTTCTAGAGCATTTCATTACCCTCTGTACAAACCTTTTGTCCTTCCCCCTCAGTCTGAAATGAAAACCAAGCCCACTACCCTGTTCCAGAAAACCACTAATCTACTTCCGGCTCTATAGATTTGCCTATTTGGGCCCCTCACTGAAAATGTAATCCTATAATATGCAGTGTTTTGCAACTGGCTTAATCCACTTAACATATGTTTTCTAGTTAGAACCTCATGCCATGAATCGGTACTTCACCCCTTTTGTGAATGAATAATAATCCATTGAGTAAATATATCACATTTCGCTTATTCAGTCATTAGTTAATGGATGTTAGGATGATCAGTGTTTGGACTATTTTGAATAATGCTGCTATAAATATTCATATACCAGATTTTGGGTGGGCATATATTTTTGTTTTCCTAGAAGTGGGAGTGCTGGATCATACAGTGAGCCTATGTTTAATCTTTTGAAGAACTGCCAGACTATTTCCAAAGAGGTTATACCATTTTACATTCCTAACAAAGGTTTATGAGGCCTCAATTTCTCCACATTCTCATCAACATTTTTATTATCCTTTTTATTAGAGCAGTGGTTTCTTAACCTTCCTCATGCCGTGACCCTTTAATACAGTTCCTCATGTTGTGGTGACCCCAACCACAGAATTATTTTCATTGCTACTTCATAACTGTAATTGTGCTACTGTTATGAATCGTAATGTAAATATCTGATATACAGAATGTATTTTCATTTTTACAAACTGAACATAATTAAAGCATAGTGACTAATCACAAAAACAATATGCAATTATATATTGTGAATATTGATTTCTAGTGACAAATACATGAAAGTTTGTCTTGAAGCATGGTGTAGCATGGGTAAGAGTCTTCATGCCGGTTACTTGTATGTGGGCATACCTGCATGTGGGCGGATCCCCCTGGGACAGATAGAGGAGCGGTGTCTCGGTTCCTAGGACCATAGGAAATAATGTGTTTTCCAATGGTCTTAGGTGACCCCTGTGACAGGGTCGTTTGACCCCAAAAGGGGTTGTGACCCATAGGTTGAGAACTGCTGGATGAAAGCCATCCTCTTGGGTATAAAGTGGCTTCTCATCGAAGGGCTGCTTTGCATTTCCCAGGTCAACAGTAATGTTAAGCATCTTTTCATATACTTTTGGCCATCTTCAGTGGAGAAATGTCTATTTTATAATGAAAGCCTTTATTAAATTTAAAATTGGGTTAATTGTATTTTTATTATTGAATTCTAGGATTTCTTTATATATTCTGGACACAAGTTCACTATCAAACATATAATTTAGAAATATCTTTGCATTTTCTTGGTGGAGTCCTCTGAAGCACAAGTTTTTAATTCTGATGAAGTCTAATTTATTTATTTTTGTCTGTAGGTGTCAGGTCTAAGAAAATGTTGCCTACCTCAAAGTGACAAAGATTTAGACCTCTGTTTCCTTCTAGTCGTTCTAGATAGTACCTTGCCAAGTAGGTCTTAGATCCATTTTGAAGGAACTCTGGGCCTGCCTCTAGAGGCAGATCCATGTGGCCCACTGACCCTAGAAGCCAACCTCCAAGCTGTCAGTGACCTGCCATGTTCCCATCAACCTTGACTCCACCAGCCTGTGATCTCCCTACTTCTGCTTCACCTTTTCTGCATCATCAGACTGCAGCTAGGTAAGGTTGGAGAGGTATCTGGCTACCATAGCACCCATTGACTTGAGTTCGGCTGCACTGAGATGCTTTCTTGACACAAAATGACTTCTTATTATAAAAGTTCTTTTTTAAGAAAGAACTAATACTTGTATGAGCGTCACTGGTTTTGTTTCTCTAGACAACCCAGCCTAATATACCACTTCACCACCAGTGCTCCTGTGGTATATAAAGTAGAGGGTCAAATTTATCCTCTGTATGTGCTTACCCATTGTCTCAGCACCATTTCTGGAAAGGCCTGTTCTTTTCCCCCACTGAAAGTCTCAGCACTGCTGCTGAAAATTATGTAAGGGTTTGCTTCTGGATTTTCAATTCTATTCCACTGTTTATATGCCAGCCCCCATGCCAGGATCGCATTGTCATAATTAGTGTAACTTTGAAGTAGAATCTGATATTGGGCAGGGAAGCAACAAAGCCCACAGGGAAGAAGCGCAGCAGCCTGGGTGATCACGAGGTGTCACTGGTATCAGGCATCAGAAGATCCATAACAATCATATCGATGCGAATGAAGATGGTTGGAGTGGAGACGTAAAGCCCATCTGTAGACAATTGGACATCCCCTCATAGAAGGATCACAAGGAAGGGAAGAGTCAGCCAGGGTGCACTGTAGCACCGACGAAATACACAATATTCCTCTAGTCTTTAATGCTTCCTCCCTCCACTATCATAATCCCAGTTCTACTTTACAAATCCAGCTAGACTGGAGCATATACACTGGTAGAGATGAGAGCTCTCGACACACAGAATCCAGGACAAATAAACAGTAATGGGAGTAGTGATACCATGAGGGTAGGGGGAAGAGGGGAGAAGAAGGGGGAGCAGGAGGAAACCATTGTAATGATCGACGTATAACCAGCCACCACCACCACCCCACCCCCTGGGGAGACAAACAACAGAAATGTGCATGAGGGAGACAGTGGACGGTATATGATATGAAAATAATAATAATTTATGAAGGGTTCCCAAGGGTAGGAGGGTTGTGCAAGGAAGGAAAAAAAAGGAGCTGATACCAAGGGCTCAAGTAGAAAGAAAATGCTTTGAAAATGATGATGGCAACATATGCACAAATATGCTTGATACAATTGATGCATAGATTGTTACAAGAGTTATGAAGGCCCCCAATAAAATGATTTGAGAGAGAGGGAGAGAGCACGTGGGGGGTGGGGAGAATGGAATCTGATATTGGGAAGTGTGAGTCCTTGAGTTTTGGTCTCTTTTGCAAGTGTTTTTGTTATTCTAAATCCATTATAGTCCCATAAGAATTTCAGTATCAGCACATCAGTTTCTGCAAAAAAATGCAGCTAGGATTTAATAGAAATCACATAGGATTTACAGATCAGTTTAGAGAGGATTTCCATTTTAACAATATTAAGTCTTCTGTGGGGAACAGAAGGATTTCTCTCAAGCTGTTTCCCCCCAAAATATGTTTTGAGAATGACTGTACACTAGGCAGTCAGCAAAAGTAGGTCAGAGGTTATTCTACTTAACATCAGCCATGAAGAGTGGATTGGGAGTCATTCTCACTGAGAGGTATCAGCTGTCTAAATTAAGCAGACACCACTGTTTATCCCACAACAAATAGGGCCCATTCTTTTTTGTTATTGTTCTCTTGAAACAGTGCCCATAGGCAAGCCCGGGACCACTCTAAGATGACTAAGCTTAGACTACCATCTTGCCACACATGCCCCCCTATTTCCTCCTTTTACTATTGCGCATTCACCCCTAGGTCATTCCCCTCCTATTGCTTGTATTGCCTGAGTTACAACCTCTTTCTATGACATAGGTTGTTATCTGCTATCAGGGGGCTTGCATGCCTCCCAGAATAGTAATTGTCTGTTTTACTGTATGAGACACCAGAATGATCAAACAAGGTCAAGGATGAATTGTACTGCCCCTATCTGTGACGCATAATGCTGTGATGTATCCCCCTAAAGTAATATGATGCGTGGTTAGCAATAAGTAAGGAGCCTCCCTGGTTCTTGAAGAGGGTGGCTGAGGAGGACGAGGCAGCTGTTTCTACTCTGATGGCTAAGTCCCCTCCACGAGGACCATCAAGTGGGGCTGAGGTGAGCAATGCTACCATGAATTGCATCTGACTCCATTACTTGACTCCATCTTTTAACTCTCATGCTCTCTATGACTTTACTATAATCTCTACTTATTATTGCTGTACAATTGCGCCTACCGAACCCTGTGATGTTTTGTGGGGTTCCCTCTTCCCTTTAACCCCACAGTCTTCCAATCCATTCACACAAGATGTTTTTACACTTATTCAGATATTCTTATTTCGTCCCACAATGTTTTTTCCCCACATGCGTATTACAGCCCAACACATAACCACTGGGCCACCAGGGCTCCTGGAAGACCTCTACCGAGTAAGGAAAAGCAAGGATGCTCCTTTGAGGACTGAGGGGCTCCTGACCCAAGCCATGGTATTTTCAATTGTCTGATATGTATGTGGAAGTTGGACACTGAATAAAGATGACCAAAGAAGAATCGATGCATTTGAATTGTGGTGCTGTAGAAGGATACCGAAAGTACCGTGGACTGCTAAAAGGGCAAATAAATCTGTCTTGGAAGAAGTACCGCCAGAGTGCCCCTTGTAGGCAAGGGTGGTGAGACTTCATCTTACATACTTTGGACAGATTTTCAGGAGAGACCAGTTCCTGGAGAAAGATATCATGTTTGGTAAAGTAGAGGGGCAGCAAAAAAGAGATGGACTGACCCAGTGGCTGCAACCCCGGGCTCATGCCTGGGGACCGTGGTGAGGGTGCCCAGGGCCTGCAGCGTGTCATTCTGTTGTGAGTGAAGTTGCTAAGGGCTGGAATGGACTCAAGGGCACCTGGCATCAAGAACAAGAACAAGAACAAGATCGCTGACTGGCTGAGAGAATGCGATATCCTCAGAGAATAGGCAAAAATAAGAGTGAATTAGGCCCTGGTGTCATAGTGAGCTACATATCGGGCTGCACACTACAAGGTCAGCAGTTTGAAACCACCAGCCACTCCTCAGGAGAAAGATGAGGCTTTCTAATCCCCTAAAGAGTTACAAGCTCAGAGACCCACAGGGGCAGGTCTACTTTGTTGTACAGGGTGGCTATGAGGCACAATCAATACAATGGCAGTGAGCTGTGTTAGTTTGTTTTGTTTTTAATGGTAATAAGAATCTCATTATTATTATTATTGACTGGGAACTAATACAGATATCATTCCATTGTTCAATCACATCCAGCAGAATTGTACATTTGCTACCACAGTTTCCAAGCATTTCTTTTCTACACGGACTCCTTTACACTGTCTCCCTTCCCTCTGCCACCACCGTTGTTCCCCCTCCTCCAGAGTCCCTTATTCCACTTGCTGTCTTTATAGGCTCATCAAGCCTGGGTTGCATATACCAATAAACAAAAGCACACATAACACAACTTCAAGAGGGTGACCCCCATTGACCTAACTCCTCTGAGATACCCTCTAATATGCACAAACAAAAACAAAATGAAACAATACATCCAACATACAGAAAATTTTGGAAACCAGATCAGGTCCAGCGAGCATCACAGAGGGGAATCTGCTGATGAAGTTTTAATGGTTAAGTCAAATTTATGCCTTTGATTTTCTATACTCAACTCTCTGTTGCACTCAGTTTAGTCACTGCTTTCCTTTTATGCCTCAGTTGTGGAGAGAGGGAGTTCACTGAAGGCTTATTTCCTATATTTTGTTTTTAGATTATGAGCTCTGATGGTGTTATGGGTTAGGTGTTGAGCTGAAAACCTCAAGGTCAACAGTTCAAACCCACCTACCACTCCTTGAGTATAGGATTCATAAAGATTGGGCTATGAGTCAGATTTGAATTGATGGCAATGAGTTTTGGTTTTTTGTTTATTTGTTGTATTTTAAATATTATAAATTGATTTAGGCACATGAATTACTTTTGAGAAAAATATTTTATAGTCAAGTAGTGTTAGTGAAAGGTATACAGTGCGTTAATGAGCCAGTGCCACACAGGACAGCAATACAGAAGTCACTACATATTCTTATAGAATTTATTTTCTGAAAGATTCAGAAGATGCTAGCATTGATTAACTTAAGGTGAAAAATTGTAGTGGTTGGGATGGAACTGTATTCCTTTCTAAAGCTTTCAAGTTTTCCTAGTTTGTACCTTTAGTTATGGAAAAATAATGAAACATGGTTATCTATATTGTAATTATGAACTGCTTTTATTCCTCATTATGCTTTTCTATATATTAAAAATGCTACTAAATACTAACACCATCAACTTCCAGAAGAACAAACACATTTGTTTCGGAAAATATACAGTTAGAATGCTCTTTAGAAGCAAGGATCATGGGCTTTGGACATATTATTATTATTATTATTATTATTATTTTAAAAATCATTTTATTGGGGCTCATACAACTCTTATCACAATCCATGTATCCATCCATTGTGCCAAGCACATTTGTACATTTGTTGCCAGCATCATTCTCAAAACATATGCTTTCTACTTGAGCCCTTGGTATCAGCTCCTCACCCCCCCCATCCCTCCCCCCCCTCTCAAACCGTTGATAATTTATAAATTATTATTTTGTAACATCTTACACTGTCCGATGTCTCCCTTCAGCCACTTTTCTGTTGTCCATCTCCCAGGGAGGAGGTTATATGTAGATCCTTGGGATCAGTTTCCCCTTTTTAACCCCCGGTATCACCACTCTCACCACTGGTTCTGAAGGGTTCATCTGTCCTGGATTCCCTGTGTTTCCAGTTCCTATCTGTACCAGTGTACATCCTCTGGTCTAGTCAGATTTGTAAGGTAGAATTGGGATCATGATAGTCGGGGGGTGGGAGCATTAAAGAACTAGAGGAAAGCTGTATCTTTCATCATTGCTACACCGCCCCTGACTGGCTTGTCTCCTCCCCGAGACCCTTCTATAAGGGGATTGCTTTGGACATATTATGCGGAGGCACCAGCCCTTGGAGAAGAACCTCATGCTTGGTAAAAACAGAAGTGAGCCAAAAAGAAGAGGGCCTTGAACAGGATGGATCGAGGCAGTGGCTGCAACAAAGGGCTCAAGCACAGCAAAGACTGAGGGTGGCAGAGGACCAGGCCGGGTTTGGCTCGGTTGTGCATAGGGCTGCTCTTAGTTGGAAACAACTCAACAGCAGCAACAACAAGCTATGCCAAATATAAAACAGCATGTACTGTAAACATATAATTAGGGGTCTCTAGAGGAGAATTTATCTTTTCCTTAGAAATTGCTGAGTGCTCAGTCACCAGGGAGCAGTCTAGAAAGATGAAGAGGGAAGGCTATTTGAGTTCCATTATTCAGGACATGTCTGTCATCTTTGCTCTCGAAAAGAGCGGAGCACGGAGGATGTCCCTCTAACAGGAAACAGGAACTGAGTGGGCGGCTCAGGGCAGGGGGAGCTGGGCTTTTAAACAGGAAAGGGCAGAGTTTCTTTCTGGCCGGTTAGGACTCTTACATTTTACCAGTAAATGTTGGCTCAGGTATAGTCCCTTCCCACCATGAAAGGGTAAAAACAGCATACACAGGTAGCTGTGCTAGTGAGTGTGGTTCAAAGAGAAATGGGCAGAGAAAGGGGTGGAAGGGATCCCAAGAGTGGGAGGGAGAGAAAGGTGAATGGTAGGCAAGTCAAGACACAGACGTAGAACCGTTAGGGAGGGCACGCGCCATGCTGATGGTCAGTGGTCAAGAGCTTGGGGGTGAAATCTTAAAGAAAATAGAGGCAAGAACTTCCTTTATTCTTGGCCATGGTCAGATTATACACAGAGGCCAGGAAATGATCCAGATCCAGAGGGGACCTTGGGTGGTCCTTATGCAGAGATTAGACCAGAAGTAAATTCCAGGAGGGATCCCATTTGTCTTAGAAGTAGTGTCATGCTAATTCTTACCCCAAGCTCTACTAGTATGAATATCTTTATTTAACTTACACACACACTCACACACACATATATAATGCCATATTTTTCCATTTACAACCAGACATTCTTTTACTTAAAAAAATGGTTTTAGCTTTCTCTTTAAGAAGTTTAAACTTACTTAAAAATAAAATTAGTGACTTTAAATTAATTGAAACTTTTAAAAAGTAAAGTGGACCTTTTAAGTGTTCCACCAGTGGTGAGGAAAGGTAGGTGTTTCCCAGTTATGGGTGGTAAAGAGACAGGAAGCAGGACGTCGCTGTGCTCGAAGGAGAGTTCCCGTAACCCAAGACCTGATGCTGTTGACCTGACTCCAACTCATGGTGACGCCATGTATGTAGTCTGACTTCTCCATGACCTTTTCAAGGCTGGGGCTTTTCAGAAGCAAACTGCCAACCAAGTCTTTCTACTAGAGTGCCTCTCAGTGGGTTTGAACTGCCAACCATTTGGTTAGTTGTCAAGCACTGAACTATTTTCACCAACCAGGAACCTTTGGGGAAAGAGGTGGGCTACAGTGAAAGCAGATGGGCCCAGCTTCAGGGCCTGGGGTGAAGGAGAGGAAATTGGAGCAGGTCAGAGGAAACTATAATAGGGAGCCCAAAGGGGAATGAGTGGGGCTGGTTGTGGATGCTGGGTCCTAATACCCTTTTCCACTTGCTTGACAAACATTTCAAGAGTAGCTTCCAGGTGCCAGGGGATACCGACTGTACGTTAATGTTTACTGAGTAGTTAAAAGGGCTGGTTTCAATCTACCAGCCATTCCTCATAAGAACTATATGGCAGATTGCCTTTGTAAAGATAGATCAAAGCTTTAGCAATCCCGTGGGGGCACTTCTACTCTGTCCTATAGGGGTCCTATGAGTCCAAATTGACAAAAGGCAATAAGTTGTGTTTGTTTTGTCTTGTTTTACAATAGGCTGGACCACATGGAACTGCCAATATACAGTCATTTGAGAGCCTCCAAAATGACAATTTACTATTACTCAACCTTATCTACATGCTCTAACTTATTCGCAGGAAGCACTGAAAGAAAATGGAAAGAAAACACAGACCCCCTATACAAAACAAAAGAAAGCAAGGAATTGGTTGGCATTAAACCATTTCAGAAAGTAGCATATGATCAAGAACTGATGGTGAAGGCCAAGGTCCAAAGGGCACCGTTGGCACTGACAAAAAATAAAGCTCCATGAATTGATGGGCCACCACTGGAGATGTTTGAACAAACTAATGCAACACTGGAAGTGCTCACTTGTCTGTGCCAAGAAATTTGGAAGACGGCTCCCTGGTCAACTGACTAGATGTCCATATCTGTGTCCATTCCAAAGAAGTGTGATCCAACAGAACACAAGTATTATCAAACAATACCATTCATATCACATGCAAGGAAAATTTTGTTGACGAGCACTAAAAAATGGTTATAGTAGAATATCAACAGGGGATTGTCAGAAATCCAAGCCAGATTAAGAAGTCAGATTAGAATGAGGGATATGCCTCATGCTAGAAAGAGTCTGGCTGAAAGCACAAAAGAAAAAGATGTTGATGTGTGTTTTATTGACTACACCAAACCACAGACTATGCTAAAACTGTGGATCATAACATACTATGAATAACCTCGTAAAGAATGAGAATTCCAGAACACTTGTGCTCATATGGAACCTGTACACGGATCAAGAGGCAATCCTTTGAACAGAACCAGCTGGTTTAAAATCAGGAAAGGAATGTGCCAGGGTTGTGTGCTTGCACCATACTCACTCAGTCTGTGTGCTGAGCAAGTAGTCGGAGAAACTGGACTCTCTGGAAAACACAGTAGCAGGCCTGGCCAAAGGCTCATTACCACATGCAGTACGCAGACGGAACATGCTCACTTGCTGAAAGTGAAGAGGACCTGAAGCACTTCCCGAGGCAGAGCAAAGACCATCGTAGTCTTCGGTTTGGACGACAGCTCAACATACAGCAAACAACACTCCTCCCAAGCGGACAACTAAGCAGCAGCATGATAAAGAGCGAGAGGATCGAAGTTGTCGGGGTTTTACTTCCAGGGCCCGTCATCCAGGTCCGTCGAAGCAGCAAGGCAAGACGTCAAATGACCTGGTGCATTGGGCAAAGTTACTGCCAAAGACCTCTTTGAAGTGTTCAAAAGCAAAAATGGCCCTTTGATAAGTAGGATGTACTTTAAGGGTTAATGGTATTTCTAATTTCCTTATATACATGCAAAAGCTGGACAGCGAATTCAGAAGATCAGAGAATCTATGCCTCTTAATTATAGTTTTGGCAAAGAACACTGAATAAACCATGGATTTCCAGAAATATGAACAAATCTATTTCGGGAGAAGTACAACCAGAATGCTTCTTAGAAGCAAGGATGTTGAGAATTTGTCTCACATACTTCAGAAACGTTAGCTGGAAGAATCAGTCCCCAGAGTTGAGCATCCTGCTTAGTGCAGTAGAGCAAATTACTCGGCATCCCCTTCTTGCCATAATGTTTGTAATTCCCACCATTTGACTGGGTTAGACAATGTGAGCGTATAATGCTTGGGAGACTAGATTGCTTGCTAATGTACATACAGCAGGTGAATGGCATTCTTGTGGAGTGTGACCTTGCAAATAAATATAGGTATAGGGGACCCAAGTTATGGGGACTGGGCAGTTTTGTCATCCTGCTAGGATTAAACTAAGCCATCCCAGAGGAGGGAAGAGGATGCCACTACAATCAAGAAAGGAGAGCCAGGAGTGGGGTGTGTCCCATGGACCCAAGATTCCTGTACTGCATCTACTTGAGCCAGGAGACAGAAAGCTGTGACACCAGAGTGTGTCACAAAAAGATGACAGAAAGCACTAACAGAGTAGTGACGGTAAGGGAAGCGACAGGAGACAGAGCAGTGGATCCCCAGCCCACACAATGAAGAAATTGAGTGCTTTGGGTCAGGAGTTTGCTGGGGGAGAATGTTGCCTCTGGTACATGATCAGCAACTCTAAAAGAGCTGTGTAACACTGAGCCAGAAGCCATGGGCCACAGATGAGAGAGGTCAAGAGCTGGAGAAGAGGCTCTCCAGATAGAAGAATTGTATCCTGATTTTGAATCATCATCTTTTACTCCCCAGTAAACCCTGACCTTGTGAGTATTGTCTGTTAGTTCTGAATATGCACTGCAATAAAGTGCTGAACGCCACGATGACGTAGTGTGCCATGGGAGGGCCAGCTGGTGTCAGAACTGGGCAAAAGGTTCAAGCATGGAACCCTGTCTGGCCTGTACTGCAGAGCAACATGCCTTGGCTGATGCTGGTGGGCGCTTTCCTCCTCCTCCTCACCCCTTGTGCCATTAGAGTGGGTCAGATAACGCCCCCAAGCCACTTTTATACTGGGCAAAGCAGAGGGTCACTGAAAGAGGAAGCCCCTCCATGGGCTGCGGCAATGGGTCCAGAGGGCAGCAGTGTGAGGCTGTCCAGGGCTGGGCAGAGTTGTGTGGTAGTGTACATGGAATCGTTATGAGTGGGGACTGCCTGGGTGTCATGAAAAACCGCTGGCGGACTTGTGTGTATTTATCCCCACCGCCTTCTAAATCACATTTACCCGAAATGAGAGAAGATCTTTGAGGAGACTGAAGCTCAGTAAGTTTGAGTAATTTTCTCAAGGTCAAACAGTGTGAGCGTCAGAACACAACTCCTGGCAGCTGAGTTCAAGGCTTGCTTTCTCTCTCTCCCTCTCCCTCACTTTCTCTTTTAGTAAAACACCGGGGCCTTAAGAAAGTTCATGGTCTTTTCATTCGATATTCCCAGGGACTTTTGAAGCCCACTCCTATCTGTGGCATACAATTTATTATTTTAGTTAGATGCGCAGAACTATCACCACCACCTCTCTTTGATTTAAAAAATAATATGCTACTGAGTTTTGGGTGGAAGGATACACAGGAAGCTAGGTTCCAACTTGACAGTTTCCACACAAACGGACCAGTCACATATGTCACGAAGCAGCACATGTATCCCTTTGTGTTCTGTTCATGCCATTTCTAATATTTTAATTTACCCACTTTCCTACCTTCTCATGTTTGCTTCTGAGCAATTGTTGGCTTCTGGGTTTCGTACAGATGTTTTTGAAATAGGGCACCAATCTTACTGGGAGTGTCTTTTATTTTGTGTATCAGACTGCAGTCTCACTGAAAGGCAATCTCAGGGCAGAGGCTCAGATCTAGTTTTAAAGAGTGTCTCAGGGCCACAGTTTCAGGGAGTCTCTGTTCCCTACTGTTCCCCTCTGTCTGGTTCTTCTTCTTTGTCTCTTTTAAGTGTGAGTTTTGCTCTACATTTTCCTCTTACTGTATCTGGGACCATCTATGGTGACCATCTATGGACAGAATGGTCGGTGCTGGTCGAGGGGGCACCATCTAGTTCTTCCAATCTCAGGTGAAATGAGGCCCTGGCTCATATCACCACGATCTCTTCCCAGAGTTTTTCATCATTTCAGACAGAAATTCTGTACCCATTAAACAATAACTCCCCATTCTCCACCGCCCCCAGTTCAAAGTTTATCCTTACAAACACTATACTATTGTGCTAGATTGAGACTCAAAGACAGAAGGAGGGCTCTGGACTGCTTCCTGAGATCAATACAACAAACAACAAAACTTTCATGGCAACAGCATGTGTAGCACAGGACATTTGTGTTCTGGAGAGGTTTTAAGGGCTGATTTTTCAGAAATGGATCACCTGGTCTTTTTCTGAGATATCTCGCAGTAGACTCAAACCATCCAGGGACTCCACATCTTCATTAGATCTTTTAAAAGAGGCAGAATGGACCAAGACTTGAGCCAAAGAGAAGCTAAATCTGTTGGTTTTCATTGTCTTCAAAGTCACAGCAAACAAGTTTCACTAAACACAAAGATTCAACCAGCTCCTTTAATGTACCAGTCCAGCGATAACTTTAAAGTGCCTCATAAGAAGCCTTTTAATCCATTGTGGATGACCCAAGAGTATAACTCACTCAGTCAGAGCCGTAGGCCAACCAAGGAATTCCTGAAACAGCCACCGAATTCCTTTTGGCCTCTGGATTCTATGCCTTTGGTCATCTAGTGTCCCCCAAACTGGGTAATTGTAGCAGAAATCCATTTTCATTATGCCATTCTTGAAACTTAAAATAGCTCCCACTGTCATAATGGTCACAAACAATCTCCTAAATCTGACATCTCAGTAACTCCATTACTTAGCCTGTCATTACCTACCTGCCCTCAATCTCACAGGCTCCTCAAATGGAGGCCTCTCCAATAGACTCATTCTTAACTTTCTACACATTTTCATAATCAGTTTGCTCTCAAGCCTTCCAGACTTTACTCCTTGAGTTCCCCTCTCCATATCCACATTAATGTCAGCGTTGTCCTTTCTTAATATACCAGCTTAAGTCTCACCTCACCCCAATGGCCTTTTCAACTAAACCTGCCAACCCTAAGGTTTGTTCTTAGAACTCTCAGGGTGGAGCCTAGAATACACATACTATCAAATGACCAATATTTCAGCTCTCTAAATAATACACAAAGAACCCCAGGACAGAGATCATACTATCCACGACATTCATTTCTTCAACATTTGTGGAGTGCCCACTCACTGCCAGGCACTGTGAACGGTGCCGGGTATAGAGATCAATGAGACACAGTCTCAGCCTCAAAAGGTTGATGGGCCAGAAGAGCAAAATGGACGAGTTTGGGCCACATGAAATTCCTATTTATGTAGGTCAAAAGTGGCCAAGTATTGGCAACTTAATAGAATTTATTCTAAATGTAAAGATAATCATCAAATAATGTTGTAAGAGCAAAAAGGAAGTATAACCAGGGAGTCTAGGGTAAGGTCTGGGATTCTCTTGGACAGTAGTAGGAATCATGCTGAGTCATAATAATTTATAGTTATGCAGCAAGAAAGGAATATTCCTAACATAGACAAAGTGGGGGGAAAAAACCAAACCAAAAATATGAGCGCTAAGAAAGACTAGTCAGTTAGTAGGATTTTGTGCTATTTGGAGTAGCTGGAGGGGAAACAAGGAATAGCCAGAGGTGGATTGGATAAAAGAGATGAGTGTCGTGTCCTGTGGGGCTTTGTTCACCATATTAAGCAGAATGATGCTTTTGTTATGAACGCGGAGAAACTTCTACAGCGTTTGAGGCCAGCATGTGGCAGAATCACGTAGTGCCCAGTGGCAGTGAGGAGGATGACTGTGATGGGTGCAAGACCGCTGTTGAATAATTGCCAGCAAAAGAGGAGGACATTTTCAACAGAGATACAGTGCTATTTGAGATTGGGAAAAAACAAAACAAAACAAAACAAACACAACCAAGGGGCTGGCCTGCCACACCCACGCAGAAGCAAAACAAGAAGAAAAGAGAGCAAGGGACTAGACCGCATACTGGTACAACAGCCCTGAGGAGGACGTCCCTGCACAGAGCTGCTAAGGCACAGAGAGGACTGTAGGGCTGACAACAGCTGAAGACACGATGTCCCCTTGCTGGGGCATACCACAATAGAGGACAATACTGGGGACACATGGTGGGGAGTGTGTCTGGTCTGACCCCCTCCAACCCCCCACCTCCACACACACACAGTGGGGTGAACCAAAAAGGGAACATAATAGATCAGCAAGAGGAGCCAAGCCAAGCCACAAGCCCCCTGAGGAGCACCCAAAATAGACTTCAGGTTAGGAGGGGTAGTTTCCAGAACCAACACCCCCGCCCCCCACTCGGGACTTGTGGGGAGACAGTCATAAAGATCAGAGGATAGACCTGGAATTATGTATGCTTTTTTTGTTTTACTTCTTTTTTTGCTAATTTTTTTCTTTCCTTTTCTCTTTTTATTCAATCATTTGCTTTCTTTTTGTTTTAAACCATCTCTGTCACTGTTGTTTTGCCTATCTACATAAGATAGGCATGGGAAGCAAGCCCAAGGAGAAAGCAACTGGACTGACAGTTCCGGGGAGACCTGGGGGAGGATGAGGAGGTGGGGAGAGGAGCATGAGCAAGCAACACCACAGACAGGGAACAACTAGGAAATTAAAAGGAGGGCACAGAGATCCCGGTGGTGCTGGAGCAACAGCAATCTAGCGAAAAGGAAGTACTAAGAGGCAGAAGAAGGGTGAGTATGATGGTGGGGCAGAAGGAAGGTAAAAGGAAACAGAAGAAAGATCAAGGAAGCAAAGCTATGGATAGAGGTATAAACATAGGTGTGCACTTGTATAAATATATTAATTCACAAAAAATAGAGGTACTGGCTGATGTACATATATTTATATGTCAAAACACCGAGGAAGTAGATGGACTTTGGGCCTCTGCTCAAACCCTCCCTCAACGCAAGAACACTTTGTTCTAACAAACTGGCATTCTGTGATGCTTAGCCTCCCGACAAGATCACTGAAGACATATTGGGTACATAAGTAAATATGGTGAAGAAAGCTAATGGTGCCGGGCTATCAAAAGATATAGCCTGCGGCCATCTAGCAGAGAACCAACAGCCCATATGGAAAATACACACCAACCTGTGCAATCATGAGGTGTTGACAGAATCAGGTACCAGGCCCAGAAGACCCAAAACAAAACAAAACAAAAAACATATTGTTGAGAACGAGGGGAGTTGGAGCAGAGACTGAAAACCCATCTGTAGACAATAGGATATCTCCTCAGAGAAGGGTCACAAGGAAGGAATGAGTCAACCAGGGTACAGTATAGCATCGATGAAACACACAATAGTCCTCTGGTTCTTTGAGGCTTCCTCCCCACCTCCCCCCTACACACACTCCACTTTAATGAGCCTAGTCCTGCCTTTCAGTTCTGCCTAGACCGGAACATGTACACTGGTACAGATAAGAGGTCACGACATGAAATACAGGTCCGATAAACCCCTTGGGAACAGAAATGGGAGTAGCAATACCAGGAGAGTAGGGGGAAGGTGGGGAGATGAGGGGAAGAAAAGGGAACCGATCGCAATGATCAACGCATACCCCTCCCCATCCAGTGGGATGAACAGCAGAAATGTGGATGAACGGAGACAGCGGTCGGTGTAAGATATGAAAATAATAATAATTTATCAAGGGGTCACAAGGGTAGGAAGGGGTGGAGGAAGGGGGAAAAAAGAGGAGCAGATACCAAGGGCTCAAATAGAAGGTAAATGTTTAGAAAATGATTATGGCAACATATATGCTAATATGCTTGGTACAATTGATGTATGGAATATTATAAGAGCTGTAAGAGCCCCCAATAAAATAATTTTTTAAAAAACGAATGGGAATAAACCCCAAATTCACTGCTATTGAGTCAATATTAACTCATAGTGACCCTATAGGACAGGGCAGAACTGCTCTTATGAATTTCTGAGACTGTAACTGTTTACGGAAGTAGAAAGCTATGT
>NW_022103924.1:3686613-3701077 GCF_000313985.2 Echinops telfairi
TGAACTGCTGACCTTGAATTCATTTGATTTTGCATGCTCTCGCCTATGGTTTTCCTGCTTCCTGCTTCATCTGCTCTTGTAACAACATGAATCAGGAGAAGCCTCCAGTTCTACACCTGAGCCATGGACTTGAACAGGACTGAAATTACCTGCTTCTCCAGCTGGGTGAGCCATTGATTGATATAAACTTCTGGTTTTGCTTCTCTAGAGAACCCAGCCTAGCACAGATGGTAAGTGGGTGGTGAAGCATTCACATCCCATCCTCTAGAAAGGAGACTTGGGTGCCACCAGCACAAACAAGACTGTGACTGTCAACCCCGATACCCTGCCCACATTCTCTGGGGTCATTTTCGTGCACACCAGTTCTTGGCAGGCTCTCTGGGACTCTGTCAGAGTGGCTTTAGAGTGACTTATCCATTTTGCCTACAAACACAGAGCTGTACTTCGGAAGCTAAGTCTCTCCAAACAATGACATTAAAAAGCAAAGATATAATTTGATGACTAAGGTGCACCTGACCCAAGCCAAGACATAGTTTTTCAGTTAACTCACATGCAGAATAAACCGAAACTTTAGACTTTCCATTTAAAACAAAGGCAGTATAAGTTAACAGAAATACAGCATATTCAATTTAAATTTTGTATGATAAAAATAGGTATGTGACTGGTTTCCATCAAGCTAATTAAAGAAAGGCCCCGTCGCGGTTCTCTGGTGAACGAAGGTCACTGGATATTCATTCCAATCTAAGTTGCTGTTGCTCTACCTGTGGGAACTCCTGAGGGCCTGCTGAGCCTTCCTAGCCTGTGGGTCCTCCTTCCCCCTTGAATCAGGAATCCTCCTCTCCTTCCACCTCAACTGCAGGCGATTTTTGCTCACAGTTATTTTATTTCAAAACCCCAAATCCAAGTTCACTGCCATCAATCAAGTCAATGCTGACTCATAGCTATAAATCCTGGGATCTGAGTCAAGGCACACTCATTTCTAGTCCACCTCTCCAGACAGAATCTCATGTGTGATCATACTAAGACAGAGAGGTTAGCACTGGGCTTCTGAAAGGGGTAAGGGTACATGTGGGTTTTGTTTACTAATCGCCATCGAATTGGCTCCAGATTATGACCCCAGGGACAACAGAAAAAGCACGTTGCCTGATCCTCTTCCAGCTTCACAGTCACTCTATGCTTCCATTGGTTGTTGCACCAACTGTGGATGTTGAATGCCTTCCTATCCAGGCATCTTCCACACCTGTATCATGTAATGTTTTATGTGATCCATAAGGTTTTCACTGGGAAGTAGATCACCTTTTTACCCACTTGTCCTAGTCTAGAAGTCCTGCAGAAAGCCTTCCAACATGGACTCACTGGTATTTGAAATGCTGACACCATAGTATGAGCAAGCAAGCTACCACAATCTGACCAAGTGACGGACAGGTGCAGAGATGTGCCTGCATTTCTAGACTTGAAGGGAGAATATGGTTGATGTCCTTTTTTCTAGTGGGGCAGGAGGCAAGGGAAAGGAGAATGGAGAAGGTTGGAACTAAACCCGGAAGACAATGAGAGAAGGGGCTTGGCGGGGAATAATGGAAGGGTTCCTGAGTGGCCATGAGGGATTCCAAGAAACTGCCAGAGACCCTGTCCCTCTCAGTCATCAGGCAGGGGAGCAGCAGAGGCCAACAGAATGTCCAGGCTGGACGGGGCTCTCCAGGGAGGCGAATCTCTCCGCGAGGTAGGCTTGCGTAGCTGAGAAGGGAAGTGCTCCCACACGTGTTTGGGAAAGACAGCTGCATTAGTCAAGGATTAGATGTGAAGTTTTTAAGAAAAATTTCAGAGGCAAAAAGTTCACCTATTATAAAGAGAGAGTTTCTGTGTAGATTTTTTAATGGGGAAAAAAAGTCTTCATATTTTAAATGGAAGTCTCGTGCTTCTGCATCAAGCCTGTGCACAAGGCATTTATTCCATTTGGACGAAGGACAGAGTTATAGACGCGGCCTTCCTTTCTCTCTTGCAGGGGGATGGCTTCGTTACTGATGGGCCAGGTATTCAGGATTTGAAAGGCAGGGTGTGATGTTCTCGTTGATCTAAAATCAGGTCAGCTGTGGAGGCAGCAAGTGAGAGGAAGAGCCCAGTCCAACGCTGCTTGTCAGCACCTCTTTAGCATGATGTATTTTAATGTTTTTCTCAGCATGAGCTTGACTTTAACAATGAATTCAGAAGAAAGGAGAAGAGACAATAAATCACAAACAATAAAAAGCAACAGAGATGTCTTCTGACCCCGATGCTGTAGCTCTTCAATCCCGAGGGTGCTGTCAGACTGTGCTAACGGAAAGCACTTAGAGAGATGCCGGAATTGAGCTGGACCCTCGAGACAAGAGACAGAGAAGCTTTTCAGAAGCCCCAGCATCTTCTTGGGCAAGAGTCACGAGTGCTGCTCTGGTCCAGAAGGAAGCCTTAAAGCAAATGTGGACAAGAGAGCATGGAGTGAGGGCCGGACAGGGGGCACCAGTAGCGAAGTCAAGCCTCATTGAAGGTTCTGCCCAGGGCTGGAGGAGAGCAGAAGATGGGAGAGGCATTGTGAAAATAAACAAATGACCAAAGGCTTAGAGTCAGGAATGTGAACCCTAACAATCTGAAGTGACAAGCAAAGCGCCATGTCAGGAGCCTACAGCCTCACCACAGGCTCCTCGGCCAGCAAAGTCAGGGAAGGACCAGCACACACCAGGAACGGTTGCAACCAAATGAAATTTAGAACAAAGCCAATCCAAGTGAGACTTGGTAAGGTCCACGATTCAACCCTGGAATGTATAGGACAGATAACTGGGAGACAGTTCTTATAAATCAATGAAATTGGTGAGGCCGAGCCAAACAAAACTGTATACTTTGTTTTCTCACTTTGTTCATACCCCAGTATCAATCAGTACAACACGGGGTGTCCTTTTTATTTTCACGTAGTTTTATTGGCACATATCATATGATATAATCACTCAGTCATATTAAGAAAATTTGTGCAATCACCACCACAATTAATTCCAGAACATTTTCTTCTCATACTCATTGTTGTTACCTCCCCACTCAATCCAGTTACTATCTCTATGGATAACAATAAGTTCTCTTTATTTCCAACATCTTTTTAAGTAAGCAGAGACAGGTTGTCATGTGCCAAAAGAAAAAGGTGTTTCATCCAAGGATACCTATTTTTTTAAAATAATCAAAATATTTTATTGTGGCAACACTAACTGTGGACAACCACTACTACCTGCTTCCACATATTTCCATCACTCTATTACTCAAGTACCTCCTTCTCATTTCTCTCTCATTCTTACCAGCTCTGCATAGCCACTAGTGAATTCTGGCCTCCATGCACATACATATTTTGAATATGTCATATAAATGGGATCATACAATATTTGTCCTTTTTTGACTAACTTATTTCATTCAGCATCATATTCCAAGATTGATTTTGTAGCATGTATCAGAACAGCTTTCCTCTATCTGCTTAGAGAACATTTCTTTGTATGGCAGTATCATATTTTCCTTATCATTTGTTGATACACACTTGGCTCGTTTTTTACCTTTTAGCTCTTGTGGCTAGTGCTGCAAATGAACACTGGTGTACAAGCATTGAGTTGTGTTTCTGCCTTCAGTTTTTTTGGGGTAGGCTTGTATACCTAAGAATTGCTGGGTCACAAAGCATTGCATTGGGTAAATCTTCTGCACAAGACCTTTTTAGGGGGTGGCAAAGCCGAGATGTTACTAAGTAGAGCCTGACCCCATCATCTGCATGTGAAGATTGGGCACTGACTAAGAAGGACCAAAAAAGAACTGATGAATTTGAATTATGGTGCTGGCAAGGAGTTCTGAATTACCATAAACTGCCAAAAGAACAACAACAACAACGAAATCTGTCTTGGAAAAAGTACGTCCAGAACTTCTGCTCCTTAGAGGCAAAAATGGCAAGATTTCTCGTACGTCGGACATGTTGTCAGGAGAGACCAACCTCTGTTGAAGGACACCAAGACTGGTAAAATAGAGGGGCAGTGCAAAAGAGGAAAGCCCTCGACAAGATGGATGGACACAGTGGCTACAACAATGGGCTCAAACATAAGAACAATTGTGAGGATGGTGCAGGACCAGGCAGTGCTTCATTACTTGACGGCAAACAACAAGACAGCTCTATAGTTAGCCTTTTGAGGTATTGACAGACTATTTTCCATAGTGGTGTACCATTTTATAATCCCATCAGCCACGGGTGAGGTTTCCAATTTCTGCATATCTTCACCAACTTGTTATCGTCCACATCCTTATGCCGACTTTTGTGTCTCTCAGGGGCTTAGGACACCAGTAGTTTATAGATATAGCAGTGTATATATGAAACTACAGGCTAAAACACACAGAACTAAATGCTATTTTGAGCTCCTTGAAGGCAGGGTTGCAGTGTTGGGAAAAGAGAATAGCTTTTAAACTCCTGCTTTACTCCTTGTCTACTGTATCCTGTTGTCCACTGTGTTGCGCCTTTCTGAGCAAAGAGGTGAAACCATGAAGAGCGCTGAGAAATGACTGGCCAGGAAGATGGAGGAGAAGTGAGAAATCAAGAAGAGAGAAGATTTTTAGGAAGAAGTGGTCAGCCCAGGGGGCAGGCTGCTTCAAAGATGATTATTGTTTTAAAGTTTCCACTGCTTCAGGCCACGTGCAGCCTTGTGTCAAGACACGAATCAAGTGTTCTTGATCCATCCCATCAAGGCTGTCCTGTAGCTCCGGTGGGGAGGAAAGGGAGGAAGGATAGTCTCTCTGGGCATGGTGCTATTTTAAGAAACATCGTTCCCAAGCCTTTTTTTGCCTGGGAAAACAAATAAACAAAATCTAGAGACAGATTTTTGTGATTCTTGTTCCTCTTTCTGCTGTCAATAATTTCTAGGTTCTCTGTGTTCAAGTAAGGGCAAATTCTAGGTTATGAGGGCAAACCCAATCAAGACTACATATAATTCTGTATAAGTTCAAAATAAGTGTATCTGATAACAATATTTTCCATATTGTTAGAAAAAAAGTCTTTCAAAAGTCAGTTTAGAGTTAGCCTAAATTTAGGCAAACACAATTTATGAATAATAAGACAAAGAAAAACAAATGCCAAAATAAACCTTCTTTCACAAGGGTCTAAAAATACTGTATTCTTTCTCCCTTCTCCAAAGACAAAGGAAAAATCTTGGCTGTCAGAAGCTGGATTGGTCGCAGCTCCCTGGAAGTCACATGTGTAGTGACTTCCCATACTACACAGTGACTTTCCCAGGCTCCTTTGTTGGTTCCTCGTCTTCCTCCCAGCCCTCTCCATCTGCTTTCCCCTCTGCTGGGTGATTTAAATAGGCTCAGAATTTCCTAATACTCATAGGTGCAATGTCCAACCTCTCCCTTGGTCAGTCTAACTGCCTTACAACTTGGAGATAGAATGCATCAACGAATGTTAATTACAGTGCACTCCACCCTGACTTCAAAAGACAATAATCATACAGAATCAAAGGCATCAAAATCTTACAGAATAGAGCTGGTCACTTAGTTGGGGAACTGAGCAGTGAAGGGTTTTACACAGTTATGTGGTTCACACACAAATATGTTTTATTGTCACCCATCTTGAAACAAATGTCATCTGGCTCTCTCCTTGCGCCCTACCATTGCTTTGTTTCATAAGCAAGGTTCTCTTATAAGTCTGCACTCACTGATTATCCTTCCTGACCTTCCCTTCGCTCTTCCATCCCCTTCGGTCCGGCTTCCTCTCCATCACTCCTGAGCAGATGCAAAAATGCTAAGGTCACCAACATCTTGGATGTGGTCCATGACAAAGGCAACTTTTCTCTCTTCATTTTATACCACCTCTCAGGCAGGAGCATCCACAGACTTGGTCACGTCAACTTTTCTAACTCTGTTTTGGGGGTTCCACGACCCCCAGTGTCCTGGTTTTCAAAGCATACATGGACTTTCCCAGGTCCCTGTACTGGTTTCAATGGGCTCATAATGTCATACTATGTATAGGCTGAATATTCCAACCTCTCCATTGGCTCCTGACTTGCAGATCCTACAGAGTTCTTAATATTGACTAGCTGAAAGTATTTTTCCAGTCCTTGCTGTCAGTTAGAAGCGTTGGTGGTGTAATGGGTTACACATTGGGCTAACCATGAGGTTGGCAGTTTGAAACTTCCAGCCAGTCTGAGGGGGCAAGATGAGGCTTTCTATTCCCACAAAGAGTAGTTACCATTTTAGAAGCATACAGGGGAAGTTCTACTTTGTCTCATAAGGTCACCATGCGTCAGAATTGACTCGATGCCATGAGTTTTTTTGGTTTTGCCTGTCAGTTTGTTGCACTCAGATGTCTTGCAAGTTGCTTAATGCTGGAAGCTATGTCACTGGCATCTCACATGCCAGTAGGGTCATCCATGGTAGATACAGCAGAACTTCCAGACTAAGACAGACTATGAAGAAAGGGCTGGTGGTCTACTTCTGAAAATGAGCCGGTTAAACCCTAGGGATTACAACAAAATATTATTTGATATAGTACTGGAAGGGGAGCCCCCCAGGTTGGAGGCAGTAGCTAACAACAATAAGCGTAAGCATGTCAATGGTCTTGAAAATGGTACAAGATGGGTAACTTTTCCTTCTGTTGTGTACCGCATTACCGTGAGTCAGAGCCAAACTCAACAGCAATGAACAACACTGGCCATCTCAAATTTAACTCCTGTAAAATGGAAGTCTTCTTCTTTTTTTTTTTCCCCCTTCCAGAGTCAGCTTGTCTAAGAGTCTTCAAAACACCAATAAACAGCACCATCACCTATCCTGGACACTCTCATTTCCTGCTTTTCTACAAAAACCAATTCTACTGCCAAAATGGTCTGCTGTTTGCTTCTGTTGTGGCCTATCCAGGCCCTTTTACATCATCTCCTGCAACATGCTACCTCTTCTTCTCGTTCCCGTCTGCTGCCTACACCTCATTTCCCACAGCAGCTGGAAAAGCACTGTAAGACGCAGGACAATTGCCAGCCTCCTGCTGAAGGCTCTGCGACTGCTCCCATCACACTTGCAGTACGGCTTGCCTGATGTGGTTCCTGCCTGCCTCTTACCATTCCTTCCTCTGCTAAACCCTTTCCGATCTCTGGATCTTGGTGCTCGTCCTGCTACCAGGCTCCTTCTCAGTCTCTTGCCTCCTCAGCAAGTCCCTCAGTCACCCCAAGAATCACTGTGAATTCCATACCACTCTCTCGCCCCACTAGAATTAGCTGTGCATGCAGTAGGGACCTCTGCTAAATAGAAAGCTCCTGAGAGCAGGGGCTTCGTCCTCTTCAGCCCCCTGTCCCTGTGCAAATGTCCTGCCTGGCACCATGTTGGAGCCCAGTAAACATTTGCTGAGGGATTAGAAGCATACACAGCAGGGCTGGGCTGAGAACACAGGGCTCCTGGCTCCAGGCCCACTGCTTCCCACTGCCCTAACCGCTGCTCTCCTGAACAATGGGTGAGTCAGACCAGCCGCCCAGCTAGCGTGCAAACTTGGGACCTTTCTGTGGGAAGAGCGGAGTCTCACACCCTCATCCTGCAGTGCTGCACACAGCCAGCAGCCCAAGGTCAGGCCAGGCTATGGTGGGTTTCCACCAGGTGTCTATCTGGAGGAGAGCTTCAGTCAGTGGTCACAAGGAGTGGATGCTAACTCAAAGCACAGGGCAACAACACTAGCCAAGGCAGGCTTCTGTTGGAAGGCAAACTGGCCTTCCAAAGTGGGGAGAGGAGAAGGACAACCCCCAGGTGGCTCTCCCTTCCCACCTGTCTAATTTCTGGCCAAGACATGTGATTCTAGCCCAGACAGAGCAGAAGGCCCAGTTTCTGTCATCATAAAGCCTCAGTTCTCCCAAGGCCTAGGCATGAGGTAGGGCATTACAGTAGCGAAGGATGAGGTAGTGGATGCTCAGTGACAAAATCCTCTCCTTCCATGCAGGAGGCGGCTCGAGTTCCAGCCAATGCACCTTAGACGCAGTCACCACCTGTATGCCAATGCTCACAGGCTTGCTGCTATGATGCTGAATGAGTTTCAGCTGAGTTTGCAGGCTAGGGTGGATTAGAAAGAAAGGCCTGGCAATCTACTTCCAAAAATCACTCGGTGAAACTTAGAGATGACAACAGTCTGATTGCATCACAGAGATGCAGCAGGACCAAGCAAAGTGTCACCTTGACGGGTATGGGGTCCCCATGAGGCACAGGCCAATTCTACGCTGGCAATTCAACAGAACAGTAAAGACAATGAGAAAAGCAAAAAGTGATGAATATGGCAAAGAAGTTATCCTAAAAATGCTGTAAGGCACAGCATGAAAGAAAACCAACAAACCAACAAACAAACCTACCATGCCGGGAGCAGACTCCTCCCACAGAGCAGGAGTGAGCAGGAGCTGCTCCCTATTGGGGTCCACCCGAAACCAAAAGCCCCCTTGACACCCATCTGTTCCTACTAAACACTTGGAGCGTTTTCCCAACGCATTTTCTCCCTGGGTCTAAAGAGTTCCATTCTGCCAGGCCTCCGAAGCATGTCTGCAGCCCCCAGGTAAAGAGACTAACAGAGTTTCAATTAGGTCCAAAAGATGGATGGTGTTGTGGTTCCTTTTTCCCCCTGAATGGTGACACCAAGCGGGAAGGAGTGTCAGAAAGTAAGTCCAAGCTCAGCCCCTGGAAGACTCAAACACAGCAATCACTGGGAGGATGAGTCACTCGGATCATCAGATGACCCAGATGCTGCTCGCAGGGAAGAAGAGGGCGGGAGCAGAAGGGGAAGGCGACCAGTGAAGGTGATGCTTTACCTGAGCACTTGCAACTCTTCTGCTGAGTTCTGCACCTCTTCTTGGAGGCGGCGCCAGCGCAAGCAGGCCCGCAGCTCTTGTTGCTCCTGGGCCTCCAGTGGGGCCAGCTGCTGGACCACAGACAAACACACAAACACATGCACAAAACTCGGTCACTGCAGCTTTCCTTGGGCTGGTCAAGAGCTCCCTGATGTGATGGCCTGCTTTGGTTCCAGGGAGGGGGTGACATCGTCAGCTCTCCACTCCCTGGAAAGTCAAGGGGACCAGGAGCCTCCGGGTCCCACCAATGAAGAACCAACAGAGCGCTGTGAGGCCCCCACCCTGCTCCCTCCGCCCACTGCCCCCCACCCCACAACTTGGCCTGGCCTGAGGGGCTGGCTTCCCGGGGGACTGTTTCCACTTTGAGTCCATCCAGCCCTCCCCTGCTTTGTCTTTCTGTGCAGGGTGGGGAAGGTCCCCTTCGTCTCCCTCCCATCCTTCCCAGTCCTCAGTTTTGTTAAGAACTGTTTACAGTGGGGCCTGCTAATGAAACCCAGATGATTCTGTTGCACGGAACCAGCAGGGGCTGAGTGCCAGTACTCATTTGGGGGAGGAGCAGGCCCCCTCTCCAACCCCCCCACCCCACCCCACCCCACCCCACCCCCGGCCTGGGGCTCAGGATCAGCAGCTATCACTGGGACAGGGAACTTGGCTGAGCAGCTGGAGGGTCCCCTCCAGAGGGAGGGGGTCAGAGAGCCCACTGGGAAGGAGGAGTATCTGAGTCCAGTCAGGCACTTCTCACAGACTCTGGAAAGGAAGAAGCAGAAAACCCACACTCACTGCCATCAAGTTGATGCTAACTCACAGTGAGCCTGTAGGTCAAGGCAGAACTGACTCTGCGAGTTTCCGAGAGTAACTCTTTATGGGAGTAGAAAGCTCTGCCTTTCGGAGTAGTTGGTGATTTCAAACTGCTGACCTTTCCAAAATGGTACCTAATAATTCTGTCCAGGAGCCCTGGTGCTGGACTGGGTTAATCACTGGGCTGCTAAGCTCTGCTGTTCAAACCTGGGGGCTCTTCCACGGGCCAAAGATGCAGCTGTCTCTGACACCCTGGGGGAAGTGCTACTTTGTTCGATGGGGTCCCTGAGAGCGGAGTCAGACCCGATAGAAGCGAGTAGAACTTCCACCAGCGTGTGTCCGAGACAGCCGCAATGTTTGTGAGTTTGTGCTTTGGGACTAATTCTTTTGAAGGAGCCCTGGTGGCGTGGTGGGTAAAGTGTACAGCTGCCACCAAAAGGTCTGTGTTTTGAACCCCCCAGCTGCTCTATAGGAGGAAGCTATAGTAGTCGGTTTTGGTACACATTTTCAGCCTTGGGAACCCTGCCAGGGAAGTTCTATTTTATCCTATAGGCTCATTAATTGTAGAATCATCTTGATAGCAGTGGTTTGGGTTGTGATCATGCATTCGGAGTCCTTCACTGGTGCAAATGTTAGCATACTGCTAACCCCAACACTGCTGGCTCAAATTCATCCAGAGGTGCCTCAGAAGAAAGGTCTGGTGTCCTACGGCCCGAAATCAACAAGTGAAAACCCTGTGGAGCCCAGCCAGGAGGTGGAGTCTACTCAAGGGAACTTGTTTTTCAATAGACATTTACTGAGGCAGGTCCAGGGGTCGGGGTTAAGGGCCGGGGCAGGGCAGAGGTCAGTGAGAGGCAGGTTGAGGAAGAAGCCCTGAGATGCAGCCAACATTGGAGGCACATGTCAGAGGCTTTCCTGAGGAGGAAGTGGGGGCTGCACTGTCCTCAGGGAGCATGGCGTCAGCAGGAGGGGCTGCACTCCTGGAAATGAATGTATTCCGGGCCGGAAAGACTGTGGGGAATGGGGTCAGGCTGGGAGCAGGTGCCACCGAGGAGGGAGGCAGCGGGGCTGAGAGGCCAGACATCAGCAGATGCTGTGTGCCCTGAGGCTGACTGTAGACTTCCTCCAGCTTAAAGACCTGAGCTGCATGCATTTCGTAGCCTTGGTCAGGGATTCCACCCTCTCCACCTTTATTTCACCCAGCTGCCTAATCATCAGTGCTGCAGGGTACAGACTCCTACCAGGGACCTAAGCGCCTTGTCACCCTCAGGCCATACCTGCAGAGCCAACACTGACAGGAGGGTCAATGAAGCAGCCAACTCTTTCCTGCCCACAGAGGGCCCGCTCTGGTTGGCAGGCTGGTGTGGGCCTTTGTCAGAGACAGCACCAGTTCAGCAATTCGAAATCACAAGCTGCTCCATGGGAGAAAGACTGGGCTTTCTTCTCCTGTTCAGTCACAGTCTTGGATGCCCAGAAGGGTCGCTAGGACTCAGCGCTGACTTGAAGGCAGTGAGTTGGTAATTGTCTGTTGAGCGTAATTTTCCTGAAGGGTGCAGAACCCTCTGCTCTCTAGGCTGTGAGCCCGGCAGGGAGCAGGGACACTTGGGCCTTGTCCATGCTGCCATCTCCCCAGAAAACACGACAGTGCCCATCAAGTAACTCAGCACCACCATTGGCAAATGCCAAACAGGCTCCAAGTCACGGGGACCCCATGTGTGTGAGAGAATTGTCCTCCATAGGGCTTTCCATCGCTAGCTACTTGCAAGTTGAGCACCAAGCCTCCTTCCAAAGTGCCCCTGGATGGCCTGGCATCTCCACCTCCAACCTTTCAGTTAGCAGCCTAGCCTGTTCACCACTCCCATTCCCCAGGGGCTCCCGTTGAAGGAACAAATGACCAGGCATAGAATTTGATGCTGGGTAAGAAATGCATGTGGTCATCTTGCACCTACCTGTTGTGCTTCAGCCCAAAAGACGTCTTCCAAGTAAGTGGCAAACCCTTCACTGAGCCACTCCTCAGTCCAGTCTCGGGCCCCGATGGCCAGACCAAACCAGGAGTGAGCAATCTCATGGCACAGCCGGGTCCCGCAGAGGTGGCTGCTTCCAGTCAAAGCACTCTGGGAGAGGAAGATGAGGTGTGGGCTGTGGATGAAGAGGACAAACACATGAAGTCCTGTTAGAGGCTGCCCTGATGGCTGCTGTCCATGCCCTGCAAGCCCATTATCCTCATGTGCATGCCAGAGCCTGACCCCTAGGCAAGTGGCAGTTTACGTTTCTGGCAGACGCTCAGGTGGCTGTTTGTGCCAAGCAGTTGTCCCCATCATCAAATGGCTGTTACCTGTAATAAGTAGCCTGGCTGAAATTTTACAGTTTTTGTTTTGTTTTGTTTTAAAGAGTACAAGGCCCGCAGAAAGCATTAATCTGATCCCTGGACTGAAAAGGGAGGGCAGGTGTGAGAAACATGAAGCCCAGGCTGCCGGGGGAATGGTCAAAGACCACCTGTCAGTCAAAAATCTGAGCAGCTTAAAGACAAATGGAGAAAGCATGCAGAAGGACTGGAAGCATCTGGAAGAATGGAGGCAAACATTTTCCACTTCACACTGGGGCTGGCCACTGAGTCACCAAACCAACAGGTGCCAGGGCTGGGTGAGGTTTCCAAGAAGCTACATAAGAGCTGAGTCTCCTGGGTCACAGGTATCCAGTGGTATTAACTCTGACCTGGACGTGATTACACACTCACACACATAACAAGATGATGCTGAGAGAGAAGACCTAGAGCGAACCCACCCAGGTGCACACACAGCCCCGGGGCTGGCACTGGCCGGGAAGATTTAACTAATCTCATTTTCAATACCTCCTCTGAAAACCCCAAACACCATGATTAGAATTGCAGAGGTGAAATGTGAGGAAGGAAGATTGAAGAAAGAAGAGGTGAACAGAATACCTCCGATGTTCCCCTTTAGCTTCCATTGTTTGCCTAGGACTTGTTTACAGGTTTCCTCATGAAGAATGCGCTCTTAAAACAACCAACCCCAAAGCCTCTCTTCCCTTCAATTGAATAGAAACAGCTGTAACGCCTTCCAAATCAAGAAACCGATACACTGGCTCCTTCCAGCAAAGCCACGTGTTTGTCCTCGTGTTGTATCCACACCAGCCAATGCTGCTTGCAGAGTGTCTTGCACCCCAAGCCCACCTGCGTTATTTCCCCTGCACAGCACTGCGCGCTCAGTTTGAAGCATTCCACTGAAGGGCGAACAGGACAGCTTCTACAGCGCTGCCCCACACATGAAAAACTCTCCCTGAGGGCCGAGAGTGGCTGCCTGAAATCCCTGCCTCAGGGGAGTCCCTTGGGGGGTGCGGTCAACAAACTTGGTTGCCACGGTTGGAGGTTTAAGTTCACCCAGAGGCGCCTTGGGAAAAACTGGCCCAAATCCTCCCTTGAAGACCCCTAGGGCACAGGCGGGGCTGCCCTGAATTGACTTGATGGCAAACAGTTCGGTGTTTTTAGGGGGAGGGCATTTAGGACTGAAGGGTTCAATGTAACAACTGTCAATGGGGTTGTTTGTGTGTTGTTGACTCAATTCCAACTCGCAGACACCCTACAGCACTGAGTAGAACTGCCCCCAGATGATTCCAAAGGCTGGAATCTTTACCGAAGCAGGCCACCGCCTCAGCTTTCTCCTGTGAAGTGGCTTGTGGGTTCAAAGTACCAACCTTGTGGTTAGCTGCCTAGTGCTTTACCCATTGCACTATCAAGGCTCCTTCTGCCAACAGTTCGGAGCATTGACCCAAGAATGAAAAGAATAAACAAAACCATTAAACCAGACCAAATGACAAAATGGTCAGGAAGGAGACAGATGCCTAAACGCTAATAGACTGCTGGTCCTGAGAAAGGCACTCCTGTTGAGAAGACAAGTGGTGCAGCCTGGCAAGAGAGCAAACGACCTCTTGCTCTGGCATGGGCAGCACTACAAAGAAAAGCCACAGAAATACACCCGGTAAATAACATTCCAGACATACTCCTGGCAGCCATGCACCCTTTTGGCTAAAACAAAACAGAAGTAACTTCAGGCTTTATAAACAGACTTAAAGACAGAGTTGCGTTGGAAGGATCCCCCAGTGAGCCAGCCAGCCAGCCAGATGGTGCACCAGCAGTCACACACTGTCTCACTGACCGAGCAAGGCTGGACACACTGATGCGGATGGCGCAGCGGACCACTGAAGAGAAAGCCCCCAACAATGGTCAAGGGTGGCCTGCCGAGGCCCATCTATGCAAATGAAGTCTGCTGGGCATGAGAGCAGCTGTGTGAGGGTGGCATTTCATCTCTTTGCCCTTTCCTGTCTCTCGCTTGAGTAGTCTTTGTTGTCTCTAGCATATGCCCCTCACCACCTGGCAGTAGCTTGGAGACACCACCACCAGCCTTGGTGCACCAGGGTGGGCCTTAGCCTTGCTGGAGACAAACCAAACTTCCACTTCCTCTCCCCAAACCTTTCTTCCCAGGGGACGGATCCATGGATTCCCACTGTCCTGGTCTGGAAGGAAGGACATCCAATGATATAAAAACGGCCCTGTTATTACTGACAAGCTTTCTCTCTGAGGCACAATTTTTAAGCTGAGAACCAGACCCTACGCCCGTCTGCAGCCCGTTTTGCCCCTCGAAGGCGGGAAGGGAACTATCAGGGCGCTCTAGGTGCCGGGTTAGAATCCCCTTTGAAAAAAACAACTTTTTTTTCTTTTCTTTTTTTAAAAAAATCATTTTATTAGGGGCTCATACAACTCTTATCACAATCCATACACACATCAATTGTGTAAAGCG
>NW_022103924.1:3705778-3712720 GCF_000313985.2 Echinops telfairi
ACCAATTTGGATCGCTTGTTGTTCCCTTTTCCCTGGGTTTGTTAACACCTCTTCCCTTCTCCCCACCCCCCCCTCTCCCATGTCCCCCGGAACTGTCAGTCTCGTTGTTTTCTCCTCCAGATTGTCCTCCAGACAAACCTGCGGAGAAAAAAACAACTTCTTTCTTCAAAGCAAATGGAAAACATGGAGTGAGGTTTTGTTTTTTATTTTTAACAAAATTCTGACATAAAAGGGTCAATAGAATTTCCTTTCAGGGAGAATTTCCTTCCCTTCTTTTGACCCTACATGTCTGAATTACTCATGTTAAGGAGAATGGTTAAAGCTCTTGTCTTTGTATTTTAAACAGCTTTTCCTCAAGCGTGGGTAAGAAAAAGAAAGCTAACTTCAAGGAATTACATTAGTCTCTCACCAACACCATCATTTACTGAGTGTCCACCTTCAAAACAGACTGAGTTCTTAGAATTTTCTCCTCCGACCTTAACCTTGATTTATGTGTCTTATCTTGGCTCCTTCCTCCAACCCACACTTCTCAGAACTTTCTTCGTCGTCCCACTCAGCCTTCTGGTGTTCCATCTTCACGCTGACAAAGCCCACTGTGAAACAGGGGTTTCCTTTCTTTCCCCTTGAAGGGGTCTGTGTCAACTGCATCAGGAAATGCTAGAGAAGGTGCGAGAGCATCCCTTCAATGGCGTCTCTGCCTTCAGAATGGATCCTTTTTTAGTTTTAGTTTGGGTTTTGTTTTTAAACCACAAACTTATCTTTTCCCTAATGAGGGTGAGGAGGGGCGGAGTCCCAAATGTATTCTGTTCTCAAAATTCACTAAACCTCTAGCTTGGATGAGGGGGCTTCAAAAGGTTTGTGGGAGAATTCCATAATCTTTCAATTCCATTTTTCCATGGACTTGTATGTGTGTGTCTTAAGTATTTTTTTAATTAAAAAAATGTAATCCATTCTTCAATTGTATCAAGCACATTTGTACATATGTTGCCGTCCATGGACTTTCTTAAGCCCCCTGGTCTTCTCAATCTTAAATGCTCTCTTGTTATAAGTGGTCTGAAGGGGGCAGAAGGAAGATGCGTGTTTTTCCTCCTCAGGAGATCACTTACACAGCCACAGCGGCCTCTTAGACAAAAGCCAAATGGCACTACTGCAAGGCCACTGCCTTGCCCTTTTGAGGTTAAAAGTACCATGTCTGCTCTGAAAGTAGCTTCTCAAGGCTGTTCTTAAACTACCCACTGCCTAGATTAGAATGCTGCGTCCTTTAATTTGACCCATGCTTCTAGCAGAGGAAGGAGTGCCTTACTACTCTCAGGAGCTGCCCCAACCCTGCAGGAGGAATTCAATTTGGAGCGGAAATGGAGAATTTCATCAGATCGTAAGTAGGGACTGGGGCTTGATTTATTTCTGCTTTTCCCAGGGAGACCTGGCTGGCTTGGTGTGTGGTACGGCTTGGGGAGTGATGCAGCATTTTACCGGCTCCTTATGGGAGTTGCTACTACAGCCGGCAGTGCAGGTTGCACAGTGGAACCAAGAGGACAGGACATTGCTTTTGCTTAGGGACACGAAGAGCCCCCGGGTTGCCCCTCTCATTATCCTGGAGCAGGTTCTCCTTCTCTGACCTGGGGTTCATCTTCATGCAGATCTGGGGGAGGGGGGGCATTCAGGAAACAAGATTTATCTCTATCAAGCTGGAGTTTCTGGGGGGTTACAAGTTTTTCACAATTGCAGCAGCAGGGGGGCCCAATGGCCCATTAGAGAGAAGGAAGAACTTCAAATGCGGAAAAGGAAGGCCCATTTCTCTCTAAAGTCAAGCCACTATGGGATTCTAGGGGTCTTGAATCAAATGAAAGCAACCTTTACTTGGTGATTTAATGCCTCACTACTTTCATTTAGAGGACTAAAGAGGGACTCAGGGGCACCTGGAGCAATCAGCAAGCATTCAAAGGAGGCCAAGCCCCGCTACCCTGCTCTAGGTTCACAGCAGGCCTTCCTACTCTTTCACAGGGTGTCAGGGACACAGGCCAGCACCCCCACCAAGTGTTTACACATCAAGTGCAGAGCTCCTGCAACTTCATCTTGCTAGGGAATCCCTCAGTCCCCCCTTTCTGGAGGCAGCCTAATGCAAGTGATTCATCTGGTGTCTCAGAGGCAGAGGGATGGCCCAGATGACCTGGCAGGGTCCTTTCCTCCCTTCTGGCTCCAAGCGTGATCTGTGGAAAAGAGTTATCTCCCATTTCTCTCCTCTGGCACCCACTGTACCTACCTAGTATGACCCTTAAACCGGAGGCTATCCTCCCCAAACCAAACCAAACCAAACTCCCGGCTACTGAGCCATTGCCGACACACACAGAAATCCCCTGTGGGGGCCCAAGGCTGTGACTGTTCATGGGAGTAGAAAGCCCAGTCTTTCTCCTAAGGAGCTGCTGGTGGTTTCCAAATGCTAGCCAAGTGCAGGTTGCAGCCCCCCACCCCCGCAACCACTACACCACCAGGGCTCTTAGGAGGCTATACTGGAAGAGGGAATATGCTTGGGGGGATGCGGGACTTTCAGTAGCCTTCGGTGAAAACCAGCTCAACAAACTTGAAGAAAGCATGCTACTTCTGATCATTGTAACAAACAGGAAAGGGGATCTAGGTTGGAGGGAAAGCACTAGCACTAGTCATTGTAAAGCTGCCCTGGGCTCAGCCAATAACTGAAAGGTTGAATGATCGAGTCTACCCAGAGGTACATTAGAAGAAAGAACTGTTGAAAAACCCACCTATAAAAACAGATCTACTCTTGTAGTAGGGATTAAATTCTAAAGGGCTTGATTTGTAGACAGCTGTGGTTCACAGTGGGTGCCCTAACTCCTTTGTTTTGAATCTTGATATAAGTTCTTCCTTACACCAGCAATTTGGCTATGACTCCCAGGAAAACCTAAGGAAGGGGTCATTTTTGTCCTCAGGATTACACAGAGAAACAGGTAAAATGCCTGGGTGTGTTATAAATGACTTACCCCAAACAGTTCCATGTTACTTAGTTTAGGTTACAAGTTGGGGGTCCTAAAGGCTATGGCTCAGGGTTGCATGATCCTGAGTCATACCCCAATGACCACGTGGTCAGGTGGTGGAAGGTCCAGAACCAGTCCTATAAGCAGTTAAACTGGCAATTGTGTACATATCCCCAGTACGGTCTTTTCACTGCATCTGCAGTACTGCCTACAACAGTGATGAATGGACCTGCCACCATTCATGAGCTTGTGACGGTTTCCTTTTTTCCAGGATCTGCATAGCCCCGGCCTCAAATCCATGGACTCCACTTCGGCTCCATGTTGATGGTTTCCTTCATTCGCTGCCTGCCTGTTTTGCATTTTCCCCAGTCAAGGTGTACTACAGGCGGCAACTGGTAGGAGGTGGGCATTTTCTTCTACAGACTCTGAATAGCACACAGAGAAGCTGCAAGGAAACTCTGAGAGAGGGAGACCCAGGGCCACATTCCTGGCCTACCCAAAATCAAACTCATCACCATCGAGTTTATGACGACTCATTGTGACCCTACAGGACAGAGTGGAACTGTCCTTGGTAGTTTCTTGAGACTATGGGAGTAGAAACCCTTACCTTTCACCCAAGAAGAGGTTAGTCATTTCGAACTGCTGACTTTGCAGTTAGCAGCCCAAATTTTCTTTTCTTTAAAACTTGTACAAGCCACTTTATTTTTCTCTTTTAATCATTATTAGGGGCTCATACAACTCTTACCACAATCCATACATACATCAATTGTGTAAAGCACATTTGTACATTCATTGCCCTCATCATTCTCAAAACATTTGCTCTCCACTTAAGCCCCTGGCATCAGCTCCTCATTTCCCCCCTTCCCTCCTCGCTCCCCGCTCCCTCATGCACCCTTGATAATTTATAAATTAATATTTTGTCATGTCTTACACTGTCTGATGTCTCCCCTCACCCACTTTTCTGTTGTCCATCCCCCAGGGAGGAGGTTATATGTAGATCCTTGTAATCGGTTCCCCCTCTCCACCCCACCCTCCCTCCACAGCAGCCCAATTTAGAACCATTCCACCACCAGGGTTCCAAGGCGCTCCTATGAGGAACATCTTTCTAAAAATTCTTACTACTGAAGGGCTAGGCACTGCATGTTATCTATATAACTTCCATTTAATCTACCTCACAAACGTATGCAATCGATTTGATTATTAGTCCCATTTTGTAGATGTTAAAGTGAGACTAAGTGACAGACGGAAAGTCACAGGGCTGGTAAATTCTGAGCCAGTACTGGAATCCAAAAAGTCTTGACCAGGACTGGACCTGTGACTTTGGAGCATCTGTTCTTTCCAGCTTAAGGCACAAACAGCATGACGACCATTTCTCGCTCAGGAGCTCTTACTTAAGAGTCCACCTAAGGGAAGCCACCAGTCATGTCCTTGGACTCTTGTTCCCTATACCTGTTGAGGCCTGGACTGGCCTAAGGACACCAGGACACCTGGCCAGCAAAGCTTCTACCTCTTGATGGTGGAATGGGTGAAGAGGGGCAGAGTGAGAGAGATGGGAGGGGACCAGGGGCACCACTACTTCATCAATGTCCTCACAAAGCTTACATCCTCACGCTCAATTACTAGCACTTCATAACCCTGTCCCAAGCTGGAAGGTCCCAGTGGATCACTACAGAAGATGATCAGACACATAGGTGCAAAGGCACTTTGGTCAGTCCCTAAGGTGTGATTCCAGGTGCCCAGGGGCAATGATAGAATGACTTTGTCCAGCCTCCACGTCCCACCATTTTTGCTAAAGACTTATGGTCTTTTCAAGTAGAGATAGTTGGCAGAAGGTCACACAATCAAAGGGTAACAAGAGTCAAGTACATAACAAAAAGAGAGAAGTGGACAAGTTAATGAGGGAAGTAGGTAACAAATGGGTAGTGAGGGGAAGGAAGTAGCTAACAAGAAAAAGAAATAGACAATGAGAAGGAAGTGGGTCATGAGATCCGAGTAAATGTAGCAGGACAGAAGCAGGTTGGTATTTGCATATTAAATATTTAGGAATATCTTCGATTCCATAAAAAGGTTCTCCTCCCTACCCATCCTCATGTTTGTTATTTTTTTGTCTTTCTTGAAATGCCTGATGCCCTCCAACTATCTTTGGTTTCCTTCCTTTAGAAAGAGACCTAGAGTCCACATGCCACAGATGGTGCCTGCCCCTGTATTCTACTGGGAATGTGGATGCAATATAGCCCAAATTCTGGATTTTCATGTTAAGTGTTCTCATTTCCAAATAGGGGCTCAGAAAATTTTACAATGCTATTCTGAGGAAGCCTGTAATAGGAATCTTACACTCTGGTTCAAAGAAGTAATCTTGGGAGAAGCAACTCTGGTTTTAGTCCACATGGAGGAATAGCCAACTGATGCGCATCCCATCAGAGCTGGACATGAGCACCTGAGGGAGAAAAGGAGATGCAAAGACAAGCAGAGATGACAGTGAAGAGAGAGGGAAGGAGCTGCTAGTGAGAGAGGCTGGGGACACCAGAATATTTTTGCCGATCTCACTGTTTTGTTTAGTAGCTAACAGGACAAACACTACCACGGCAATGACAAAACACAGAGACTGCCTTTGGCTCCATGGCAGCTGTTTGGATCACACGAGGCTACTTCACCTCCGCCTGGTGGGCAGAGCATCCAGAGAGATCACTTTTACACTGCCGCCCTGAATGATGAGTGAAGGCAGGGTCCAATTACTAGGAGGTGGATACCGAAATCACTAGGAAGGTGACAGGAGGTGGGGTCTAGTGGTTCATTTCATCGTAAAAGCTAAACAATCTGCCAACAAATGTCTTATGTTAGACCTGAAGAGTCTGAGGCAATTAAAAACCATGGTTTCATTTACTATGAGACCAGAAGAACTAGATGGTGCCTGGCTACCACTGCCAACTGTTCTGTTCAGTACCATATTAGGTGGGCCCTGAAAACATGAGAAAAAAAAAGTAAAACAGTACCTCAAATTCCTGAAGACAAACAAAAATAAACCAAGACTTACTGGACTGGCTAAGACTGGAGGATTCCCTGAAACTAATGTTATGAAACATTCTTCAAGCTTTAACCCTAAACTAACCCTTGAGGTTATCTTGTGGGTAAACAGCAGATTGGCTGAGAAGTAAAATGGATATCACTGTTAAGTACTGTCATTTACTCTGGACATGCTGTTAGGAAAAAACAATCTCTGGAAGAGGACATCATGCTTAATAAACTCTGAAAAGGAGGAAGCCCCTGACCAGATGGACTGACAGAGTGGCTCCAACAGTGGGCTCACATGCAACACTTGTGAGGAGGGCATAGGACCAGGTAGTGTTTTGTTCTGTTGTGCACAGGATCACTTTGAGTCAGAGTCCACCCGATTGTACCAGACAAGAACATTCAAGACCAAACTGTCAACAGAGGTGAGAATGTGAAGGGGCAGGGAAACTAGATCAACAGAAACAGATCAACCAGAATGGAAGTGATGACAACATTCACTCATTGTAAGAAATGTAACTGATGTCACTGGACAACTTGTTTAGAAATTGTGGAACAGGGACTTAAATTGCTGTGTAAACCTTCAGTGAACACACAATAACACATTATTTAAAACAACAGAAACCAAGTCAGAGACAAAAGCAGCATTCGACTGGATTTTCTAACTGGGTTGAGGGTTCTTTGAATCTTCTTTTCCTTTTTTTTTTTTTTTTAACTTTTTTTAAATCGTTTTTTCGGGGCTCATACAACTCTTATCATACATCCATATATACATACATCAATTGTGTAAAGCATATTTGTACATTCATTGACCTCATCATTCTCAAAACATTTGCTCTCCACTTAAGTCCCCGGCATCAGGTCCTCTTTTTTTCCCCTCCCTCCCTGCTCCCCCCTCCCTCATGAGCCCTTGATAATTTACAAATTATTATTTTGTCATATC
>NW_022103924.1:3715144-3726341 GCF_000313985.2 Echinops telfairi
GCTCCAGCACCCAGGGCTGCATCGGGGTAGGTCCATGTGGCTTCTCCTTGGGGATGTCTTGTAGGAAGTCAATCTCGCAAGCTGAAGCAGGGAACTGCTAAGGCAGCTGCACCCTGGTGCGAACATCACAAAGCAAGACACCCAAGAACTAGAAAGACAAGGCTCACCACCCATTTATCCCTCCGCCTTTCAATTAGCTCCACATGTGATTATCGGCCAGGTTGGCACAATAAACTAACTCAGATGGTGACTACAATATGTTCTGGACACCCGAGAGAGACACCCCCTTCCCACACTCTGTGAACAAATGATTATTTTAGCTGAACATATCCTGAAAGACCCCTACATTACCTATGGACAGAAAGCTGTGCATTTTCGGAAGGATGGTGGAGAACCCTTCTGGTAGGTCGGTAATTATCCATGTCAACATGCTCGCCACCTCCATCCAAGCACATGGATGACAAGATGTGATTCTCCCTGCTTACTCCAGCTCCCTCCAATCCCATCTAGGCCCGGGTGTTTGTTCCCATAAAAAGAGCTAATAAAATTAGCCTTCACTGTGAGACAGGGGAAATCTTTATTTAATAAAATAATGCATTTTGTTTTGTTCCCAGAACAACAATAAAATGGCACAGCTGAGGACCATAATAGCTCAGCCAGTCGGTGTTTACTGCGTGCATGAGATGCCGTCATTTGTGGAAACGTGGATGCCTGGAACGCTGCTTTGTGAAAGGGTGCATCCGAGCAGCTGGCAGCGCCCTCAGTGAGAGCGGCTCGGTTGCTAGCTTCTGTGGAACCACAGTGCAACTGCTCTTTGCATCCTCAAACTCAGGCCTCCCCATGTTCTGTGTCTAGAAGACGTGGTGGGGATTTTGCCCCAAGTACTCAGGGGTCTAATTGGTGAAGGAAGCATTAGCTACTCTGAGGACTGAGCGTTAGCATCTCAGTCAGGCACTCGAGAACCCGAAACCTTCCGTGGTGTCAAAATATGCTGAAGTGTCACCCTGGGAGCTGGCGAAGGTCCATGTGACACAGAAAGGCCGTCTCTGTGGTAATTAGGCCTGAATGCAGCCGCTTTTATGATAGACTGATACTAGAAGCAGAACACCGTGTAGGAGGAAAGTGAGAAATTCCTCTGGCCTGAGAGCCCTCCTCCCTACCCAACCCCCCAGATTTCAACCTGGGGGTTATTTAGGGCAGGAGTGAGCACAACAGCTGGCTTGGGGAGTCAGACGGCAGTCTAAGAGTAAAATCAAGGTGAGGTCCAGGAAAGAGAATTGAAGGAGTTCCAGCCTTCCCTGACAATTGGGTTGATAGTGGTCAAGATGGTAATGGAGAAGAGGGAGAAGAAAAATAAGGTAAGGAAGTTAACAGCAGCAACTGGGACTCACCAAGTGAAGTCCCTGGATGGTATAAATGGTGAAGTGCTCGGCTTCTAGCTCAAAGGTTGACTGAATCCATCCAGAGGTGCCTCCGAAGACCGGCCTGCTTCAGAAAGGTCTGCTTCAGAAAGGTCCCAGCCATCAGAACCCTATGGGACACAGCACTACTCTAAAACACCGGTTTCCATTAGGCAGCATCAACTAGACAGCAAAGGTGCCTGCTGTTTCCCAGGCACAATTCACAGACTCAGTCAATTCTGCCAAGTCCAGGAGGGACACATTCCGATTATCCCTATTTTAGGCCCTGGTGGCGCCGTGGTTACACAGTGGGCTGCTACCCTCAGTGTGAGCAGTTAGAAACCATCAGCTACTCCGAGGGTGAAAGACGAAGCTTTCTGCTCCCACAAAGAATTACAGTCTTGGAAACCCAGAGAGGCAGTTCTACTCTGTCGTATAGAGTCGCTATGGGTCAGAATTGACTCGATGCCAGAGAGTTTGAGTTTGAGAAACAACCACAGAGAAGTAATGCAACTTGTACAAGATACCATAGCTCACACATGTCAAAACTGATTGAGGCATAGGCAGCCTGGCTCGAGTGTGCTACTATCCACCAGGCTACACAGCTTTGATGTGTTTTAACATAAGTGATCTACTGGACGGGAGCAATGGGCAGCTAACCACAGGCGGGCAGTTCAGATCCACTGGCTACTCTGCTAGAGAAAGAGGACGCTGTCTGTTCTCAAGATTCACACTCTTAGAAACCCTGGGGAGCAGTTCTACTCTGTCCCTTGAGTTAGAATCAACTGGGATTGATTGGGATCTGGCCTGTCACATGTTCTCATTGGCCAGCACTAGCATCTTAGTGACGTCAAGCTTTTCTCACAGAAACAGCAGAAGTGACAGCTTTGAACAAACAGAATTCTATTCTCTCATAGTCTAGGTGGCTAGAAATCTGAATCAGAGTACTGGCCCCAGAGGAAGGCTTTCTCTCCGTGTGTCTCTGGGTTCTAGCAGCAAGGACCCAGGGTACAAATGACACTCTCCACCATCCTGCTCTTCTTTCTTAGTGTAACAGTTCCCCACCACCTCCATGTTTTTCTCATCTTTTATCTTTTGTCAGGGAAAAGATGATGATGCGGGTTCCACTCCAGGGAAACTCCTCTTACATTGGATCAGGACTGTGACCAGATAAAAGTATGATCTCCCACTTAACTGCTATAATACACCATTATAATTGCCAACCTCCTGAGATTTGTGATCCAGCCATGTTGAGACATTTGGGTTGGTCAGGGGCCAGAGCATAATTCAATTCATGGCAACTAGTGATCCTCAAATGTAGAATTGCCAGGAAAAAAAACAAACCCCCAAACAAAAAACAGAGCACCTGGTTAAATGTGAATTTTAGATAAGCAATGCATAATTATTTAGTGTGTGTCCCATGCAATATTTGTGAAATCAGGCAACCCCACCTTCAGGGCTTATTGAAACAGATTGCTGAGCCCAACCCCCCAGAGCATCTGATTCAGTAGATCTAGGTGGGGTCTGATAAGATGCATTTCTAGTAAGCTCCCAGTTGTTGCTGAAGATGTCAAGCCAGGGAATGCACTTTGAGAATCATTGATGGTTATGGATTGAATTGAACTGTGCTTCCTCAAAATGTGCACCAGAATCCTAACCCCTACACTATGTAAATGCCACACAGTAGGTTTCTTTTGTCATGTTCAGGAGCCCCAGTGGTGCTATGGGGTAACTGCTGGGTTGCTTAACTCAAGGTGGGAGATTCAAAACCCATTAGCCACTCCAATGGAGAAAAATTTACAGTCTCAGAATGGGTACGTTTCTGAGGATCAATACAAGCTGGTATTGACTAGATGGCAGTGCGTTTGGGTTTTTCCGCTTTATTTGCGTTGGGTGTGTTAATGAGGTCTTTCCAGTGTGGGCTGTGTCCTAAATCTAATTCTCAGTCCTAAAAACAACAGGTGAGACATGGAAGAGAGCACCAACAAGGGGGACAGGATCTAGGTAGGGACATCCAGTTGACCTTGGATGCTGGGCCTACAGAAACAGAGAGAGTCGGATACTGCCAGTCTTCTAGTCTCTGGGAGCAACTGAGGGAAAGGCTAGCTCTCTGCTTTTTAAAAGCCATCTACGTGTGGTATTTGTTACAGCAGCACTGGCAAACTAAGACATTGATCTGCACCGATGAGGCTACGTAACATTAACTAGAACAAAAGCAAAACCAAAAAATCCATCGACAAAGGTTTTCCTAGAAATCTGTGTTTTCTAATTATCTTGAAGATTCAGAAAGTCTGGGCACAACAGGCCCCCATTCCTCTGTAGCAACTACAGCTCAACCGCATCCGCCCCTTTTAGAAGGCACTCCGGCTCCGGAGCTGGCCAGTCTCTACCACTTCTTCACCACTGGTTGAGCAGACATGTTATTTCCAATCACGCATGTGCCTTGGCTTTTCTTACAGCAGGTTGAAGAGGAAAGTAAAATGGTCCTTATATCCAGGTCTGCAGGGAATGTAGGCAGAGAAGACCAGGCTGTTTCTAAAAGGAGGCACTACCTGCTCCCCAATTTATATTTGTTAGTTGGCCCTTAATGACACTTGAATTGGACTCCATGTTGAATTTTTCTTATGAAAACTTTGACTAGCAACCTTATTATGGTTACAAAATTTTTACACACAGTCCTGCTTCAGGGAAAGGGCAAATGATCATCCAGTTTAAGTCAGCCATTCGAAATGCCATGTTAGTAAGGGTGGAATTAATTAGGTTTATTGTAGTTTTCAAATCCAAACACAGTTTGGATTATTACTAGCCACTAATGGCTTATAATGAAGGCAGAGCTTGTTAACTAAGAAAACAACTGACATGTTTGTTTAAATTGTAATTAGAAGGAAAATTCATGAATTTTCGGATTTGAATTTGCAATTGTTCTCCCGTGGCTGTAAAGGCTCCTTCAGCCACGACAATACAGATCACTACCTTGGTTAAAAGGATTGGCTTCATGAGTTATCTTTATCTAGTCAGAGATCTTAGTGGTCACTTGCAAAAGAAAGGCCTCAGAATTTCTAAAGGTACCTGTCTGCATCAATAAGTGCCTCCAACAGTCTCAAGGGTAGCTGAGCTTTCGAAAACAGTAACTCTATTTCTGAATTTCACATTGTGACTCCAGGAGAAGGCAATGGCTGAAGCGAGGCTTCTAGTTCCCCCAGGGTGGTCTCAGATCATACAGGGCAGATGGTCATTCTCACAGCAGTTCAACTTAACAGCATTGCCTTTTAAAAGGTTATAAATCTCACCAGAACAAAAATAAACAAATAAAAGGCTTGGCTCTCCAAAGGCACCTGGTTATAACGAACTTTTCCATTTAAAGCTATAAGACTTGCATTTCTTCTCTCCATTAGAATGTATCCGGTTTATTGGCTAGCTATAGATAATGCCCTTTGTCTGGGCCAGTGCCCCTGACTCACTATTCCTCGGACATGCTCATCATTGCATTCCCCTATATTCTTGGGACGTGAAAGAATCACAAGGTTTGGGAAAAAAACACTTGGAATGCATTCAGTTGTTAAGTAGCAGAAAACCAACTAACATTGGCACAAACTGGTTTTTTGTTGTTTTTAAGACTTTCTCATATAATAAGATCTTTGGAGAAAGCTGAGGTACCCTGGCGGCACAGTGGGTTAAGCACCGGGCAGCTCAATGAACATTAGAATTGAAAACAATGGGTTTGGGTTTGGGGAGCAAGGGACTTCTGCCTTTGGTTCAAAGACTCTAGGCCTTTCTATGGTTCACTCTGCCATCCTTACTCTGTTGGTTTTCACCTCGCAGTCACAAGTTGGCCACTATAGTTTTAGGCATCACTTTCATGTTCAATATGGGAGAAGGGGGCGGGGGGGAGTGGGGCTTGGTGGGAAGTAAGCAGCATCCGCAATCTCTCTCCTTTTCATTGTTATCCTTGCTGATTACATCAATTTTCAATTCATAATGAGTCAAGGTGACAGAATAGAATTGCCCTAAAGGATTTTCTAGGCTGTATTTGCTAGTGAACAGGAGCCTAGGTATCCTATGTGTGTGTGTGTGTGTGTGTGTGTGGGGGGGTGATCCACAGGGGCAGCAGTTTGAAACCATTAGCCACTCCAAGGGAGAAAGACAGGGCTTTCTAGCCCCTTAGCAGTTACAGCCTTGGAAACTCACAGGGGCAGTTCTACCCTGTCCAACAGGGTGAATATGAGTCTGCATTGACTCAATGGCAGTGAGCTTGGTTTCGTTCTTTGGTTAATCTTTTTTACTTACTTTTTTCTTTTTCATTAAAAGATCATTTTATTGGGGGCTCTTACAACTCTCTCTTTTAAAAAATCATTTTATTGGGGACTTGTACAACTCTTATCACAATCCATACATCCATCCATTGTGTCAAGTACATTTGGACATTTGTTGCCACCATCATTCTCAAAACATTTTCTCTCTACCCTTGGTAGAGAGATTGTTTATCCAGCCGATCTTATCTAGATAGACCTGCAGAGATAATAATATGCACAAAAACAAGACAGAAGAAACAAAGCAAAAGACAACAATAAACAACTACAAAAAAAAAACCAATGACATAAAAAAAAAAAAAGAAAAGCCTGTAAGTAGTTCAAGGTCTGTTTGTTGACTTTTAGGAGTGTTTTCCAGTATTTTCTGATGGGGTGCCATGCCTTGACCCCACAGTCTATTCTTGGTATTCCCTGGGGACTTCATTGCTCTGTTCCCCTCACTGTTCTATTGCACACTCTTAGTATTTTGCCTCGGTGTGGTGGGGTCAGATTGGGCACAATTCCCACATTGTGTCTACAGTGTTGTCCCCTGTAGGGCTATGGGTCAGCAAAGGATGTCGTGTCTCATAGTGGGGTCGGCCATATGGTCTTCTCTGTGGATTGGCTGCTCTGAGAGTGAATATCGTCATTAAGGCTCGGTGGGCCAGGATGTGCTCCACTCTCTCCTCCTCTCCCTTCATTTGTTCCCATGTGCTCTGATCAGACATGTCTCTCCCTGAGCTGTAGCATCAGTGCAGTCCTCTGAAGTGAATTCTTCTTGGGGGAGGGGAGGCTGTCCACATAGTTGGGATTGGGGCTGGCCCTTGGTTAATCTTTACTGGAGCAGACTGCCATGTCTCTCTCCAGGAGAGTTTCTGAGTGGGCTGAAACTGCCCACCTTTTGGTTAGCAGCTGAGTGCTTAACTGTTACACTACCAGGGTCCACTCATACATTTCGTTAGGAAAGCAAAACTTTCCCCAGAAAACTCACAATAGATTTCTACACTTTGGTTACTCCTAGCTATAAGACAGTATGGGAAAGCGGGTCTTTACTATTTCTGCTTCTATTATTGGGGGCGGGAAAGCAAGAAAGAAGTTTTGTACATGGGTATTGGACTCTTCCTCATAAATATTGGCACCATCCTGTGGGTCATGTTTTAGAATGGGATAACACATGAAAATAACTCACACTGATGTGCTAGCAGCATATCAAATTACATTTTTCTACATAGGAAGCACTCTGAACCCACAGCATGGGCAGATGGGTAATTTAGGGAGCTTCAGAGACACAATCAACCTGTATCTCAACTTAACCTGAGACCGGCTGGCCTTTGGACTTTCAATTTACCTTCTTGAAAGAGAGATTCCATGGAAGACCAATCACCCGTTAACACTAAGGGCAGTACTTGGTTGTGAAGAACTTAGGCGTTGGAGACAGAGTCCTAGGTTTAACTCTTGTGTACAAGTTTCCTATTGCGGCTGTAACAAAATTGCTGCAAGCTAAGTATCTTAATGTGATACAAATTTATTATCTTATAGTCTCACTGGGCTCAAATTAAAGTGTTGGTTGGTATCTTGGTTATCTAGTACTGCTATGACCAATACCACAAAAAGAAATTCATCCTCTTACAATGTCTGAGGCTGCTGACCCTCAGCGACCTCCCTGTGGGCTTCCCAGACTATAACTATTGTAAGAGTAGAAACCCAGCTTTTCTCCCAAGGAGCTGCTGGTGGTTTCAAACTGCCGACCATGCGAATAGCAGCCCAATGAGTAACCACTAGGCCACCAGGGCTCCTACATTTATTAGACTAAAAGCCTGAATTCAGATTGCAAGCTCTAGGAAAATGCTTTCTCCCCCACAACCCCCTTACCCTTCACCTCTGGGGATAGGTCCTTATCTCCTTTCACCATCTGTAGGCCCAGCATCCCTTGGTGTTCTCCACGTATCTTGGCATCAATCTTCCCTGGAGTCTAAGAGTTTCTTAACATAGGGATCCCAGGACATGCTCCACTCCTAATTCTTCTTTTTTGGTCTATCTTATTTCTGCGAACTTCTCTCATTTTATCTCTTGTAAAATAAAGGGTGTTGTAGGCCACAGCCCAATCACATCCTTAATCCTCCTATCATAAGGGACCATTACAGAACTACTAAGCCTCTGAGAATCATGGTCCAGAGAACTCGTCATAGGGGAAGACTCAATTCAATGCATGGCAGCAGGGCTCTGCTCCTTCTGGAGGCTCTAGGAGAGATCTGTTTCTTCACCCTTTCCTGCTTATAGAGGTCACCTGCATTTCCGTGCTTGTGGACCCACAGTGGTGATTTAAATGTTCACCCTATCCTCTCTCTGGTTCTCTCACTACAGCTGAGAATGGTCTTCTGTGATTAACTTGGTCCCCTTCCGATCTAAAATCCTTGCCATGATCACATTGGCAAAGCCATTTTTGCCAGGAAAGGTAGCATCTCCACAGGTTCCAGGGATTAGGGCATGGCCATTTTAGGGGTAAGGGTGAGGGTGGGGATTAAGAAGCCACACATACTACCCCAGTCTGCACACCTACCTATTTGCAGGGCCATCTGGCTGGGATTTCAGGACCCACAGCACAGGCCCTTCTGTAGCAGCTTCTCCTCTGCCTCCTCTCCCAGTCCAGTATACACTGGGGGAAGGGCCAGGGAGTATAACTAGAAAGTAGGTCACTCTTCTAGTTAAGGTTAAATGGTAAAATTGAAGGGTCTCTCAAAAAGCTTAGAAAGCTTTATAAGCCATACCCCTTAAACACAAACACATATATGAACTGGGGGCTATTTACATTCTTACATGCAGGACAGCCACCAGAATGAACATCCTGCCACTCCATACAGCAAAACTGATGAACCTCATGAGCACGATGGTGCAAGAATGAAGCCAGACACCCAAGGGAACATAGGGCCCAGGCCCATTTATGTCAAGTTCAATGTTGAGCACAGCTCACCTCTGCAGTTCAAAGTCAGGGCACTGACCTTGTCTGGGTCCATGTGCGTCTGTGTGGGGACAGGAAAGGCACAAGAATTTGATGTGGTGCTGGTCACAATCTGTCTCTTTATCCTAATTCCAGAACGGTGTTCAGTCTGGGAATACTCAACAAGCTGTAAACTTACCTACCCTTGTGCACTTCCTGGATGTATATTATACTTCAATGCAAAGGTAAAACAAGCAAAAGGAAAGATGAGCACAGATACAAACACCCCACAGAGGCCCCCACGCCACCCATGGGGAAACTGAGCAAAGACAAGGTTAAGCCCAGTCAGTAAAGAGAGAAATGAGGCCAGCAACTGGCAGCCTTCCCCTTAGCCTTTCAAGTTTAATTCACGTGAGGCTGTTCCCAGCAGCACTAATTACATTTTTTTTAAAACCCTGGGGGAAAACTTTTTTTTTTTTTATGTGCTTTGCCATAGAGGCACCTTTCTATTGCAAGTGAAAGGTGCCTGTATGCCTCAGACACACCTGAAACAACAGAGCAACACTGTCAGAACCCCACATCTGCTTCGTTTTCTCTCAGGCACGGTGCAAAACATGCCACAATAATAAACCCTTTTCCGTCCTGGCCAGCTGGGAAATAACGTGATGATTGGAATGACATCATCCGGCGACGAACCCCAGCCAACGGCCGCTCGGAGAAAACCGGGCAAGGCAGCGACAGCATGGATGTCAGCACCATGCAGCAGCACCATGCAGACCCTTCTGAGGAGCAAAATGGTCTTTTGATAGCCAGGGCATTTTGAAAATGCAACTGCAGTAAGTGACACCGTCTGACACCACTGGGGTGTGGAATGAATAGTGCCCCCTCCCCAAAGATACATTTGAACCCTAACCCCGTGTCTGTGAAGGTGGCCTTGTCTGGGGAGCTAGTCTTTCTTTTAAGAAGTCATCAGTGAAGTCATACCCCGATTGTCAGTCTGAGGAGCACAGAGGTGGAAAGAGAGTCACACACATGCGGAAGGCATCAGATACCAAACAGACCCAACAACAACCAAAGCCAAAGGCTGCTGCAGCCACTGGACTAGAGGACAGGAGGGAGAGGCAAGGCGACAGTTTCTCTCTCAAAACCCTCAGAAGGAACTTGCACGATTGAGACCCTGATGGAGAATTTCAGCCTTGAGCACTGTGAGAAAATTAATTTTTGTTCTTTAAAACTCACTGCCGTTGTAGCAAATCCTGAGAAATGAAGACAATTGGTCAGGGGGTGTCATGTTCCCAAATCTGAGGGGCGACCAGAATGGGTGAGCTATGCACAGCAACCTTTGTCTCAGCACATGACAGTGCGAGCGTGGGGGCAAGTGAAACGTCCATCCGCAGAGCAGCCGATGCGGTGCTTCCCCACCAGGGAACACAACGCAGCCACGAAGAATAATGAAGCATCTTGAATCATCTCATAATATGGAGGCATTGAGAGGACGTTTTGCTCAGTGAAACAAGGCAACCACAAAAGGGCAAATACTCTATGATCACGCTTTATTAGAAGGTAAAATAGCTATAAAATGGTGCTGGTGGGGGGCTTCAAAAAGTTCATGGAAAAATAGAATTAAAAGATAAAGGAGTTCTTTCATCCTAGCCCACGGCATGCCATTCAGACTGAGGAAGACTGGAGAGTTTGAGATTTGAGCCACCAGAACCATGGCCACAGCTGCATCCACAAGCATTGGAAGCACCAGGGAGGCCAGGGGAATGATGGTGGCAGGCATCACCACTGGATCAGTCAGTACGAGGCACTGCCACCTGAAAAGGAACTGAGCTTCTGTCCAACTGTCAACCTTGGGAAATTGTGGACCTCAGTCAGTGGCAGATGAGGACAGATGCGGCCACAAGGAAGACAGGAGCTGCTCCCATCGTGGATGTGGTGCGGCCGGGCATGACACGGTTCTGGGGAAGGGAAAGCTTCGTCATCATGGTGACCAGATGCTTCAGTAGAGGAGCCGAGGAGGAGATGAAGCGTGCCCGGGTGTGGGGAGGTGGGGGGGACTGTGTCCTGGAGGCTGGAAGCTTTGTGATGGTTTAATTAACTGTTCAACGCTTTTTTCCATTAAAAAAGAGGGGGGAATTTTTCCATGAATTTTTTGAAGTCACTTCATATACACAGAAACCAATACTCATTGGTGGTAATCATGGATAGAGGAGAATAAGGAAAATGGTCTTCAGATAGTAGACACTTGTCATTGTTCGTAGTGATCAAGTTAGCACAGAATGTGGGTGAAGTTCGTAATGCTTGATGACGGCCAATGACATCACTGAGAAGTCCACAAGAGAAAAGGACGTTTTTAGTAAAAGGATACAACCAATATAATTTTACGACAACACAAAACATATATTCATGGTAACATATATTTGTATATAGGTATGTGTCGGAAAGAATATGTGGTTATATATGTGTGCACAGAGAGGCATATTTATATATGTGTATATGTGTATATAGGCATGTGGATATATGTGTGCATACATTTTACTCATTTTTTAATAAATCACACAGGGGAC
>NW_022103924.1:3726470-3729165 GCF_000313985.2 Echinops telfairi
AGTGGTGAGGAGCATCTGGAATCTGAAAAGGCTGATGGAACCACTCTTTTCAATCTGTTTAAACCATTGAATTGTATGATGTGTGAATGACAGTCAATAAACCACTAGAATTAGTTTTTAAAACACCACGAGTAGCCATCTAGTCAATGTAGTAGTGAAGTGTGGTAGATACAATTAATGATCTTTATTAGTCAAGAACAACAGAAAAAGACTCAGAGAAGAAATTCGTCTACAGAGCAGAAAATGTACAACATACGTTCCCAAACATATTTGGCCTACTGCCCGTTTTCAGAAAAAATAAAAGAAAAAAAATTTTTCAGTGCCCCCTGGAAATGAAAAACTTTTGTATGATAGGCCATAATCGAGGATAAAGTGGAAGCAGTACCCACTTTGGGAAACACCAGTGTACATGAACTGCAGCCACATCTTCCTTCACACCAGAAGAGTTCGAGTGTGGCCCCGCTCTCATTGGTGACCATTCTGACCAGGGCCACAATAGATGGAGCCTGACAGAATGGAAGAAAAACATGGACAGGAGCCAAAAATCATTTAAAAGCCCCAAATTACTGTTCTTGTAGGGACTGGAGGGCTCCCTGAGACTTCTGCCCTGACTTTTGCTCTTAAAACCTTAAACCTAAATTATCCCTCCCTCAAAATCACATTTTTTACTAAAGAAAAGATTGGTTCATGAATTAATTGCCCATGAGTAAGGAGTTCCTTTGAAAAGTCATCTATGAGAGAGCAAATGGTCAAAAAGCAAAGAGGAATTGATCTAAAGCAAAGATGAGAATGTACACGGGCATGGAGACTAGCAGATTAACACAATCTGAATGGAATGGAGGAGAATCATGACACACTGTAGGCAATGTAACAAATTCTACTTGTGCAGAAATTGATCATTGGGAACCTGATTTGCGATGTGCACTTTCACAATCAACACAGTAAAATATTATTTGGTAAAAAAAGAACGAGAGAGAGGAGAGAGTTCATTTTAACTACCTCTAAAGGTGATAGACTAGGGGCCAAGGCCAGGGTAGCAGTGAGTCCCAGAAGATGGTTTAGTGCTTCCCACCATCTCTAGAAGTTGCTTCAACAGGGACCCCAAACAACAACAACAACAACAATAGCACCAAGAGTAGTAACAATAGTAAAAAAGCAAACCCAAGCTATTTTATTAATCAGGCACATAATACTGTATCGGGACAGCGGTGGTTCAGGAGCAGAATTCTCCCCTTCCACATGAGAGACCAATTAAATGGGCACTTCAGGTGCAGTCACCATCTATCGGTGGAGGCTTGCGTGGTGTTAGGATGTTGTTGAACGGCTTTAATGTGGCTTCCAGATAGTCTTTAGTGTGGCTTGAGATGGTCTAGAAAGAAAGGTTTGGCGATCTACTTCTGAAATTCAGCCAAGAGAGTCCAATGAAGAACCAGTCACGAGGGTGGAGTAGATACCGACAAGGAGTCTCCATGAAGTCCGGGAGGGCCTTTAGGGGTTGACTCAATGGCAACCAACAACAGAAACAAAACCCAAAAGTAGCATGCTCATTAGGTCCGTACTCTTTTCTGCTTTTCAACTTTCAGGTGGAACCATACACAATTGCCTATATTTTCAACCTACGAAAAGTGGCAATTTCCTATGGCTCCTCCTAATAGACTGGCTGTCTCCTCCAAAGGTTCTTCTCTGCAGAAACTTCAGGAATGGCCTGAGATCTAGGGAAACCCCCATAGTTCTTGAGCAACAGAGATTTTTTTGGATCTCACAGTAGAAACGTATAGATAGCAGGTTATCAGAAGAGAAGGACACTAGATTAGTGCGCCCGGTACTTGGCCTGCTCCATGTGAAGTCAGGTGTCTTGGATTGAAATCTGTTTTTCTAGTCAACAGCAAAAGCAGTTAAGAGTGGCCACTGCAGAAGACTGGAAAAGTGATCACTCCAACTTTCTAGTGAAGCTGCAGCAGCCTTGCAGCTGACCTGCTACAAGTCACGTGGCACCAGGATCCATCCCCACACCTGCAAGCTAGAATGAACCAGGTTTGGACATCACAGCAGATAACCTGGAGTTGTAATAGGGCTGTATGATTTCAGTTCAGCTAGCCACAGTCGACTCTCCCCTACTGGATTAAGGCATTACATCATGAAAGCATAAGGCAGAGTTTTCCAAAATGGATGATATTGCCCCCTGATACAGGCAGACTGGAAAAGCAGATACCTATATTTTATCCTGGATTATGGGCTATAGGATAAAAGTTATTTTTGGTGGGTTAGGAGAAGCATTTTTTTTTCTTCTGAAAATGGGTTGAATAATTTTGGGAACCTATGGTATAAAAGCACACATGTTCATAAACACTCCTTGCAAGGGGAACACACAATGAATACTTGTTTCATAGGCTGCCAGGTAAAAAATCAGTTGCCATAACGTCACCTCTGTGTCATAGAACTGTGCTCCCCTGGGCTTTCAACGACCTTTCTGTTGACATACCTCTGGGTGGACTTGGACCTCTAACCTGTTAGTAGTTGATGGTGCTAACCCTTTCTTACATCCAAGGACTCTAGGCTGCCACGCGGGGGTTCTGGGAGAGAACACAGATTCATTTTGATGGAGAACTAGAGGTGAAGAAGAGAGGTAAGAGGGTGGGGAGTTCTGTCAGGAGAACAACACCTGCTGTGGCGGCTGAAAGACCTGCTCAGTACA
>NW_022103924.1:3730229-3740567 GCF_000313985.2 Echinops telfairi
AACTCATCAGTAGAAAATTAGACATGCCCTCACAGCACAGTCACAAGGGAGAAGCCAGGTTGCAGTATAGCACCAACGAAACATACAAAATTCCTCTAGTTCTTTAATGCTTCCTGCCTCCCCCACCCCCACTATCATGACCCAGTTCTATCTTACAAATCTGGCTAGACCAGAGCATGTACACTGGTACAGATACGAGCTCTCAACACACAGAATCCTGGACAGATAAACCCCTCAGGACCAATAATGAGAGTAGCAATACAATAAGGTTAGGGGGAAGGTGGGAAAAGGGGGAACTTATCGCAATGATCAATGTACAACACTCCACCTCCCCCACCCTGGGAGATGAACAACAGAAATGTGGGTGAAGTGAGACAGTGGATGGTGTAAAATATGAAAATAAAAATAATTTATAAATTATAAAGGGTTCATGGGAGTGGGAGGGTGGAGGAGGGAGAGGAAAAAGGAGCTGATACCAAGAGCTCAAGAAGAAAGAAAATGTTTGGGAAATGATGTACAAACATATGTACAAATGTGCTTGATACAATTGATGTATGGATTTTTTTTTGCCACAAAATATTTTAACTACCATGATCTATATATCTTAACACATGCATAAATCATCACTGTGAATACAATGAAAAGTAATATGGGTTTATCTGTACAATTTGGCATTTTATATCATTGTGCCTAAACGACAAACTTTTTTTTTTTGCTTTGGTATTTTTTTAATTAACAGATGATTTTATTGGGGGCTCTTACAACTAACTCTTACAACAATCCATACATTAATTGCATCAAGTATATTTGTACATATGTTTCCATCATTATTTTCTAGACATTTACTTTCTATTGAGCTCTGGGTATCAGCTCCCCTTCCTGCCTCTCCACCCTTGTGACCCCTTGATAAATTATAAATTATTTTCATATCTTACACTAACCGCTGTCTCTCTTTCCCCTCGGATTCTTCTCCCCTTCTCTCCCCACCATCCCAGACCCTCTTGGTATCACTACTCTCATTTCTATTCCTGAGGGGTTTATCTGACCTAGATTCCATGCGTCCTGAGATCTTATCTGTACCTGAGTACATGCTCCTGCTCCGGTCTAGCTAACAGTGAAAGGTGGGATTGGGATCATGATAGTGGGGTGGTGGTGGGGTGGTGAGGAAGCCTCAAGGAACCAGAGGAATATTGTGTATTTCATCAGTACTATACTGCACCCTGGTTGACTCATCCCTTCCTTGCGACCCTTCTGTGAGAGAATGTCCCATTGTCTACAGTTGGGTTTGGGGTCTCTGCTCCAACCCCCCTTGTTCTCAATAATATGCTTTTTGTTTGTTTGTTTGGGTCTTCTGATGCCTGTTACCTGATCCTGTCGACACACATGATTGCACAGGCTAATGTGCTTCTTCAGTGTAGGCTTGTTGCTTATCTGCAAGATGGCTACACTTTTAGCTTCAAGCCTTTAAGACTATCTTTTGATAGCCAAGCACCATCAGCTTTCTTCACCACATTTGCTTGGTGGATTGTTTTAAGAGCTGTAAGAGCCACCAGTAATATGAAAAGACCTGCTCACAATGGGATCACAGCAGGTTGGAAGATGCATAACAGGTGGGAGAGGGCTAGGATAGGAGATGAGCTCAGACTGCTGTTGACAAGGTGCAGGACTCATTGTGGAACCACTGGGTGGGCTTTTCACCCAGCGATGACATCCAGAAGGGATCTTAGAGGCTGGAACAACCTCACCCTGCCCCATTCTACCACTGTAAAAACCAAGACCCAGAGAGCTAGCGTCCTTTGAACTACAGGATTCAAGCATCTATGCCCAATAGCTGATTCGTGTCAAACCTAGGCAGACATTTTATTCAGAACTATTTTTATCAAACTGCAGTCACAGCGGAGCCTGCAGAGAGCTCTTGCTTGAAATTGGTGACTCCCTCAAAGCTGGACGTTTGGGGCAAGTGTCCCACAGGAAACCTGTGTGCCTCAGTACCAACCTCCCTCCCGCACAAAACGCTCTGCGATGGAGCCAATGTCTCAGACCATGGGTTTGATAAAACTCGGCCTTTTCTGAAAGGAAAGTTTCTGCCACAATCCATCCTTTAACTACACTGGTTCGACAGAAGATGAAAATCACAGCAAACATGAAGCAGTTTTATAGGAATTGCTAAATACAAAAGGTGTCCTATTTTTCAGTTATGCAATTATAATGGTTTACCTAATGGTATTCAAAATTTCTATCCTGTTTTCTTTTTATTTTCTTAATTGTCTTTAATTTTTCTTTCTTTTCAGACTCAAGCTTTGGGTTGAACATACCCATGGAAGAAAAACCTGACATGCAGGAAAACTGAGTTATACTGGAGCATCAATGAGAGCAGCCTTAACCACAGTGTGTTTGCTTTTGCAAACACTGTAATGTATGAAATAAAATATTAATAGCCATTACCTCAGTTCTTCTGAGAACAGGCCTGAGTCACCGCTTTTGTGGGGCATAATTTCCACACATGAGACTCTCTGTGAACACAGCTCACGTTACCAGGCAGTGGAAGTCAATGGGAGCCTCATAGCTGGGAGACCAAACTACGTGTGTTTTATTCCATAATGTCATGAGAAAGGTTGCTTTTCTTGGCAAACCAGTTCAGCTTGTCTGAGTTTACTACCTATTACACATTTGAAGACTAATCACTTAAAAATGTACTAGGAGGGAGGATAAAATTATTTTTAACTTAGAAAGAAAAATATTAGAATAAGATTAACATCTCTCTTAGTTAATAGTGTTTAGATTTGCAATCACTGAGCTAAACCCTCTGCCATTCGAAAACGCCAAAAGGGCAAAATATTGCCGTGATGAATGTGTTTTCGATGGCTCCTATTTGTGTGTTGTAAATGCACAGATCAGATTTTTAAACTGCATGGATGTCAAGTACATTTCACTTCATCAAAGGCTTTTGGTAGGTCAATCTTCTCTGACTCCTCTTCTGCCTGTTCACTTACATCTTTGATAAACTTTAGGTTCTTAGTGGCTTAAAAACCAACTCTTTGCAATTTCGTGTGTGGCAGTTATATGGCAGGGTTAAATGAGAGGCGAAAAGTCAAGCGCCCACCCTAGTGTCTGGCACCCATTCCCTCCCCTCCACTCTCGATTTGACAGATAAATGCTTTCCAGTCAGTGTTTGCAATTGATTCTTCAGATCCCCATAGCATTAAGTGAGGGGTCGGGAGGAAGGGGATGGTGAAGTCACTCCTTGAGACACTCTCCTGCCACAGCTTAAAGGTGGCCTGCCACATGGAGGTGTGTTTTTAGATCTGTGCAGTGAAACTTAATGTGGTCAGAGAGGCAGCGGCAGATGGGAACCACCCACAGACAAATGACATCAAAAATCGAGAGGGAAACATTGGGCTTCTCTGTTCTCCAGAAGCTTCTGCTGTGTTATGCAACCCAACAAGGAAACAGACTTTCCACTAGCAAACGGCCACTTTGGCAGTTGTCAGAGACAGCCTGGTGTCTTGTACTTCCCCTCTCAGGAAGAGTTGTGAACATGATTTCCATAAGTTGGAAAGAAACAAAGCTGGAGTTCAAAGGCTCTTAGAACTGCACAGCAACTGGAAGGTCACTCAGTGTGACCTTTCCTTCATTGACACTGGGTGTCAGAGCTGATTGGTGATTAGTCCTTGGTCTCTAGGTCTCCGGGGCAGTCCACATTCTATCCGCAATGCCTTCAGAAAGTCAACTCCCTGAACCTAAGCCAGACATGGAGAGGAGAAAGGACCTCACATCCTAGAGGCTTGAAGGTGGCTGACAAGGTGATAGACCTGAACTCTCAGAAACAAGGGTCTGGGAAATTGGTGCGCATGTGCACATGCTCACAGGTGCATGCGTATAAAGACACACAGCCAGGTAGCCTCTGTTCTCTTATCTCATCCTGAGGCATGATGCTGGGTATACTTTATGGAGTACTCTAAACCTTGATATGGCTTTCTGTTCTGGTCTCAGGAATCCAATGAGAATCTGGAAAGGGGCAGCAGGCCCAGCCAACACTGTCTACAGAAAGGGCTCACTTCAAAAGATAGCAACCCGATCCACCTACTCTCACCTTCCTGGCCTCTAGAAGCATTCTTGCTGTACTTCTTCCAAGACAAATGTGTTTGCCTTTTTGACAGTCCATGGTACTTTAAATATTCTTCACTATCACCAAAATGTAATGCATAGATTTTTGGGGGGAGGGGTGTCTTCCTTATTCATTGTCCAATTTTCACATGCATATGAGGTGATTGAAAATACCACGGTTTGGGTCAGCTGTAGCTTACCTCAAAGTACCATCACTGGTTTTCAACACTTTAAAGAGGTCTGGAGCAGCAGACTGACCCAATGCGACGACGGCTGCTTCCTTGAGCACTGATGGTGGATCCAAAAAAGACAAAATCCTCGACAACTTCAACCTTTTCTCCTGTCTCCTAGAAGGATACTTCTTCTTCTTCTGTTGAATCATTTTATTAGGGGCTCATACAACTCTTATCACAATCCATACACACATCAACTGTGTAAAGCGCATTAGGACATTCATCACCCTCATCATTCTCAAAACTCCCGCTCTCCACTTAACCCCCTGGCATCAGTCTCCCTTCACACACTTTTCTGCTGTCCGTCCCCCAGGGAGGAGGTTATATGTAGATCCTTGTCATCGGTTTCCCCTTTCCACCCCACTCTCCCTCCACCCTCCTGGTATCGCCTCCCAGTATCGCCACTCCCACCACTGGTCCTGAAGGGATCATCCATCCTGGATTCCCTGTGTTTCCAGTTCCTATCTGTACCAGTGTACATTAGAAGGATAATTTTTCAATGAATGAAGTGAATAGTGATGTCCTACAATGTTTAAAGATTTTTTACATCACTCTTCTCTCTTTCTTTTTAACGGAACCTCAACAACTTCATGAAGGTTGTCGGGTGTTCTTCCTTCAGATGAGAAAACTGAGGCTCAGAAAGAAGAGATGGTTCATCTGGTGAAGCAAGCTAATCAGCGGCCGAGCAGGACCTCAATCCCATTCCTTCTGCCTCGGGCCACTCTGAACGTGCACACAGTGGGACAGACAAGCTTTGGTTCCCCAGTTCACCTGTGATGCCACTCAGATCGTACAAATTTAACACAGAAGACAGGTATTGATGTTGGACCATTTATTCACTATATATTTACTGAGTGCCTACTGTGTGCAAGGCATTGTGAGAGATGCTTGGGAAATGTTTTTTGTTGTTTTTTTTTAACAAAATGAAGGGAAGGGGGTATCAGGCAGGGGAGGCAGGTAGTGAGAAAATTCTTTACCTCTTTATTGAGTAAATTTGCTTTTTTTCTCTTGGTTCCTGCTTTCCACAGTCATAGTGTAGGGTTATGACTGCCACTGACACCCCACTGCACTCAGTGCTGCTCCCTCTCCTGCTCTGCATCACCACCCGCCCAGGATCCTGTGCCCCACTCCAGCTGAAATGACAGGGATGATGGATGGTTCCTCACAGGGCCTGATTGCTTTGGTCTGAGTGCTGGCAGTCTTTAGTGATGGCTGCTATTATCTGATCATTGATAGATTTCATTCTTTGTAGCTTTCTATTGCAGCTTTTACTGGATGCGCACAAGTGTGTGTTTGTGTGTATGTGTGTGTGTGTGTGTGTGTGTGTCCCACAGTAGATTAGATGATGGGTTTTAACAGGGCTGAAGCAAAAGTGTAAGTTGAGCAGCTTTCCCACAAGGACTCAATGATCTAATTTGCAAGACAAGGCTACTCCTACAAGTACAGTTACCGAAAACAAATGAACAGAGGGATTTTTATTATTTTGATTAATCTAAAATTCTTATCAAATTTTCACTTTTATTTTTCTCTTCTATATATAAGTCTTAGCTTCTTGATCAGGAGGATACTCCATTTCATCTCTGCATCATCTGAGGTCCCTGGGAGAGGGGATTTCTAACATTTGAAAATCACCTTTTACAAACAGTAGGTAAGAGCTGTATAGAGGAAACAGTATTTTAAATTTACTGAAAGATTATTGGTTGCTATGGTGCTTGTTATTGAGATGAACGAAACACATTCTTTAATCGGGAAAAGGAGGATGCTAGGAAGAAAATCACATGAAAGCCTAAGTATCAACTGAAAAATTATTTTCTTAATTTATTTTATGCTGCAGCTATACAAGTCATCCCTTTTTGTATGTCCATCAATGAGATATCTGTTGTGCTTTTGTACAAAGAACAAAGATGCTTTTATCAATTCTCAAAACTCTGTAGGACAAACCATTCATGCTGTCAAACCCTCTAAAACCCTTTCACCAAATAATGCAATCTATCAGTGACAAATGTCAACATACTAATTTGTTAAACACGAAACAAAAGCAACATTCAGACAAGGCCGCTTCATTTCATGTTATATCAGCACTCCAATTTGTAACAAGTTTATGGCAACCCGCAGATCATGCAATATTAAGCAGGACTGTTTTATAATGAATAAAACTATAATATATTCCCATTAGCTAGAATGTAGCTGAAATACATGCTATGATTCTAGGACAGTAGTCAATGCTTTCCAAAGTACTAGATATTCTACAAAGACCTATGAATGTGAGTCAAAAAGTATTGTCATGAGGCTAATAGTTTATATGTGGCAAGGTTTTATTCCAAATAAAATGTGTTTTGAACAAGTTGTGTGATCAGTGGATGGTTGAAGACAAGTTATTTCATTAGTGGGTAGATTCCCACATCACCGAAATTTTGCAAAAACGTTTATAAAATAGCAGTTTTTAGATGGATCAAGAGTTTTAAGGAAGGTTGAAAAGATCTCAAAGACCAGGGATTGAGGGGGAGAAGATGAGCCAGTCAGGGTGCAGTATAGTACTGATGAAACATACAACTTCCCTCTAGTTCTTGAATGCTTCCTGCCTTCCCCGCCCCCTCCGACTATCATGATCCCAATTCTACCTTACAAATCTGACTAGACCACAGCATGTACATGGGTACAGATAAGAGCTGGAAACACAGGGTATCCGGGACAAATAAACCCCTCAGGACCAATAATGAGAGTAGCGATACCAGGAGGGTAAGGGGAAGGTGTGGGGAGAAAGAGGGAACAGATCACAATGATTTACATATAACCCCCTCCAGGGGGGACAGACAACAGAAAAATGGGTGAAGGGAGAAACAGTCAATGTAAGACATGAAAAAATAATAATTTATGTTATCAAAGGTTCGTGATGGAGGGAGGGTCGGGGAAGAAAAGGGAAAATGAGGAGTCGATACCAAGGGCTCAAGTAGAAAGAAAATGCTATGAAAATGATGATGGCAACAAATGTACAAATGTGCTTGACACATGGATGTATCTATGGATTTTGATAAGAGCTGTAAGAGCCCCCAATAAAATGATTTTTAAAAAATCAGCTAGTTTAGCCAGCTGATTGTTCCATCAGTCTTTCAAGCAAGATTGAAGTGAATAAACATGATTTTATGGAGTGATTTGTAACCAGGGAAGAGTCTTGGATTTACCCCTACGATCCAGAGAGCATGAATTCCAAGAGGATCTGCTTGGGCAGTTACCGGCACGGCCGAGATGTCACCGCACCAGCTTATGGGAAGTGCTCTGTGGCCACCTGTTGGGTTGCTAACCATAAGGTCAACAGTCGGAAGCCATCAACTGCTTCTTGGGAGAAGGGTGGAGCTCTTGACTCCTGTTAAGAGTTACAGTCTTGGAAGCTCTGTCCCACAAAGTCGGAATCAACTTGATGGCAGTGAGAGAAGGAGAAATCCTCACAGATTCTTTTGAAGGACCTAAGATGATCACAGGGGCTTATTATAAAGAAGTTAAATTAAAAACAAAACCAACTGCATTGGTGAGCAAAAGGGCAGAAAAGTCACAGCAAGCAATACCGCCCTATCACAAAATGTACTTGCTCATTCTTTGAGGGCAGCAAGGGCTGCTGTTCTGTGAAAATGTTGTTGGGAAACCTTACCCCATCTACCCTAAAGCTGTGATTTTCTTCTTTAGACTTCTTTTTGTTGCCCAGATGTAATGAACATCGAACAATTAACACGGCATGAGCCCTCTGACAAGGCGAAGCTGCAGAGCGGGATTGTTTGGAAGAAGGATCCGAGGAGGAGAAACACTGCCCTGGGGAGTCAGAAGGTCATCCACCTAAGTAGGAAGCATGTGGAGAAACAATAGCTTCATATTTTGATCTTTTGATTAAATAAATGGGCCTGATTTTGAAGAAATCCTTTTTGACTTACACTTCTATTTCTAACAAAGAAGGGCCATAAAACTCAGGTATATGAATTAGCGATCAATGAGGGGGTGGAGTTAAAAATAAAACAGGAGTCATAGAAGAAAGTGTAGACTTCATTTTGCCCAATAGCCTAATCAGAGCAAATTGAAATTCTCCCCCCTTGCCCACTTTTTTGTATGTGTGTGAAATTCTTTATGGTGTGAATTATATAATGGTAGAATCTTCTTTGCTGATCACGATAAAATGCTATTTTTAATTGAACCTCTGAATAATGCGTCCCTGTGATTTTTTAAATGTAGTTTCAAATGACATATGGGGCATTTGAGGACTTGCAGCATACTGGTCAGGGATCTAATGAACAAGCCCAAGCCCTGGGGCCAGACATCCTTGAATTGAAATTCTGACTCACGTGGATGGGTGCCACGTGCCTCCAAGGCCAAGTTCTTTACCTCTCTGAGCTCGAAGTTTCTAGTTCTAAGATGAACTTTATAACTACTCGACAGAGAAGCTATTGACATTTCCAGTCTCGGGTACTTCGTTGGTCTTCGCTACATGAAGGCTTTGCTGGCCTTTCCAGCCTCTGGCCATTTGATTCTCCTCCTTTAGTTGGGAAGAGATTAATTTAGTTGGGCTTGTGGGCAGTTCAACTGAAAAACATAGCGAAGAGCACTGTTTCAGGCCACCAAATGAGAATCACAGTGCCTTAGTGACATTTTAAAAATTGAATCTAGTTTGGATTTCCATATATCGCCTACCAATTCCAATACGGTAAAGAGAGAAGCAGCCACAGATCTATTTGCTACCATTTCACCATAGCCGGGGCCTATAGCCTTGTAAGAAGCTTAAAACACAAGCAAATAAGCAGAGCTTTCAAGAATCCTGAAATGGAAAGCTATCAAGGAAATACTTAAAGGGGAGGGGGGTGTCTTTGAGTTGTCTTCCTTCAAATGACAAAAAAGAAAAATTAAAGCATATTTTTTGCCTAAGGCAGTGGTTCTCAACCTGTGGGTCGCGACCCCTTTGGGGGGTTGACCGACCTTTTCACAAGGGTCGCCTGATTCATAACAGTAGCAAAATTACAGTTATGAGGTAGCAATGAAAATAATTTTATGGTTGGGGGGTCGACTCACCAGTACATGAGGAACTGTATTAAAGGTTGAGGAAGGTTGAGAACCACTGGCCTAAGAAATAGTAAGAAACTGGGAATAGAAAATACATCTTGATGCCAAAGAGGTAGACAAACACATCTTTCTAGAAGTTAGCCACACCTTTACTGACGTCACTACCAATAAAGTCTCAAGTAAATTTCCAATTGGGTCATTGCCATTTGCCTGCCTAAATACCACACTTTGCCATTTCTTTTGGATACAGTGCATTCTTCTGCTTCCAGTCCTACATGGGGCCGTGGTATTATGGGAGACTTTAACAGCTGTGCCATTTTGTCCCCACGGTAACCAGTGTTTTAGCAGTTGACCTTGCTTGCCCAAACTCCACTAAAGATCGGTTTGCTGAGCTGAGGTAGATTATATAAAGCAATATCCAGTCAGCTCTCTTATTTTCTCTCTCACCTCTGAGCATCAGTTACACTGAACCCTATTGACTTACTCTTCCTCACTCTTTTCTATGTAGCTGTCTAAGAAATATTAAATGTATTCCCTGGGAAGCATGAAAACACACCTTCCCTGCTTACACAGTCGGTGCACAGAATACACAAGTCAACTCTTAAGTTCTTGGTACACAAGGTGTGATCCAGGACGGGACCATCAACCTTTCCTGGAGTTTATTAAAAATGGGAATTTGGGAGGCCTCATTCCAAACACTGAATCAGAATCTACATTTTAACACAAGCCCCCACAGTCATATGCATCTTTGTGTTTTAGAAGCCCTTTTCTCAGAGGCAAGGAATGCATTTTAGGTGAAAGCAACTGGGAAGGCTAGGTATATTCCTCCCCTCCCCTTGTGGACAGCAAGAAGTGGGTGAGACACAGAGAAGCAGCAGGGGGGAATCCAAAGGACCTGAGGGTTAATCCCATATTTGGGGTGATCTTTCATATCACAAGTATTAAATGAACACTGGCC
>NW_022103924.1:3740895-3750485 GCF_000313985.2 Echinops telfairi
TCATCTTTGCTAGTTCTTCAGGCAATCCAGGGTGCTGTGGTCATTTTTCATCCACACCTAATTCAAATGTACAAATTCATCTTTGGTTTTCCTTATTCATTGTCCTATTTTCACATTCATATGAGGCAATTAAAAATACCATAACATGGGTTAGGCACACCTTAGTCCTCAAAGGGATACACTTACCCTTCAACATCTTAAAGAGGTCTCATGCAGCATTTGATTTCTTGCCAGCTGCTTCCATGAGCATTGGCTGTAGATCCTTTTTCATATCTATTGCTCCACTTGTGAGGATTTTTGTTTTCTTTACATTGACTTACAATCCATACTAAAGGTTGCATTCTTTGATCTTCATCAGCAAGTACCTCAAGCAGTTCTCACTTTCAACAAGCAAGGTCGTGTCAAATGCATATTGTTGGTAAGAAACCTGCCTCCAATCCTGATGAATTCTTTTTCATATAGTCCAGCTTCTTGGATTCTTTACTCAGCATAAAGATTGAGTAAGGGTGGTAACAAGATACCACCCTGACGTGCCATGTTGTTGTCAGGTACCTTCAAGATGGTTCCCACTCAGAGACCCTCTGTTCAACAGAATGAACCACTGCCCAGTCCTGCACCATCCCCACAGTTGTGTTATGCTTAGGCCCATTGTTAGTCACCGTATCAGTCCATGTTATCAAGGGTTTTCCTTCTTTTCGCTGCCTTTCTTCTTTACCAAGCATGATACCTTTATGGCCAACTTTACGGTAAGAAGGCAGCTCTTCTTCAGTCAAATTTGGGTGCTTTCTGACGAGGGGTTCGCCTTCGGGCACTCACTCTGACAATACTCTCTGCTATTCATGAGCTTTTCAGTTTCTGACCCTGCTCTGCTGTTTCCATAAGGTTTAGAGGGTCTAATTCCACTGAAATGGGAAGCCTAGTCCTTCTTTGTAACCTGGTCTTAGTCTGGAAGCTCTGCTGAAGACTGTTAACTTTGAGTGATCCTGCTGATATTTGAAAATATCAGTGACATAGCTCCCAGCATCTCAACAACACACAGGCAACTACAGTAAGACAAACTGACAGACAAGTGGTGGCTGTTATGTTAGGTTATTAAAATTGCTACAGTGAAAGAATTTTTGGAGTTGAAGAAGAGAAAGCAATCAATTCTTCTTTTACTTGAGCAAGTTTGAATATTTTTCATTTTGTCATTCTGTGGAAAACAATGTAAATAAAAGTTAACGCTACATAAATCAGAGAAGATTTTTAAAAAAATCATTTTATTGGGACCTCTTAAAGATATCGATCATAATGTACCATAGTTCAGTCACATCAAGCAGTATTGTACAATTGCTATCACAATCCACTTCAAAACATTTTATTTCTTCTTGAATGCCTAACTTCCTATTTCTTGACATTGGTACCATACACTGCTTAATTATTTGTTTTGCTAGTATCATTTAAAATTCCTCACCCCAGTTCCCCACTAACTCAACCCATATCCTACTAATATTTTAATTGGTATCACATTAAATTTACAGATGAATTGAGTTGTTTATTGTTTGTGTTTTATAAGAGCTTTCTGTAAAATAAATGAATTTGAAATATTTTTTATAAACCTTTTTATTATCAAGAACATTTTTTAAAAATTTTCAGTTTCCTACACACATCTCTTGGTAAGTTTATTCTGAATTTTTACAATTTTTTCTAAATGGAATCTTTTATTTTACTACAATTTTTCAATGTTGATTAAACAGAAAAGTAATGATTTTTAAAGAAATCTATTTTGCAACCTCCTCTCTTGTTGAACTCTCCAAATGCTTCTTTTTTTGTTGGTTATCTTGAATTTTCTCTATATCTTTTTCAAATGATAATTTCGCTTCCTCCTTTCAATAATTATATCTCATTTGTTTTTCTTCTCCATTTACATTGTTTAAAACATAGATTGACACTTTTTTGGTAAGGGGCTAGATATTAAGTATTTTATGCCTTGCCAGTCATACTGGCTCTAACACAATACACAAGTCTGTGGCTGAAGATCAATATGTAAAAGATTGGGCATGACTGTGTTCCAATAGCTTTATTTATAATTAGGTAGTTGGCCTGGAGCAGTTGTTTACTGACCCATGCATCTAGAATCTCCAAATAATGTTAATTAATTAATTAATGTCTAATTAATTAATGAGGTGATGGTGGGCATCCAGTTGTGTTTCATTCTGATAGGATGTTCCTATGTTAATTAGGATGCTGGATTTTTAAAAATTTCCCCCCACAGTTTTATTGTCATGTAACCCACATATCATACAATCCAAGAGTTCAGTACACTCATCACCACAATCACACGGTCAATGAGTTTTTGACATGAGTGTCAAGTTCCATTCAGTAGGGGAAGGAAGAGTATTTTTTTTTAAAGGTTACTTAGTATTTTTTAAAATTTTATTTAAATAAAGTATTTAAATAAAATTTTAAATTTTATTGGGGGCTCATACAACTCTTATCACAATCCATACATACATCAATTGTATACAGCACATTCGTTAACCTCATCAGTCTCAAAACATTTGCTCTCCCTGGCATCAGCTCATTTTCCCCCTCCCTCCCTGCTCCCCCTTCCCTCATGAACCCTTGATAATTTACAAATTATTATTTTGTTATATCTTACACTGTCCAACGACTCCCTTCACCCAATTTTCTGTTGTCCATCTGCCAGGGAGGAGGTTATATGTAGATCCCTGTAATCGGTTCCCCCTTCCAACCCCACCCTCCCTCTACCGTCCTGGTATCGCCACTCTTACTACCTGTCCTGAAGTGATCATCTGTCCTGGATTCCCTGTGTTTTCAGTTCCTATCTGTACCAGTGTACATCCTCTGGTCTAGCCAGATTTGTAAGGTAGAATTGGGATCATGATAGTGGAGGGGAGTAGGGGGGGAGGGAGGAAGCATTCAGGAACTAGAGGAAAGGTGTATGTTTCATAGTTGCTACACTGCACCCTGACTGGCTCGTCTCTTCTCCTCGACCCTTCCTTAAGGGGATGTCCAGTTGTCCACAGATGGACTTTGGGTCCCCACTCTGCATTCCCCCTCATTCACAATGATATGGTTTTTTTGTTCTTTGATGCCTGATAGCTGATCCCTTCAGCACCTCGTGATCACACAGGCTGGTGTGCTTCTTCCATGTGGGCTTTGTTGCTTCTGAGATAGATGGCCACTTGTTTACCTTCAAGCTTTTAAGACCCCAAACGCTATATCTTTTGATAACCGGGCATCATCAGCTTTCTTCACCACATTTGCTTATTCACCTGCTTTGTCTTCAGCAGTTGTGTCGGGAAGGTGAGCATCATAGAATGCCAATTTAATAGAAGAAAGTATAGAGGGAGTACTTGAGTGGAAGCCCAATATCCTTCTGCTACCTTAATACTAAACCTATAAATATATGCACATAGATATATTTCCCAATCCTCATATATAAATATATTTACATATGTACATGCCTGTATTTAGACCTCTATAAATGCCCTTTGGGACAAGGGGAAAGCAAAAGGAAATAGAGGAAAGAGCTAGAAGGCAAAGGATGCTGGATTTTTATTACACACACATGGTTTAAGTAATGCTGAAGAAATATCTGCCTTTTAAAATTTTTCTTAGGACTGTTAAATTTTGTTCATAACTTTTGTAACAACTATTGCAGTTTGACATAATAAGATAAAGATTATGTGAATGAATTTCTTTAAAAATGGTACCATTCTTACATATTTTGGATACAGCAATCTGTTATCACATACGGAGCTGTGGTGGCATCACCAGGCAGGCACTGTGAGACTGGGAGTTCGGACTCCAAGGGAGAAAGATGAGGCTATTTGCCCTGGTACAGACTGACAACCTGGGCAACCCTATGTAGGAGCACTTTGAGTTGAAATTGACTCAGTGGCAGTGAGTTTTGGTTTTGCAGTATGTTACTGTTGGTCTACCTTGTCAGGATAAGATGCTAGTAGGTTGCTGATTCCATAAATTTAATTTAAAACCTTCTTTTTTCTAGAAGTATTTTTATGTTTAAGATTTGCATATACCAAAACTTGAGCCAATTTACCTATGAAATCACTTACTTTGGGACTTTCTCCAGGGGAAAGTGGTAATTGTCTCCATTGCTCCCATGGGTTTGGCCTATTTAGACTGTCTAGTAATAGTTCTTCTAGTGTCAATTTTTGGTGATTCATGTTTCTAGAAAATAATTTATTTCATCCAGATTGTCAAAATTATTTGCTGAAAAGTTCACAAAGTACTATTTATGATTCTCTTAATTTCCTCTGCATCTGCTGCTGTTTGCCATTTTTTCATTTCTAATTTTCTGTACTAGCGTGTTCTTTCCTTTCCTCTTTTAATTAAGCTAGCCAATGTTATCTTGCCTTTATTGGATTTGGCAAAATTTCATCTTTGGAATGCATTTATCAATTCCAATTCGCTTTTCCATGCTCTCTAATTAATTAATGTCTGCTTTGATCTTTATTTCTTTTCTTCTCGTCCTTTAGGTTAATTTTGTTGTTGTTTTCTAAACTCTTTAGAAGTGATGTCAGGCTATAAATTTTTCACTAAGAATAACTTTAGCTTGAGATCGTATATGGTGTTTTCATTTATGTTGCTTTCTAGACATTCTGCAGTTGGGGTTTAATTTCTACTTTGATCCAAATGTTAAGAGAGGTGTACTTTTCGGGGATGGGGGATGGGGTTGATGTTTCTGTTTATTATTTGATGGTTTTAATAATTTATTGCATTGTAGTTAGAAAGAGTCTTGTTTATACTTTTGAAGAACTGGCAGACATTTTTACTACGTCCTCAGATATGGTTGGCTTCTAGACAAGTTCTTATAAACTTCTAGTATATTTAAAGGCAGAAAATCATATATTTTTATTCCCAAGAACAGTGTTGTCTCTACATCATTGGTTCCTTGTAGAAGTTTGTGTTATGGCTGACTGGTCCTTTGCCTGGCTCACCACTGCTGCTCACTAAGCAGGTCCTAATGAATGTGTGAGTGAATGAGTGTTTCCTGTATTCAATGGGTTTATTTTTCTGTTGTCATCTCACTCTGGATAGCATCACCCTACACCAGCACAAAACTGCCGAACCACTAAGCCATTGATTTCATAGGGATCCATGACAATAGGGATCAATTGACAATGAGCCAATTTAGAAAAAGCCAAAACAAGATTTAATACGTAGGGTATTAGATATTTATTTATTTCTCAAGTATCTTCCTATCTCATTTTGTAATTATGTTTTAAGGCTCAAGTCCCCTAAATCAGGCCACTCACTAGTGACTCTCCTTTCTCTCCTCTATTCTTGTGGGTCTTAATGCCTATACTCATTTAGATACAATGTGTGCTGTATCAACAAGAGCAAAGAAAATAATGCCTGAGTTTGGCTGGCATTCTAGCCCCACCCCTTCATATTTCTGTTGCCTTAGCCAACCTTAGTATTTAACATCCCTGGGGGCTCTATTTCCTATAACATTAACACTAGCAATAGGTTTTTGGGTTTGTTTGTATGTGGGTTTGTTTTTGCTTTTTGCAGGGGGAGCATATGCCTGATTGTACAAAGAAGCCGCAACCCCATTAAGAAAACAGCACAAAATGTATCTCTTCCTATTCAAACATGACCAGCCCCTAGAGGCTGTCCTCCACCCTCACCCTTCCATTCAGATGACACCAGCTGTCAACAACTAGGCTGTCTCTCAATTCAGTCCTTCCTGAACCTACCTATCCTGAGCAGGTCTACTCCACTCAGCCAACTCTATGTTAGACATTGAATACTCGATGTTGTGTGTATGCCTCACGTTAAATACACCTAAACTCATACATGGACTCCTCAACCCTGCACTGTACAACCAATTTCTCCCCCTGATGTTCCTATGTGTATTTATGGTCCCTGTGGTCAGTTGTTAATTCAACAAGAATCCACCTACTTGTTCTTTATTATCCCTTTGTTACCACCTTATAAATATTTGAAATCCAGGGCTTTGGAGCAGAGACCCAAAGTCCATCTATAGACAATTGGATATTTCCCCACAGAAAGACTATAAGGAAGGGATGATTCAACCAAGGTGCAGTATAGCACCAATAAAACACACATCATTTCTCTAGCTCCTGAATGCTTACCACCACCCCCCTCGCCCATACACACACTACCATGACCTAGTTCTACCTTACAAATCTGGCTAGACTGGAGAACACACATTAATACATATAAGAGCACTGGACACATGGATTTCAGGACAGAAAAACCCCTCAGGAACAGTAGTGGGAATAGTGATCTCATGCGGTTAAGGGGATGGTTGGGGAGAGAGAAGGGGGACAAAGGGGGAACCCATAACAAGGCTGGATATATAACCCCCCGCCCCCACAAGGGGACGAATAACAGAAATGTGGGTGAAGGGAGACAACGGACAGTGTAAGATACGAAATAATAACAATATCTAATTGATCAAGGATTCATGAGGGTGAAAGGGTGGGGGAGGGAGGGGAAAAAAGAAGAGCTTATACCAAGGGCTCAAGTAGAAAATGTTTTGGAAATGACCATGGCAACATAGGTACAAATATGCTTGATACAATTGATGTATTGAATGTTATAAGAGCCCCCAATAAAATGATTTTTTAAAAATTATTGTGAATTGGGTGAAGGCTTAAAGGACAAATCAATTTTCTATCCAACATTCATATACGTGTTTCAAGTCATTGACTTGCATTCATCACAATGAAGTATCACTTACTTCATTGTTTCTCTTTTTCCATTCCTTTCTTTCCTAACTCCTCTGAATTTGCCTTTTCATCTAAAATGGTTGATTAGTCTAAGGAATGCAGCCAGAGTGTTATTGTTCCCCTTATCTCTATAGGTTGGCTAGAAAGTGAGTCACCAGACTTTATTCATTTGCAAGCCATAGTCTCAGGGGTCCCAGCCATCTCCATCTTACAAAAAAATTCAATCTTTCATAGCCTCACTGGCAATACCCTTCTCTATCCTATTTAACACCACCTCACTGAAAAGAAATCCATTATTGGTGTGAAGTCCATTCTTTTCCATCCCCATTATTACCACTCTACTGAGGCTTGTCAGCCCTCCTTAGGACCACTCTAATTGCTTAATAACCAGCCAGTTCCTATGTAATCCAATCATCCCACTCATCACTACCAGATTAATCTGCCTAAAGTGTGGATTAACTGTGTATCATGTCCCAGTATTGGGTTAATTACCTAATCAATCAATCAACCACAACTAATGATCCATGTTCTTCCAAAACTATTTGCTGTAGATCTTGAAGAGATTTATTGGGAGCAACAATAAATTCTGAAGGTTTGGACTCAGGTTCGATTCATTTTCTAGTTTATCTTTGGCAAAATTAGTTAACCACTATCAGTTTTTTAATAGAAAATACCATAATAAAAATGGCTAACGTTATCGAACATTTATTACATGACAAATACTAAGCTATGTGCTTTACATATACTAAATCACTTTAATATCAAATTCCTCTGTGGGACTATTAAGTAGGGTAGGTAAGCAGGAATTTTCCTGATGAGAAAACTGAGGTTCAGAAAGTTAAATTTCTTGTTACTGCTAGTAAAGGGTGGGGTTATAGGAATCTCGTAAGTGTCAAACACTAGAGGGACTTAGTAAGGTTTTTAAGCTTTTAATTGAATTAAATTGTACAAAGTATGCACAGCTCTTAAAAGGGCAATTTAATTGGTCTGAACAATTGAATCCACACATGTAACCAACATCCAAAACAAGACATAGTACATTTCCATTGTCCAGAAAGTTCCCTTATGATGACTTCTAATAATCCCTAATCTCAGCCCTGAAATGATTTCTCTTCTGACTTCTAGCACACAGATCGATTTTTTTTCCTGTTTTGGGATATCATATAAATAAAATCATATAGTATGTATTCCTTGTGTCTGACTACTTTGGTTCAACATGTTTTTGATATTCATCCACATTGTTGTCACTAGTAGTTATTACTCTTCATTTTTGGATAGCATTTCAAATTAACAATATATCAAAATTTGCTTATTTACTCTCCTCTTAGGGGATATTTGGGTTGTTTCTAATTGTTGGTTATTATACAGTAGGCAACTATAAACATTTTTAGATCTGTTTTTTTTTAAATAAGCCATTTTATTAGAGGCTCGTACACCTTTTAAAAAATAATTTTATTGGGGGCTCATACAATTCTTATTACAATTCCTCCATCAAACACTGTGTCAAGCACATTTGTTGCCATCATTATTCTCAAGACATTTGCTTTCTACTTGAGCACTTGTTATCAGCTCATTTTTCCCCTCCCTCCCCGCCACCCCCTCCCTCATGAATCCTTGATAATTTATAAATCATTGTTATTTTTGTCATGTCTTACACTGTCCAACGTCTCCCTTTACCCACTTTTATGTTGCCCGTCCCCCAGGGAGGAGGTTATATGTAGATCTTTGTAATCGGTTCCCCCTTTCTACCCCGCCTTCCCTCCACACTCCCGGTATCGCCACTCTCACCACTGATCCTGAAGGGATCATCCGTCCTGGATTTCTTGTGTTTCCAGTTCCTATCTGTACCAGTGTGCATCCTCTGGTCTAGCTGGATTTGTAAGGTAAAATTGGGATCATGAAAGTGGGGGGAGGAAGCATTTAAGAACTAGAGGAAAGTTGTATGTTTCATTGTTGCTACACTGCATCCAGACTGGCTTTTCTCCTCCCCGTGACCCTTCTGTAAAGGGATAGCCACCTGCTGAGAGATGGGTTTTGGGTCTCCAGTCTGCACTCCCACTCATTCACAATGAGACCATTTTTTGTTCTTTGATGCCTGATACCTCATCCCTTCAATACCTTGTGATCACACGGGCTGGTGTGCTTCTTCCATGTAGGCTTTGTTGCTGCTGAGCTAGATAGCTGCTTGTTTACCTTCAAGCCACTAGACACTATATCTTTTGATAGCCGCGCTCCATAAGCTTTCTTCACATATTTGCTTATGCACCTGCTTTGTCTTCAGTGATCCTGTTGGTAAGGTGAGCATCATGGAATGCCAGTTTAATAGAACAAAGTGTTCTTGTATTGAGGGAGTACTGGAGTGGAGGTCCAATTTCCATCTGCTATCTTAATACTAAACCTATAAATATATGCACATAAGTCTATTTCCCTATCATCATATATAAATAAATATATATATAGAAATATATATGCCTGTATTTAGATCTCTATAAATGCCCTTTGCCTCCTACTTCTTTCCTCTATTTCCTCTTACTTTCCTTTTGTCCCACTATCATGCTCAGCCTTAATTTGGGTTTCACTAATTCCTCACTTACATTGCTCTTGACTAAGCCCTACCAGGCTTCTTACACCCTCCTGAACACTGATTTTGGATCACTTATTGTTCCCTTGTCCCTGGGTTTGTTAACACTACTTCCTTTCCCCTACCTCCACCTGTCCCATGTCCCCCCAGAACTGTTGGTCCCGTTGTTTTCTCTTCCAGTTGGTTTATCCAGCCTATCTTATCTAGATAGACCTGCAGAGATAATACTATGCACAAAAACAAGACAGAGCAAAACAAAGCAACAATAAACAAATGATTAA
>NW_022103924.1:3750802-3752725 GCF_000313985.2 Echinops telfairi
CTTCACTTGCTCCCAAGTGCTCTGATCAGATATGTCCCTCTCCCTCAGCTGTAGTGTCATTGCTGTCCTCTGAAGTAAATTCTTCTGGGGGGGAGGGGAGGTTGTCCACATAGTTGGGATTGGGGCTGGCCCCTCAGACCTTTCTACTGGTTCCTTGCTTCAGGCCAGTATGTTGCACTCACATATTGGACCACAGGGTTGAAGTCTGGTCCCTGTTTCCCTGTAGAGATATAAACAATACCCTCTCCTTGGGTGGGTTAATGCCATTTCCCCCGCTACGCATTTCTTTTTCCACCCACCTTTTTTGTTGGCTACCATATATATCAGTGGATTTGGTCTGGCCCCTGCCATACTATCTGGACCTAACCCCAGGAATGTTTGTTTACAGAAGTTTTTCCCCCATGCCCCTTTTATATATTTTTTAAGCTTACCTCAGCAGACTCATGTGGTACTTGTCCTTTTGTGCTTGGCTTACTTCACTTAGCATAATTTCCTCCAGTTCTTCCCATGCAGTGATATGATTCATGTGTTCAATCACTGCTTTTACCAATGCATAGGACTCCATTGTATATATGTATCATAGTTTTTTAATCCACTCGTCAGTTGATGGAAATTTGGGTTGTTTCCAATTTGTTGCAATTTTGAATTATGCCCCGATGAACATTGGAGCACAGATGTCTGGCCATGGTTTGTTTCTTGCCTCTCCTGGGTATATGGCAGTAGAGGGATTGCTGGGTCATATGGTAGCTCAATTTCCATCTGTTTTAGATATCACCAAATTGATTTCCATATTGGCTGTAAATACCTACAGATCCACAAGCAGTGGATGAGAGTTCCTATCTCACCACAGCACCTCCAACACTTGTTGCTTTCTGATTTTTGAATTGGGCTATCTTTGAGGGTGTTATGTGGTATCTCATTGCTGTTTTAATTTGCGTTTCTCTTATGGCTACTGATAGGGCACATTTTCTCATATGTTTATTGGACATTTGGATTTCTGCCCTTGCTAAACTTTTGTTCAGGTCCTCTGCCCACCTCTCCAGTGGGAAATGAGTTTTTTTCTTCTTGGAAGCTAGCAGAGTATTATAGATTTTAGTAATAAGGACATTGTCTAATGAGTCATTGCTGAAGATGTTTTCCCAGTCCTTGGGCTCTCTTATTACTCTCTTGGTGAATTATTTCAATGTACACAGGAGGTGTTTTATCTTCAGTATATCCCACTTGTCAATTTGTGCTTCCTCTGTGTTTGCATCCTTCCCTATTTCTGACAGCCTATGTATTCCTTGCACTCAGGTAGGTCCCAATTCCTTCATTGATGGCCCTAATAGTTTGGGTTTTACATCGAGGTCTGTGATCCACCTTGAGTTTATTCTTCTGCTTGGAGTCAGATAAGGGTCTTGCTTCATTTTTCTGCATGTAGATATCCATTTTTTCTAGCACCACTTGTTAAAGAGAGCATCTGCTTCCCATTTGATGTTTTTTGGGCCCTTATCAAAGATCAGTTGTCTGTGTGCTGATGATTTTATTTCTGGGTTTTCCATTCTTTTCCATTGGGCTGAGTATCTGCCATTAAACCAATACCATGTGGTTTTGACCATTGTGGCTGTATAATGTGTGCTAAAGTCAGGTAAAGCAAACCTTCCCACCGTGTCCTTCTTCCTAAGGAGTTCTCTGTTAATTCGGGTCTTCTGCCCTCTCCATATGAAGTTGGTTATCAATTTTTCCATTTCTTTGAAGAAAGATGGGGGTAATTGTATTGGGATTGCATTAAACTTATATAGTGCCTTGGGCAGAACTGACATCTTTACTATATTGAGTCTTCCGATCCATGAGCATGGGATATTCTTCCATTTGTTGAGGTAACTCTTGATTTCTTTTTCTTTTTTGCAGCTTAATAAATTCTTTGTTTAAATATTGTTTTAT
>NW_022103924.1:3753096-3761623 GCF_000313985.2 Echinops telfairi
TGGATTCCTTGTGTTTCCAGTTCCTATCTACCAGTGTACATCCTCTCACTCTTGGTTTCTTGTAATAGTGTTCTGTAGTTCTCTTCATATAGAGTTTTTGTTCTTTTAGTCAGGTGTACCCCTAGACATTTAAATTTGTGCTTGGCTATTGTGAAGCATACCACCCTTTTGATCTCCAATTCTGTGGTCTTATCCAATATGTATAGCAGTCCGATAGACTTTCTGTTTGTTGGTCTTGTATCCTGCCACTCTGTCATATTCCTCTATTGCTTCTAGTACTCCCCTTGTGGAGCTTTTGGAATTTTCCACATATAAAATCATATCATCTGCAAATAACGATAGTTTCACCTCTTCCTTCCCCAGGCAAATACTTTTGATATCTTTTCTTTGCCTTATGCTATTAGTTAAAACCTCCAATATGATGTCAAATAAAAGTGGGGACAAGGGACATCCTTCTCAAGTCCCCTTTTTCAATGGAATTGCGTTAGTCTTTTCTCTATTGACTACCACATTGGCTGCTGGTTTTTCATATATAGCTTATACTATCTTGAGGAAATTTCTTTCCATTCCTATCTTTTTAAGTGTCTTAAACAGGAATTGGTGTTGGATGTTGTCTAATGGTAATATATATCATGTGGTTCTTATAATTTTTCATGTCAATGTGGTGTATGATACTAATGGTCTTTCATATGTTCAACCATCTCTGCATCCCTGGTATGAATCCCACTTGGTCATGGTGAATTATTTGTTTTATATACTTTGGTACTCAATTGCCCAGTATTTTGTTAAGGATTTTTGCATCAATGTTCATTAAGGATACTGGTCTGTAGTTCTCAATTCTTGTGGGATTCCTGCCTGGTTTTGGTATAAGAGTTATACTAGCCATCTTTTTCTATATTCTGGAAGAGTTTGTGTAGGATTGGTGTCAGATCTTCTCTGAATGCTTGGTAGAATTCTCCTGTGAAGCCATCAGGTCCAGGGGATTTTTTTTGTTGGTAATCCATTGATAACCTTGTCTATTTCTTCTATTTCTAATGGTCTGTTGAGATTCTTGATGTCCCTTGGAGATAGTCTAAGTAGGGTGTGTCCAAGAATGTTTCCATGTCTTCCAAGTTGTTAAATTTATTGGAGTACAATCCTTCACAGTACTGTATAATTATTCTTTTGATTTCATTAGGGTCTGTTGTAATGTCCCTTCTTTCATCCCTTATCCTTGCTATTGAAATGTGTTCCCTCCTTTCTTTGGTTAGGTTTGCCAACGGTCTGTTGATTCTGTTTATCCTTTCAAAGAACCAACTTTTAGCAGCATTATATTTTCCCATAGTTTTCTTATTTTCCTTCTGAATCCTGGCAGTGGTTTTTATTATGTTTCTTTTGCTATTAGTAGGATTTTCCTGTTGACTCGGATCAAGTTGCTTTAAATTTTGTGCCAGCATATCAATCATAGGTGGCTCTTCCTTTTTCATGTGTGCATGTATTGCTATGAAACTTCTTCTGATAACTGCCTTTGCTGTGTTCCATAAAGTTTTGGCGCGTCGTGTTCTCATTCTCATTGGTTTCTAGAAATTTCCTAATTTCATCTCTGATCTGAGCCAGTAAACAATCTTTTTGCAAAAGACTTATTCATCCTCTAATTGTTTGCTCTTGTATTCTTCATCTTCCTTTTCTTGATTTCCAGCCTTATGGCACAATGATCAGAGAGGTCTGTATGATAACAATGTGCTTAAATTTATGCAGGTTCACCTTATGCCCCAGCATTTGGTCTATCCTTAAATATGTGCCATGTAGGTTTGAAAAGAATGTGATTTTTTTTTTTTTGTATTTGGATGAAAATCTCTGGAAATATCTATCATGCCAATTTGTCTAATTGTAGTGTTTAGATCTCTAGCCTCCTTGTTGAGTTTATTTCCCTGTGAACTATGTTTATAAGAGAGCGTTGTATTGAAATCACCTATTATAATTGTTGAGGGTTTTTTTTTTTTTTTCTTTCCATCTTTTGGAGTATTTAGGTGATGTAGTTAGGGGGTCTATCGTTCGGGGAATATATGTTTACAATGCTTAGTGGTTCTTTGTCTACCGTTCCCTTGAGCATTACATAGTGTCCCTCCTTATCTCTTTTTGTGGTTTGCACTTTGAGGTCAATTTTATCTGAGATTAGGATTGCAACCCCTGCTTTTTTTGAATTGCAATTCAATTTGTATGCCTTTCTCCAGCCTTTGATTCTCAGCCTATTTTTGTCTGTAGCCTAGAGATATCTCCTGTACTCAGCAGATTGATGAGTTGTGTTTTCTAAGCCAGTCTGCCAGCCTCATCCTTTTAATGCCTAATTTCAATCTATAGATATTCATGATCGTTATCTCCCTCTCTGGATGTCATCTTATACCTTTTGTGTTGGGTGTTTTCCAACCTTTCTTATCAGTGTTTGGTGTGTGTGTGTGTGTGTATTTCATTATTGACTTGTTTTCACCATTAAGCCAATGCTATTTGGGGAGCCATTTTCTCCTTGTTGCCCTCTGGGTGGGGTTGTTCTAAGGGATGATCCTTTATTTATGCTTGCTGAGTGCTGCTCTTCTGCCCATACTGGGTTGGCAAGGGTCTTTTGTAGGGCTGTGTTTTTCCTACCATATTCTTTGAGATTTTCCTTGTCTGGGATGACTCTTACTTCTCCATCTACCTTGATAGATAATTTGGCTGGGTCGAGTATTCTTCGGTTTGCGTTATTTTCCTTCACTTTTTGGAATATTTTACCCCACTCTCTCCTCTTCTTCCTAGTGTCCACTGATAGGTCTGAGCATATTCTTATCAGGGAACCTTTATATGTGATTGCTTGTTTTTCCATAGCTGCTCTCAAGATTTTCTCTTTCTCTTCAAAGTTGGATAGTTTAACTGTTATGTGCCTTGGTGACTTCTTCTTGGGATTCAGCCTAGCTGGTGTTCTTTCAGCCTCCTGAATGGTTGCCTGTTTTCATTCATTAAGCAGGGGAGGTTTTCCTCCAAGAATTCTCTCATTATTGTTGCAAATGTCTTCCTTATTGTGTGTTCCTCAGGTAATCCAATTATTCTGATGTTGTTCCTCTTCATAGCATCAGGCATAGCTGTTAGGAGCTTATTACATTTTTGTTCATGTTTGTTAAAGTCAGCTTGGCTGTCCTCCAAGTCACTGGTGTGGTTTTCTGCCTCCTCCCATCAATTGGTGAAGTCTGTGACTCTGCTACTGGTTTTTGTTATCTCATCCCTAAGCTCCTGTATTTTCCTTTGGCGTATTGACTTTATCTCATCTATCATTTCATTATTTTTTCTGTATTGTTTCCCTCATATCCTCTATGACTCCAAGAAGCATTCTGAAATTTATTTCTGTGGAAGATCAATGTCTGCTTCTTCTATGCATGTCGTTAGGTTCAGGACATCTGCCACTGCCTTCGGTTTCTCCTGTTTTTTGTTGAGGTCATTGGAGCTGATTGCTGTTTGCGTTGTATTGTTTTAGAGGAGCCAGGTGCCATTTTCCAGGCTCTCTATGGGATACTCGTAGGAATGCTTCTTCAAACTGCCTGCAGCTAATTTCACTATGGAATTGGCCTACCAATTTATCCTCCTGTGGCTTCACTCTTTCCCTAGTCAACTAGTATTATGTTATTTCGAGGGTAAGTTGGATAGCCCTCTCAGGGGATGCTGGTTGGGTTGTTGTAGACCCACAAGGATGGTGCTGTCACAGGAAGTCATGATGGTGTGGTCCATGGCAGCTTGGGATGCCACAGACAGCATGTGGGGGTGCCCACAGCAACGGGAGTGCCACAAAAGGCTGGTGGTTGCCCTATTTAGTTCAGAGCACCGCAAATGGTGTGTGGAATTTTCCTGGTCAGGTAGTTCACTGCAGAGGTTAGGCAGGGGTTCCCACAGCAGTATGGAATGGTGGCAAGTGTTGGCCTAGCTGCTCTAGGCTGTGTGAAGCATTATGGCATGCAGAGGGAAATTCCCTCAGTCAAGTGGGACCACAGAGGACAGATAGGAGCTCCCAGGCAGGATTTCCCCCGAAATGTTAAGCACTACAGTGAGCTGGTGGGTAGAATTTTCCGGGGACGGGAAATCCCCTGGTGCAGGGTGGGCAGGCTTTCCCCAGCCTCGGTTCTGCTGCAGAGGGTGGAAGGCTCCCAGCTGGGTCGATGGCCGGTGTAAATGCCCCAGGCTAAGGGCAGTGGCCTGGAGGTTGGCAGTGGAGTAAGGAAAATAAAAACTAAGCCCGCTGAGAATGTGGGGGGTTAGAGAGAAATGAGCGAAACAAAAGTAATAATATAGCTAAGCCCTGAGCCCTGATTGTGGGGCTGGAGGGGTTTAATCCCTGCCCTGAGGTGGTGGCAAGCTGTGGCTGTGTTGAGATAAAGCCACTATGCTCACTCCAAATGATCCGGTCTCCAGCCCAGACAGTGGCGGAGCTAAAGTCAAACCCTAGCCGGCCTCCACTGTGGTAATCCAAAAGCCCCAGCCCCTGAAAACCTAGTGGATCTGTGCCACTTATTTTTATGACGTTCCTCCTGCAACCCACCCGGCAGTGTGGAATTTCCCTCTGAGTAACTCTCCTGTGCTGATTTCTGCGGAGTCCCTTTGGTATGTGTTACTCAGTCGCCATATTCCCGGAAGTCTCTTGGCTTATACAACTTTTATCACAATCCATACGTCCATCCATTGTGCCAAGCACATTTAAACATTTGTTGCCATCATCATTCTCAAAACATTTGCTTTCTACTTGAGCCCTTGGTATCAGCTCCTCATTTTCCTCCTCCCTTCCTGCCCCCCTCACAAACCCTTGATAATTTATAAATTATTGCTATTTTGTCATGTCTTACACTGTCTGATGTCTCCCTTGACCCACTTTTCTGTTGTCCATCCCCCAGGGAGAGGTTTATATGTAGATCATTGTGATTGGTTCCCCCTTCTACCCTACCTTCCCATTCCCCTCCTGGTATCACTACGCTACTCTCATAATTGGTCCTGAGGGGTTTATTTGTCCTGGATTCCATGTTTCCAGCTCTTATCTGTATCAGTGTTCATCCTCTGATCTAGCTGGATTTGTAAGTTAGAATTGGGATCATGATAGTAGGTGGAGGAGGAAGCATTTAAGAATTAGAGGAAAGTTGTATAATTCATTGTTGCTCTACTGCACCCTGACTGGCCTGTTTCCTTCCCCCGACCCTTCTGTAAGGGGATATTGGGCCCATCTTCTTGAGGATATGTTTTTCTTTCTTTCTTTTAAAAAATGTTTTTATTTCTTTTGGGGGTTACTGTGTAATACAGTAAGTATGTAGTTTACTTTATTAAAAAGTCACTACTCAATGGCATCTCATAGCAATATCATAAGACAGAGTATAACTGCACCATATGGTTATTGAGGCTATCAATCTTTACCAAAGCAGAAAACTTTATCTTTCTCCCAAGGAGCTGCTAGTGGATTTGAACTGGACTGTCACCCTTGTGGTTAGTAGCACAATGCTTAAACCCAGTAGATCACCAGGGCTCCTTAACTATATAAAAAACTGTCAAGATGATTTCTAAAGAGGCAGTACCACTTTACACTTCTACCATTAATTGATAAAAGTTCTGGATACTCTACATCAGAGGTGCTCAATATGTTGATCATGATCTACTAGTTGATCACAAATGTAGTGGGGGTAGATTGCATGGCATTTAATAAATAGACGTAAGCTTATCATCAATCCTGTCACTTAATTGATATACAGAGCAGCCAATCAGATGCAATCATAGGTGTCAAATGCATACGCAAACAACCGCTCTAAGTACAACAAAACGGACAAGTTATCGCCAATTTTTAGACCTTGGGTTTTTTACTCTTAAAAGTAAGAAAGGGTATTAAAATGAGTACGGGAGCTGGACCAAGTAAGAAGACAAAAAGTATCACTTTCATATGGAATGGGAGATTGTGACACAACAACCTGACATTCAGCTGAAGTCCAGAGTGCATGAACAGCTCTGGAACTTACTTGCAGAGGGAAAGTACCCAAACATGGGAAAATGTGCTACCTCTTCGACTCATGATTCAGCTCTTCTTATTTATGTGAGTCAGCCTATTCCCACATAAAGATCATTAAATCGAAGTACTATTCCACCGTGACTGATGATCATTTGGAAGTGTGCTTGAGGGTAGCTGTCAGGAGCTACTGTCCAGACTATGCATCCCTGTCTTATTCCATTGAGTGCAAGTCATCAGAGTAAATTCATGTAATGACAAAAAATGTACACAGTTAATGTGTTGTGTTGTCCAATATGGACTCTAGCAGTTATGCAAGGTACATAAACTTATACATTGCACATATAAAGAATTCTCAATGTATTTATGAATAAATGTAATAAATAAATAAATAAAAATATATTTTGCGTTTTTGTAGTTGGTAGATCATTTTGACTTTATCATTTTATAAGTAGCTCGCATGCTGAAAAAGTGTGTTCTACATATTTGCTAACATTTGGCATCATCAGTCTTTTTTGGTATTCTACTGGGTATGCTGCAGAGGTCTCTCAAATAGCATTTTCCTGGTGGCTGATGATTTTGTACACGATTCGTGTGCTTAGGGAGCCTTGGTGGTGCCGTTGGTTAAATGCTGGACTGCAAACCACAAGATCAGCAGTTAACCCCTTACAGCTGCTCCTTCTGTAAAGATTATAGCCTCAGAAGCCCTATCTAGGCTCACTTTGAGTTGGAAGCAACCCAGTGGCAATGAATTCTTTTGAGCTTCATGTGTTTAGTGACCATTGGTAAATGTGTGTTTATGTAGTGTCTCATCAAGTCTTTGTCATTAATAATCACCCAAAAAACGTAGGTTGTCTTCGTCACATATTCTCAGGGTAAGTTTTTTGTTAGATGCATGTAATGTGAATATTTTGTTAGATGGCTAACCTATTCATTTTGAAAAATTCATTTTGGTGATCAGAAATGTTTAATATTAATTTGTCATTTATAACTATTGTTTTTTTTTATCTTATGAATGTGTGCATATCCCAAGAACATGAAAATGATTGATCTAAAAATGAAATGAAACATAAAAGATTCTCTTTATTCCATGACTTTCTTTACAAATAGCTGATGATTGAAGCAAAGTTTCAGCACCCTTGATGAGGCACTAAATGAACATACAGGAAGTACTGAAGATAAATGTGTTTAACAGGTAGGGAGAGTAAGTGAATGTAAATATAAATAAGGGTTCTATACTTCACTTGAAAGGGTAAAATGTCAACACGGGTGAGCTAAGATGAATTATGTATGTATATAGTCCAAGAAAAACAATATGGCATTACTTAAAGAAACCACTAAGAAAGCAATGAAAAACATTATTTTTAAAAGCATAGTAAAAAAAATCAAACTAGAAATCTAGAAAATATTTACGTGGCCCACATGAAGGCAACGAGAAAAACAAACAAACAAGCATGAAATAAAGAGAACAACAAGAATACAGATAATGAAATAGCAGGATTAAGTCCAAACATATCAAAATCGTATTAAATGTAAATTTCTTCAAAGATACATCAACACTGCTTATAGTCAATGCAAATGGTCTGCGTACATAAAATAAAAGATGGAAGTTGTCAAAATAGATTTAAACACTAGGTCCACTATAAATATCTACAAGAAACTCACTTCGAACAAAAGGCATTGCAAAAGAATGGGAAAAATATATATATCCAGGCAAACATTAAAATTTAAAAGACAGAAGTAAATTTATGTGTGTCACACAAAATACTCTTCAGACAAAGAAAACTACAAGGGACAACAAAAGTTAATGCACCAAGGTATAGTTATCCTAAATGTCTACAAAAGAAAATCAGCATGGATACAGAAGAACAGAACAACACCATCAAATAATATTATCTAATTGATATTTAAAGAACATTCTAACCGACAATAGTAGAATGCACATCCTTTTCGAGCACCTCTAGAACATCCGTCACAACAGTTTCTGGGTCATAAAATCAGTTTAAAAGCAGTGTGAAGACACAGGGTACTACCGTTTACTAATCATACTAGAATGAAGCTAAAAATTAATGACAATAAAACCCTCAAACACTTGAAAGTTTAGTAACACTCTTCTAAATAATACAAGAATCAAAGAGGATAGTCTCAAAGAAAACTGTAAAAATTCATGGAACAAAAAGTAAAAATGTATAAGCCAAAGTTTGTGAGATGCAGCTAAAAATTAGGACCAGGTCTCCTACACCCACCTCACCACCAATTTGGATCACTTGTTGTTCCCTTGTCCCTGGGTTTGTTAACACCACTTCTTTCCCCCCACTTCCCCTCTCCCATGTCCCCCCGGAACTGTCAGTCCCATTGTTTTCTCCTCTAGATTGAGGTGGGTGTGGGAGGCCTGGTAGGGCATGATCAAGGGTAATGTAACCAAGAGGAATTGCTGAAGCCCTGGTGGGGACTGAGCATGATAGTGGGACAGGAGGAAAGTCAAGGGAAATAGAGGAGAGAGCTGGGAGGCAAAGGGGTCTAGATAAAGAGGTCTAGATAAAGACA
>NW_022103924.1:3764005-3765840 GCF_000313985.2 Echinops telfairi
GAGAATGATGAGGGCAATGAATGTACAAATGTGCTTTACACAATTGATGTATGTATGGATTGTGATAAGAGTTGTATGAGCCCCTAATAAAATGATCTTTAAAAAATTAAATTAAATTAAAAACATCAAATAATCTAATTAGAAAAACAAGCAACAGACATGACATTTCAGTAGACATGGTGAAATCATACATATCGATGACTGGTACACATATGGAAAGATATTCAACAGCATTAGCTATTACTGAACTGAAACCACAATAAAATATCACAACATATGTGTCAGATTGGCTAAAATAAAAAATATGATACAGGTTTCCCCTGCTACACAAAAGTGGGGCATTCCTATGAAGCCTTTTATAAGTCAAAATGGCATAAAACAAAGAAGCCATTATCATTGCTTTATATGGGACAATTATTGAGATGAATGAGAATTCCAGACCAGTTCATTGAGCCCATGTGGAACTAGTACATGGCAGTCATTCCAACAGGACAGTGGGCAGAATATGATTTAAAATCAGGAAGGATATGCCTCAGTATTATATCCTTTCACCCTACTTATTCAATCTACTTGCTGAGCAAATAATCCAACAGCTGGACTACATGAAGACTAATGTGGCTTCAGGATTAGAGGAAGGCTTTTTGACAACCTTCCATGTGCAGATGAAGATGTCCCGTTGACATAGTGGGTTACATGTTGGGCTACTAACCTCAAGGTCGTCCGTTCGAACCCACCAGTAACCTCCTCAGAAGAAAGATGAGGGTTTCTACTCGTCTTTCCATTATAGTCTCTGTGTCTAATGCAGTCAATATGACTTGAAGTGAGTTTGAGTCTGAGATTGATATGATGATGACATAACCTTGACATGCTGAAAGCGAGGACTTCAAGCAGCTGCTGATGAAGATTAAGGATAACAGCTCTCAGTTACAACTCAATGTAAAGAAACACAACCAGACCAATAGACGTCATGATAGATGGAGAAAAGATTAAAATTGTCAACAATCCTACCAAATAACACATAAAGCCTAAAATAACATGTACGTAGAGTGACAGCAGGATTGCCATGATAGATACACAGCTCCTCCGAAATCGAAATGATGTATGTGCAGTATAGTTCCTGGAAAGGAGCTCAACGATGGCATGCTCCTTGGGCTGTGCCTTTTTTTATAAAATAGAACATTTGAATTTTGTTTGGCTAGTTGACAGCTAATGCAGGTACTTTATATAAGCTGAGTATCTTACAGCAAACCTTTGAAGAGAAGGGATACCTATACCAGAAAGTGGTAGTGAGGATGAGGAGAAATTGCTAGTGGTAATGTAAAACTCTCTGGAAGACAGTTTGACTGTTCCTTTTGGACATACTCTATGACCCCCGAAATATACCGGCTTGGTCACAGACACCTGTACGTGAATGTTTGTAGCAGATTTATTTGTAATAGCCAAATAGTGGAAGCTACTCAAATATCCTCCAGTGGTTAAACAAAAAATGTGGTACCTTCATACTAAGATATTCTACTTAATAGTGACAGTGACAAGCAATAAACTATGGATACAAACAAGTTTGATTAGTCTTAGGGAAATTACAGTGAGCAAAAAAAAAAAAAGCCCCAAATAAAACAAAAACAACTTCAAAAGAATACACATTGCATGATTCCATTCATTTAACATTTATGAAATAACCTAATTCTAGGGAAAGTAGATTAGTGGTTACCGGGCATTAGGAATGATGGAGAGAATGGGTATAAGTATAAAGGGGTAGCAAGAAGGAGTCTTGTGATGATGGTACAGTTAGTATCTTGATTAGAGTGGTAGTTACATAAAGCCATATAAGTGAT
>NW_022103924.1:3766169-3768187 GCF_000313985.2 Echinops telfairi
AATAAAAAGTAAACACACACATAAACCCATGATGCTGGGTATTTTATGATGCCATCTCATCATTTTAGTCTATTATAAAAGTACTATGGCCCCAAACATTCAAAGCCTCATTTGATGGAGAAGGGAATGAAACTCTACTTGGTTGATAGTCAATCAACTAAGCCATGATGGATGGATTTCCTTGCTTGTTTTCAGTTTTGCTTTTCTCTTTATCATGAATCAAATCAGTTGTGTGCTATTGTAATTAAAATAATCCTCTTTAAAAGATATAATATTGGGTGGAAATTGAGAGTTTGATAAATAGTTTCAACAATCAGTCAGAGCAAACAGTAGCCTTATAATTGGAAAACTTTTGGTATGACAAATCCTTTCCTGAAAAAATCCACTGCTTATTGCCTATCAACGTGAATGTTCAGTATGAACAGGCTTATTTCACATAACCGTGGAATGCCTGGATTCTCTGAGAAGAAGACTGGGTGTCCAGGTTGAGTTTAAGGCAAGGATCTAGTTTTCCTTCATTACTGCAAAGATACGTTGACATTGCTCTATGTATACAGTATCTGTTCCTAGACAGGAAACAGCCAAATTACCTTAGCTTTCAAATTTGGCCTTCAAATGCAAACTCAAGCAGAAATTCATGAAAATTCTAGCCATAATACCGACAGGGTATATCAGGCTAGGGAGGTCCTCTGATATATTATTTAAGAATTCACATAATTTCTTTTTGTTGTTGTTGAGAGTTTTGAGCCTTTCTCTGGTCAAAGATGACTAGGATGTCAATTTCATTTCAGTGACAGCTCGTGCTCCTGGCCTCGAGCAAAGGCTCAGCACTCATCCAGAGTCTCTGCTCGAGGAACGGAGAGACCTCGAGCCTGCAGAGCCTGACCTTTCAGCGTCGCTGCTTCTAGCTTGCTCTGCTGTTCCACCCTTTGCTCTTCTAGGATTTCTTCAGTAGACACTTGCTGGAGGGTTGTATCACCCTCCATTTCCAAGGCTATTTCTCCTAGTAGGACCACACTTTCTCCTCTGACCACAAAAATCCCTCGAGGATTTTTTTTCCCCACTTGAATACGCTCCACAGTTTGATGGAGCACTAAGTTAGCAAATTGATCAATGCTTCTTAAAATGCCTGTAAGTGTCCTTCCATCTCGAAGCAGGACCAAATGCTTTTTCTACAAGCTCCTTCTGAAGAGGTGCCCCCTCGGGAGGAGATGGGCTACTCACTGTCGATGTCTTCAACAAGGCTGGCGGTGCCGGGCATATAGTTCATTTTGAGCTGAGATAAGGTTGCAAGGTATAGCGGCAACGGGCCAGTGAGTCCAACACCTCCTCTTCCTCCTACCGCAGTCGCCGCCTAGGCAGGACAGGAACACATCTGCCCCGACTCTCAGCCGCGGGGGCAAATTTACAGATTTCATTTGAACTTTAGTACAATTTATGTAGCACATAGTGTAAGTCTTCTGTCACAGACAATGGTTTGTTTGGAGCGATCAAATGACTTGCCCAAGATCATAAAAGGCCAGGTCTTCCAGCTCACATCTAGTATTTGTTCCACTATACCATGGAATTTCATCTGGTATGGACTTAAATTTCATGGATAAAACTATAACCACTCATATTAAAAAAGACTAATAACTTAAATAGTACCATAAAATAACACTTAGAATGTACATCTTATTATAGACAGTACATTAACCTGCATTACATGTCCATATTACATGAAATAGTTATATAAAATACACACGTACAATATTTGATGGGTACTTTATGAGATTTTAAAAGTAATCTTAACTATTAGAACTTAGAATTGTGATCTTAATTTAAAGTGCTGTATAATCTCTGTAAAATGTGATCCTACTATTCTATAACAAGTGAATAATAAAAATAGAATAATTCAACTCTAATAACTCAATCTAAATCATTTCCCTAAGAAAATCTTACATGATACCATCTTACTTCCCTGGCTTTTTGAACAGTAGTTGTTAGGTGCCACAGTGTCAATCCTGGCTCATAGCGAG
>NW_022103924.1:3769460-3771339 GCF_000313985.2 Echinops telfairi
GCTATATCTTTTGATAGCCGGGCACCATCAGCGTTCTTCACCACATTTGCTTATGCACACATCTGTCTTCAGCGATTATGTCGGGAAGGTGGATATCATGAAATGATCGGTTAGCTGAGCAAGGTGCTCTTGTATTAAGGGAGTGCGCCATGCCCTCTTAGATATACATTACTCTGCCTCTTTTGGGGGTTTCCTTTTGCATCAGACAATTTTCTATCACTTTGAACCTTGGATTCTAGGCACACCTCTTAATTTCTCACAATGCTTTGTTTCTTTGATTTTCATCAACATTTAAAAACTTTCAACTCAATTAACTTCAGGTTGTAGTTAGTGATGCTAACCCTGGCCACAAGGCCAGTAGAATGAATACGGATTTTATAGTGTTGGGTCAATTGTTTGTTACTGAACTGAGACCATGTTTTAGATTTGCTCATATTCCCTCATTTCATAAAGGTATATCCTTTCCAATAAAGGTAAGTCTTTAAATATACAACCAAATTAATTAAGATTTTAAAACTATTCCTATTCACAGATGACTCAGATTCTATATATATGAGAGTGTTTAAAAAATTCATGGAACAAGCCTGTCATTCAATTCCATTTTTCCTTGCATTTTTTGAAGCCCCGTTATATTACAAACATTCCATAAGAAAGCTACTAGAGTTAGTACGCAAGTCAGTGAAATTGCAGGGTAAAAGATCAACACCTAAAGATGTGTTATGTTTCCAGTACTAGACATTGTTGGCTGTAATCCTACGATAAGTTGCTACAGAAGACCTATGCAATGGAGTCTCCTCCAATATGCCTCCCTGTGTAGCATTACCCAGGACTCTGAAACCAACAAGACAAACCTGTAGGAAAGTCAGCTCTGGTCTCTCTGCTCCTCTTTTCAATTGGTGCTATCGATTGCCAACTGAGGCTGCTGGCTGCTAAGAAACAGGCATCTTTTATGTTACAGGGAAGACTCTGACAGCAACAAGGCAGACCTTCCGGGAGAGCCATTTGGAGTATGAAAGTCCCTTCCTCACACAGATACCATCACCTGCAAGCCTACTGTGAATTTCTGCAGAATGTACATACCTACAGTGGAGTCTGCTCCCTAAGTCAGCACTCTATTTGCCTCCTTGGGTATCCAAAAGCTCTGGCTTTTGAAACCAACAAGGCAGACATCCATAGGAATCAGTTTAGGGAGCCCTGGTTATCAGTACGAGCTGAGGACTGATAACTGAGGCTATTGGGAAGCAGGGGAGTTGAGTGAAGGTTAAACTCACAAATAATCTACCAGGGGCTCTGATAACAACAAGGCAGACCTTTAAGAGGGTGTATTTGGAGTATGCTTAGCATTCCCCCAATGAGAAATTGTTCACTCCTACAAACTTAGGCAAAACCCAACACAAATTCCCTTCAGTGGAGTCAGGAGATGGGTCACCTATAAGAAGTGACCACAAGGTCACTGAGGGCTCTGAAACCATCAAGACAAATCTCTCAGAGGTCCAGTTGGGTCATACCAGCTCCACCTTCTCATAAAATGAAGGAAAGCCTTCCGGTGCTACCTATGAATGCCATAGATATAAGCAGCTTCCACAGAGCAGGGAAGGAAACCTTAGGCAAATCTAGAAGACAACCTAGTCTTGAAGTCGGCTACTTGGATGTGAGCTTTCTCACTAAAATCATGATTGCAGAAACAGAGAAGAGACAGAAGTAATGCCCAGAGAGAGGAATACGCACCTCCATATTCTGTGTGTTGTTTAATACACAGAACCTTGCCTGAGTGGAAGTCCCTGCTTGTGGACAGAGCAAACAGGTATTTTTGGGGAGAGATCAAAAGTTAGAAAATAAGATATGGAACCCTCACATCCCAGTTAGGCCAAAGATGTAG
>NW_022103924.1:3772051-3775538 GCF_000313985.2 Echinops telfairi
CCCCCAATAAAATGATTAAACAAACAAAAAACACAAAAGGGACAATAACTGAAATGAAAACAACAGAAGGATTTAACAGATTTAATCCAGTAGAAGAAAAAATGAATGTATTAGAGATCAAGATAGTTAAAATTACAAACAGTGAAGTCCAACACAAATAGCAGCTCGAGAAGGCTAGGTACAATTTTATAGCATTAATACATAACAAGAGATCTAATATACACACTATGAGGATTTCAAAATATGATATGAAAGAGGAAAATATTTATTTATTTGAATAAATAATGAGAGAAAACTTTCCCAACAGATTGGGGACACAGGACATAAATCTACAAATCCAAGAAGTTCCAAGAACTTAAGCAAAGAAAAAACCAAAGAGATCAATACCAAGACATATAACTAGGCTCTCAAACAGTAAAGATAAAGAAAGAATCCTGAAAAGAAGCAAGCAATCACATGCAAAGGACCTCTAATAAGATTAAATGCCATAATTTCCTCAAAATCATTGGAGGCCAAAAGACAATCGAAGAATATCTTTAAAGTTCTGAAAAAAAACAACAACAGATAACAACAAAAACCTGTCAACTAGGAATATTTTACCTTCAAGAATGAGGATAAAGGGTCATAAAACCTTGTCTGAAAACAAGCAGTCATTTAAGTGAGGTGACATCTAAGTCCACACGAAAGAGCACCAACCTGTGTGATCCAAAGATTGTAAATAACAAAATCCAAGACTAAAGGAGGGAATGGTAGGAGAGCTTAAATTACGAGCACCCAGTTTTCAGAAGGCTATGGAAAAGAGTGAAATATGCAAATCCCTTCGCAGGGTCCCCACTTGGATTAAGGCTCTGGTGACTTCTCCCTGACCATTGACTGGGGATGTGAAGAGCTTTGGTATCAGATGGAGGGCACTGGAAAGCAGAGTACTGTAGATATAATTAGATTAAAATTTAACAGTTTATCATATGTTCTCCCTTTTGACCCATTTCAATTTTGTTCTAGGTTTTCTTGTTTTTAGTTCTCTTATCAATTTAGCGTTTTCTCTGTTTCATTTTGTTATTATTGTTGGGTATTTGTTTTATTTTTGCATGTTTTTCTTTATATGAAATCCAGGATAGGTAAAGCTACAGAGACAGAAACTGGATGAATAGTTTTTTGGACTGTGGCACGGGAGGTTGGGGGAAAATGAGGAGCTAATCTTAATGAGTATAAGAAAGAAGAAAATGTTCTTAACAAAAAAAAAAATAAATGGGGGCAGGGGGACAGTTGCTTCTGATTCATGGAAAACTCATATATGTCAGAGTATAAATGTGATCGATACCACTTTCAATGGTTGAGTATTCAGAAGCAGATGCTGATACTTCTCTTCTGAGGCACCACTCGCCTCAAACCTGCAACCGTTCTTTGAGCAGCTGAGCATGTTAATGCCTCTCTCATTCAGGAACTCCTTAATTTAATATCTAGCATATATAAAGAACTCCTACAATTCAACAACAAAAAGATGATCTAATTTAAAATTGGTAAAAGACCTGAATAGACCTTTCCTCAAAGAAGACATACAAATGTCCCATACGCACATGACAAAATACACAAGAAGACTAGTCATTAGAAAAATGCAATCAAACCACAATGAGATATCATTCCTACCACTAGGATGGCATTTCTTTATAAAGGGAAATAAGTCATGTCAGCAAGGATGTGAAGAAACTGGAGCTCTCATTCACTGCTACCAGGAATGGAAAATGTTGCAATCACTATGAAACTGGATATTCCTAAAAAGGGTACACAATTCCATTTCTAAGTCTCTAACCAGCAGAACTAAAAGCAGGAGCTACAATGGCTACCTGTAAGTACAATGATGTTCACTGTGGTATTACTCACAATAGCCAAAACGAGGAAATAGCTCGAGTGCCCAACAGAAGGTGAATGGATGAACAAAACATATTATGTACAGTTGAAGATTACTCTGCCACACAAAGGAGGGAAGTTCTGGTACATGCTACAACATGGATAAGCCTTAAAACATTATGCTAAATAAAATAATCCTGATACAAAAGGGGAAATATTGTATTATCACACTTATGTGAATATCAAGAATAGACAAATGCTTGGAAACAAAAGGTTCTTAGGTGATTAACAGGATTGGGGAGTTATTGTTTAAACAGCACAAAATTTCTTTCCTTTCTTTTTAAAATCATTTTATTGGGGGCTCGTACAGCTCTTATTGCAATCCATACATCCATCCATTGTATCAAGCACATTTGTACATATGTTGCCATCATCATTTTCAAAACATTTTCTTGCTACTTGAGCCCTTGGTATCAGCTCCTCATTTTTTTCCCTCCCTCCTTCCCTCATGAACCCTTGATAATTTATAAAAAAATTTTTCATCTGTTACGCTGACCGATGTCACCCACTTTTCTGTTGTCTGGCCCCCTGGGAGGGGGTTATATATATATCATTGTGATTGGTTCCCCCTTTCTCCAGCACAAAATTTCTGTGATGAAAACTTTTTGAAAATATTACTAGTGATGGTTGCACAATATTGTGAGTGTGCCACTCAGGATTATACACTAAATTGTTAAAACGGCAAAGTTTAGGTTATGTGTATTTTACCACAATTAATTTTAAAAGCTATTTTTCTCAGAGCCACGAGGAAAAGGCTTCTACAAATGCTCATGGCTTGCTTAATGCTAATGAAGACAGAAGCCCGGAGGGTATGTACTGGCAGCTCTCTGTGATCCAAAGTAGATAAACATGAAGCTTTTTAATGAAATTAGGAAATGCAGGCAATCCACGAAGGAAGCCGTCTGGAAGTGTAATTGCTAGGCATAGTCGTATGGTAGGTGGAAGTCTGCCTTTGGTACCAGATTTCAGAACTCCTCTCAGGGATGAAGAGCCCACAATCCCCAGGGGCATCCTGTGGGGCCTCCTCAGTAATTGTCTCTGACTTCTATTTCAACCCTAAACTTATGCTCAATATTTCTAACTAATGCTGTCTACCACCAACCAAAATTATTTTATAGGGGTAAACTTAACGCTACCTAGATAAGAGAAAAACAATTTCACTCTGGTACTTCGGAGTCACTTCCTGCTTTACAATTCTCATACATAAAATCCATACTCACAAACAACATGTACAGAGCATTCTTGAACGGCAAGAGGACTCAACAGAAAGCACGTGTGAAGAAAAGCACGGCCCTCCGATGAGTTGAATGTACTCCAATACAGCTCTCTACTCCACAACTCATAGTTACGAGTAGCCAGAAAAGTTAATGAACGTAACCTGCTAAGAGAAATAAGATGATCAAGGATAAATATTGAGACTATTAAGTAAATGAAACATTAATGGATAGTTAATAAACCTTCTAATTCCTGGCAGTCTATTTTCTCTGGAAAACATTTAAACTCATTCTTTGGCCAATAATCGATCTTTGTTACTCTTTCTTCACACAGGTCAAAGGCATAAATTTATGTTTGGCAAAGA
>NW_022103924.1:3776026-3795842 GCF_000313985.2 Echinops telfairi
GTTGAGAAATGAACAATGGCAATATATGTACTAACATGTCAGATACAATAGATGTGTGGATTGTAACAAGAGTTGTAAGAACCCCCAATAAAATGATCTAAAACAAGCAAAAATAAATAAAATTGCTGTCCTGTTAAAAAAATAAGGAAACAATGATTAAAATGTTAATTCAGAAAGCAGTCTGTCTTTTGTATATTGGAAGAAACCAGGGTTCAAAATCTTTTGAAAGACTCCCTGGACCCTTCAAAACTATATAGTCATTTCCTTCTCTGGTTTGTAAGTCAGAGCATGTGTTCTTAGAGAGCTGAAGAGGCTTTCCATGGCTTCTTCCTTCATCACACTGAGCTCCCAGTGGGCTGGGACCAAGCCATATTTCTTCTGGCCTTTAACAAAAAACAAGGGGGTGGGGGAGAGGAAGGGAAAAAAATGCCAATATGTCTTAGGACACAGTGAGTTCTTTGAAACCAAATGGAAGCAGAATTACTGCCCAATCTCAGTGTGCCACAGATGGATGAGTCAACATTAAAAAGTGTTTGAAAGTTCTTAGATAAAAGATCACAGATTTATGTAAAGTATTATCTTTATAAAAATAACTGAAGTTCCCTGTAGTGTTTTTTTAAAGAAATATGCTGTTTTGCTCATTGTTTGCAAACAATTTTTCTTTAAAAAATAATAAAAACCACACAAGTAGTATATTCTTGTAGAAAATATTAAATCATCAGTACTTGTCTTGGATTAACAAACGGGAGTGGGTAGCTGAGCCATAACTTTGAGAATGCTCAAGGTCCTGTCCTGCTGAAAATATCTGAGAATGGCACAATGTACATAAGAGACTCTATAATCATTTATTTAATGATTGTAACAAGAAAATTTTCTAATCAGGCTTTTTCCGCCTTTTAAAAAATTTCATTTACAATTGAACCTAGATGTTTTCATGATCACAATGCAAAAAAACACATTTTGTTGTCATATATTGTACAAGCCTGTAATCTTTTCCATTTTTAAAAACAGAGATGCATTCCATATCCGAGGTGTACAAAGAAGGAATGTATTCAATCAACCACTAGTAGGTTATTCATCCTTCACTGAAACAAAGGCATACACTCTAATCTCACTGATCACAAAGGCTGTGACTGAATTGTGTCATGAATATATAATCTACTACCTGCAGTCTGGGAGAAACAGAGAATAACACATTGTTGTTGCAAAGGAACCGCGGGGGGAAAAATCGTATTAAGTGTTTTCTGACTGTCATTAAGTCACTGTATTAAGTATGTAAGCATAATGCATAGAAGAAAGAAAACTAGATTTGTTTCTTATGGTCCACAGATAATTTCTCAGACTCTCCAGGTTGATAAATTACTGATCATGAACAAAGTAGATATGAAGAATAGTCAAACATGCTTTGAAAATGAGAAAGACAAGATTATTGATAATAATCACATTTCTAGTATGTCAACCATAATTTTTTTCTTCCAACCACATTCTTGATACACACCAAGTGCTTGACATATATTCAGATAACTATTCAGCCCTCACGACAACGTGACACCAGAAGAAAGTGTAACTTTATAGATGAAAGAAGTTTGAAGACTTAGGAAAGTTTCACTTCAGGGCTCAGAACTGATCATAAAAGGCTGGGATTTAAACCCAGATGTGGCCATGGGTCTCTTTACTGCACCGCCAAACCAAGTCTACTGACAGCAGAGTTTAACAGCAAAGTAGCCCTGCCCGAGGCAAGTAATCACCATTGGCACCTGGCACTAGGCATCGACTGGCTGTGTGCTGTGACTTCTGTGAACAGTGTGTAGATAAGCTGGACGTGGGCTGGGTATGTGGGGGGGAAAATAGAAGGTTAGTGGTAATGTGGTTTCTGGAGAAGAGCCAGAAAAACAAAAAGTCCCTACTCTTTGGGTTTTCACAGACCTGCCTTTGGCCTCAAAGCATCATTGACCTTCTTGAGGTCTGTCTGTGGTTGACTTGCCTTCTGATGGGTGCTCAGGCTGTCACCCACCTCTCTAGGCACAGATCAGGCTAGGCCAGAGTCTGCTCTCCAGCATGTAACCAGTGCTCATTCTCAGGGTACACAACCATTCATCTTTCTCTCTGGGTCTTCTGTCTCACTTCTTCAAATTATGGCCAATGCTCCAAATTCCATCCCTTGGAAAGGGCTCAGCCCTGGGGTGCATTTGGATGGCCCACCCCAATACTATACTTCTGGGCCTGTGACAGTGACCTTTCTACTCACTCTCATTATAGTCCTGGTATATGACTTTGGTTCATCTTTCTAGCTTTAGCTTTGCTCTTTTCATTGGAAAAACAACAAAAAAAGCAAACCCACAAGGTGATTCTACCTCATAGCAACCCTATAGGAAGAAGCTACACAAGGGTACACAAGACTGCTGGTCTTTATGGAAGCAGTGTGCAACATCTGTCTCTGGTATATTTGAATCACAGACCTTTCAGTGAGCAGCTGGGCACTTTAACCACAGTGTCATCGGGGATCCCTTTTTTCACAATAGACACAACTCAAGCAATCATTTTATCTACAGTAGGTTGGCTGCCTTTCAGTCTTACTGCTTTAACAGTGGCCTTTATCATCTACCCAGGAACCTCTTGGGGGTTGGTGGCATAATTCAGACTTCCTGACAGCAGAATGTGGTATATACACATCCTCCTTAATGATGGCTGATTTTAATCTTCTCAACCACAATAAATCTGACTCCTACCTCAAGCCAGTGATCCCTTTTACTATATACCATAGAGATTGCTTGGTTTAGGAAAGTACCTCTAGAATTTGCTGTTTTTACCAACTCTTAAGTGTCAGATTGGCATTCTAGTCCACTTGAATTTCTGCAAACCCTTACCAACCTCATAATTCCAGACTTAAAAGTGTGTTTTTTTCTACTAGGTATTTACTGGTATTGACAGCCTTTTAAAAATCTTGTCTTGTATCTCTCAGATTAAGATGAAATATGGCAGGCTGAAGCCAGTAAGATAATCTATGGGAAGTAAATTATTCTGGAGACCATACACTTAGTACCTAGGATTTGCACGCCACTGTTATTTTCCAGAGTTTCTTGAGATGACATGGATACGGGTGCCAGCATAAGTGGTTCTTTTGGTGTGGCGTGTGTTTACAATGGACTGATGACAATGTGAACAACATGCACCCTTGTGGAGGTCTAAATGCCTACTAATCATTCTTTAGTCGTGTTTTTGTTTTATTTTAAAGGTCATCTATTCAATCCCATTATTTTACAGGAAAGGACGCTGAAGCCAATAAGGGTTGACTTACTAGTGACTCCTCAAATAATTGATGTCAGAAATAGGCTCAAACCCAAGATTCAGGATGTCATGTACTCTGAACCCCAAGAAGGAATTTTGCAACTTTGCTTCCACATAATAGTGGATTGCTAACTAACGAAACAACAGAAATGTCTTTTTTTAGTCAAACATTTTATATTCCATTAGCAAGCCTCTTACAGCAACCAGTCTCCTCTATTCTTGAATGAAAGAGCTTAAATGCCTAAAACTCATTTAACCCCAAGATCTGTTATTCCCAAATGAGGCCTACCTTATTTTCATGAGCTATGTTGCTCATTATCTTTATATGGCCTTTTTTTGAGATCTAGATACAATAATATTTATTCCCTGCCATCTAGTAGCTGCCTACTCAACTGAAAAGAATAGACATAATACTGTAGCCAGCAGTAATTAAATGATAACCATGTAATGCCAATGATCACTGCCATAGAACTTTAAGGGAAATAAAAATCACTGGAGGTCAGAGTGCCAGACATGGCTTAGCACTTGTAAGAGGGTCTTTACACAAAAGATAAGAAATAAAGCAGGAGGCTTTCTCAGAGAGAAAGCCCAAGACCAGGAGAGGCAATAGGAAAAGGAAATATACCCTAGGGTCCTAAGAGCTATAATGTAAATACATAGAGAGAGAAAGAAAATTGAGATACAGATGCTCCAAAGAAAAAGCAACAAACAAGGGATGGGAAAAGAAAACAGGAAAAAAATGAGGAGGAGAAAAAAGGGAGATGAAAATGAATCACCTAATTAATGGGTGGGAAAGCTGGCTGATGATTTCCAGGGGCACTATTTCTAGTCCAATTATCTGTCAAAAATTCTTTGGCTTGTTAGCCAAAGGAAACATAGGAGAAAACTCCCTGCAAAAATGCTTGAATACTTTGCCCAAGCTTCTACTTTTATTTTTTTTAAAAAAAAGGTAAACAAGGAGTTATTCCTTTTAACCATAGATGAGTTTTAAAGTCCCGATTCTAGAATATTTTGGTGTTATCATGCATGTGGAGTAGCCTTTATCTTGTCACTTTGGAAAGCACCTGACCTCTTTGGAGCTTAATTAATTACAGTTGCATGAATAAGAAATAATTCTAAGGATGAGCTAGGAACTTGAGGTAGTTAGTTTATTGTGCCAACCTGGCTGATAAACATATGCGGGGCTAATTGAAGGGCAGAGGGATAAATGGCTCCGTGAGCCTTGCCTTTCTAGTTCTCGGGTCTCTTGCTCTCTGATGGTCGAACCAGGGTGCAGCTGCCTTAGCCAGTTCCCTGTTTCAGCTGGCAAGGCTCACTTCCTGCAAGACATCCCTGAGGAGAAGCCACATGGACCTACCTTGATGTAGTCCTGGGTGCTGGAGCAGCTGTGTGGAGACCCCTGCCAGCACTGAGATGCTTACATGCTGTCACTGATTCGGCTTTCCTCCTGCAGTTGGCATCATTACATGTGTTTTATGGGATGGAGGACTTTGTGGATTGGTGTTGGACATATGGGCTAATGTTGGACTTCTGGGCTTGGGCAGCACTGAATTGGGAAGTTTTCTTGATGTGCATTTACCCTTTATATAAAACTCTCTTATACATATGGGTTTCTGTGGATTTGTTTCACTGAAGTATTCATACTAACACAGAACTTTTCTTATCTTGGAAGAAGGGACAAAGAAGAGGGGAAATTGTTGCCTTTAATATCCTTCTTTTTTCACTTTTTACTCTTCATTCTTTTTTTTTTTTAACTCTTCATTCTTATAGGGGGATGGGGCAATGCTTACATGAAGGGATCCCTTGTGGACAGACAGTGACAGCAGATAGGTTATCTCAGATGGCAGATTATCATGAGTTAGCCATTCATTCCTCTCTGGTTAAGATAAGGCTATCTGGCTTTGATGGAGCCCTGGTGGTATAGTAGTTATGTGCTGGGCTTTGATCTGCATGACTGGCAATTCACAAACACCATCAGCAGCCCCTGGGAGAAAGACTGGGCTTTCTACTCCTGTCAACAGTCACAGTCTTGGAAACCCACAGGGGGGTCACTGAGTCAGTACTGAGTTGATGGCGGTGAGATCTGGCTTTGAGTCTACATTTCTGTGCAACTCCTTTTAAACAAATCCAATTTAATTTGAAAGTAAAAGGTGTAACGAAAAGAATATCACCCGATTTTATGTGGTAAGACTGCCCACAGCAAATGATTGCCAAGAGATACCACTACATTTTCCCAATATATATTTCACCCAGACAATAGGCTCAGTGGAAACTCAAAGAAACAGATAAGGGTTGATGACTCAAGTCTCCAAATAAATTTTTGCTTAAATACCATCTCAAAGGAAACCATTACCACCAGTTACAATCCACCCAATCTAGAAATAGGCAACTCACTAACAATGAACAATTCTCTACTGAATCAAAAACTCAGAACTTTGGGGGCCATACTGGACACAAAAGCTCCTGACACAGCAACATGTACAGATTTCTAAATATAAGGCTGAGGGGAAAAACATCAACAACAAAAAACAAGATTCAGGATATGTAAAGAATGATACTGTTTCACACAGAGATTATTGATACATCCCCCTCGGATGGAGCACCATGCCATAAAGCTGGAGATCAATAAAAAGACGACCAGAAAAACAAGGGCAAACAATTGGAGGATGAATAACAATCTTCTGTGACTCGAATGGGTACTGGTCCAGATTAGAGAGAAGCTTAGGAAGTTTCTAGAAACTAACGAGAATGAGAAAATATAACATACCAAAACCTATGGGACACAACAAAAGCAGTTATCAGAAGTAGCTTGACAGCAAAAAATGCATATATGAAAAAGGAAGAGAGACTTATGACTGACATGCTATCACAAAAACTTTCAGCCACTAGAACAGAGTCAACAGTACAACCCCTCCAGTAGCAAAAGAAAAGAAGTAATAAAAATCAGTGCACAATTAGACCAGTGGAAAGATAAGAGAGCAATGCAAACCCCACCCCTCCCAAAAAAGTGCAGCAAAAAGCTGGTTCCTTGAAAGGATCAACATAATTGACAGACAGCTGACAAGCCTAACCAAGGAAAAAAAGGAACAAACATCAATAGCTAGAATGTGGGATGAAACAGGCGAAATCACAATGGGTCCCAACACATTAAATGGATAATCACAAAGTACTCTGAAAGTCTTTACTCCAATGAACTCAACAATGTGGAAGACATGGAGAAATGCTTGGAAAAACAATCCCTCCCAAGATTATCCTAGATAGCAAAAGTAGAAATAGATATGGCTATCAAGAAACTACCAACAAAAAAGCTCCAAGATGAGACGGCTTCACAGAGAATTCTACCAAGCATTCAGGGAAAAGCAGACATTGATCTTCCACAAATTATTCCAGAGCATAGAAAAAGACGGCAAACTCCCAAACTCATTCTACGAGGCCAGTATAACTTTGATACCCAAACAGGGTAAGGGTCAAACAGGAATACAGAACTGAAGACTGATATCTCTAAAGAGCATAGATGCAAAAATTCTTACCAAAATATTGGCCAATAGAATACAAAAGTATATAAAACATATTATCCACCATGATCAGGTGGGATTCATTCCAGGGACACAGGGATGGTTTAACATCTGAAAATCCATCAATATTATACATCACATTGATTAGAAAAAGTATAAAAATTACATAATAATATCAATAGACACAGAAAAGGTATTTGATAACATTCATCACCCAATCCTAATTAAGACACTCGTGAAGATAGGCATGGAAGGAAAATTCCTCAAGTTAATATAAGCTATCTACAAACAGCCAACAGCCAACATCATAGTCAATGGAGAACAGATGAAACAATCCCTTTTCCCATTGGAAAAGGGAACCAGAAAAGATGTCCCTTGTCCCCACTTCTACTCAACATTGTACTGGAAGTCTTAGCTAGTAACATAAGAGAACGGAAGGAGATTAAAGGTATCTAACTGAGAGAGGAGGAGGTGAAACTATCGCTATTACAAACAACATGATTCTACACATTGAAAATTCCAAAAGCCCCACAACAGGAGTACTGACAGCGATAGAGGAATATGGAAGAGTGTCAGGATGCAAGATCAATTAACAGAAGTTTATTGGTTAGCTATATACATCAGACAAGACCATGGAAGAGGAGCTCCATAAGGCAGTACCCCTCACAATAGCCAAGAACAAATTGAAAATCTAGGACTATATTTAACCAAAACAAAACAAAAGACTTATACAAGGAAAACTACAGGACCATACTACAGGAAACCAAAAGCAACCTCCACAAAAAATATCCCATGCTCGTGGATTGGAGGACTCAACATAGTAAAGATGTCAATCTTACCAAAGGCACTACAGAAGTTTAATGCTATCCTGATTCAAATACCAACAACCTTCTTCAAATAATTGGAAACACTGACCACCAACTTCATATGGAGAGGGAAGAAGATCAGAATTAGCAGAGAACTCCTCAAGAAGAAGGACAAAGTTGGGCGGCTCACTTTACCTGACTTTAACACCTACTACACAGCCATAGTGGTCAAAACAGTGTGGTACTGGTACTCAGACCAATGGAAAAACAAAACAGAAAAACTAGAAATAACACCATCAGCATATAGACAACTGATCTTCGACAAGGGCTCAAAAAGCACCAAGTGGGAGGTGGATGCCCTCTTTAACAAGTGGTGCTGGAAACAATGGATATCCACCTGAAGAAAAATGAAACAAGAAGCTTACTTCACCTCGTGTACCAGAACAAACTCAAGGTGGATTATAGACCTAGAAGTAAAACTCCAAACTATCAAGACCATCAAAGAAGGAATCAAGACAAACCTAAGAACCTTGGCTCAGGGAATACATAAGCTAATTGCAATAGGAAAAGATACACACACAGGATAAGCTGAAATCAACAACTGGGATATACTAAGGATAAAACACCTGTATGTGTTTTCCATCGATAGATGAGTGGATTAGAAAACTCTGCCACATACACACAATGGAGTACTATGCATCACTAAAAAGCACTGATGATCACATGAAGCACATCGTTCCATGGGAAGAGTTGGAGTAAATTATGCTAAGCGAAGTTAACCAATCACAAAAGGATAAGTACAACATGAGTCCCCTGAGGTAAGTATAATTAGCACACTAGGTATAGAGAAAAGCCACTTATTTCACACTACATGGGTTGAGGTACAGGCATTTGGGTGGGGGTCAGACCAAACCTAAGGTGGTACATGTTAATCCAACACAAAGAAGAGGAAAGAGGAGAAGGGAGAGGGGAGAAGTGGGGGGGGAGGGTAAGGGAGATGATGGCACCGGGGAGCAGGGCAGGGGAGTGTGTTGGTTATATTTCCACAGAATTGGAGGTGTGCATGCAGACACCACCACAGCACACCAAACCTTGAGGACCAACAGTCCCAGAGGGACTTAGGAGGAGGAGGGGGTGGGGAAAGGAGCAGTGAGTAAACAACGCCATACACAGGGGAACAACTAGGGAATTAAAATCAACAACAAAGTGGATGTAGAGATCCTGGGGGTGTTGAACAACAGCAATCTAGCTGAGAGGAATTACTAAGAGGCAGAAGAAGTGCGGCATGATGGTGGGGCAGGAGGAAGGTAAAAGGACACAGAGGAAAGCTCTAGGAAGGAGAGCTATGGCTAAAGGTATAAGCATAGGTGTGTACATATGTAAACACATTAATTCATAAAAATAGAGGTATTGGCCTATGTACATATATGGCAATACACTGAGGTAGTGCATGGATTTTGGGCAACTGCTCATGTATTCTCTCAAAGCAAGAACACTTTGTTCTAAAAACCTGGCATTCTGTGATGCTCACTCTCCCAGCACAATTGCTGAAGAAAAAATGGGTGCATAAGCAAATGTGGTAAAGAAAGCAGATGCTGCCCAGCTATCAAAACATATTATAGCATCCGGGGTCTTACAGGCTTAAAACGGCCATCTAGCAGAGAAGCAACAAGCCCACATGGAAGAAACACATTAGCCTGTGTGATCACAAGGTGTCAATGGGCTCGGGTAAGGGTCATCAGAAGACAAAAAACAAACAACAACAACAAAATATATATTGTTGAGAACGGCGGGAGGGGGGCAGGGTGTAGGGTCGGAGCAGAGACTCCCCCAAACCCATCTGTAGGCAATAAGACATGCCCTCACAGAAGGGCCACATGGAAGGGATAAGTCAACCAGGGCGCATTATAGCACCAATGAAACACACAACATTCCTCTGGTTCCTTGAGGCTTCCTCACCCTCCACTATCATGACCCCTGTCCTGCCTTTCACTGCATCTAGACCAGAGCATGTGCACAGATATATATGAGATAAGAACTCATAACCCACGGAATTCACGAACAGGAATGGGAGTAGCAATACCAGGATGGTAGGGGAAAGGTGGACAGAGAAGGGGAGGAAGGGGGAACCGATCACAATGATGGACACCACTCATTCCCCCGCCCCAACAGGGACGAACAACAGCAACTGTGGGGGAAGGGAGACAATGGACAGTGTTAAGATATGAAAATAACAATAATTTATAATTTATCAAGGGGTCATGGGGGCGGGTGGGGGGGGGAGCAGAGGGAGAGAAAAAAGAGGAGCTGATACCAAGGGGTCAACAGAAAGTAAATGTTTAGAAAATAATGATGGCAACATATGTAAAAATATGCTTGATACAATTGATGTATGGATTGTTATGAGCTTCCGATAAATGATCTTTTAAAAAATGATACTGTTTATTTAGTTTTAAAACAGGTTAAGCAATAGGATGCACATATTCTAACTGTACACCCACCACTATGGAGTTGATTCTGATTCATAGTGACCCAGCAGGGCACAGAACAGCTCCTTAGGGTTACCAATATTGCAAACCTTTCTAGAAGCAGACTGCCCCACATCTGTCTCCTATGGAGCAGATGGTAAATTCAAACTGCAGACCCTTCGGCTAGCAGCTGCATGCTTATCCACTGCACCACCAGCACTCCTTTATAAGACGGTGTTGTATGTGTGATTGTGTACAGTGAAATAATAAATATATGCACCAGAGTGGGACTGATAGTGGCTGCCAGGGGTAGAGCAAGGAAGAAACACAGGGAACTTCTGCTGTATGAGGGAGCTTCAACAAGTGCCTGGGAAATACTCATATGTTTGTATTTAGTACTGACTTTGCACAATATAAAGATGAGTGGTAAGATTCAAGCTAACAATTTAAAATGTTTACTTCTTCTTTACTTAACCACAGTAAGTGGCAAAGAAAACAGACCACAGCAAGTCAAGAGAGAAACTGAGAGAATAAAATGGTGCATTTTCGCACTTTTAAAGGTACATTTCCCTGGCTTTTGAATAAAAGACCACTCATCTTCCACTTGAGTCTGCCAATTATGTAGCCAACTATGGCAGCACTGCACTGCCAAATCACCCTCAGAAGGAAGCCTGGTTTATAATCATCTAAAACAAGTGTTCAATTAATTGATAGTATTTATATGTATCCTTGCTAGGTAAAAATGGTTGTTAGGCTACTAACCAAAAGGTAGATGCTCATCCAGAGGCAGTCAGAAGAAACGCCTGGCAATCTACCTCTGAAAAATCGCCACTGAAAACCCTATGGAGCACAGGGCTACTCTGGCACACGTGGGGTGGCCATGAATCAGGACCCACCAAACAGCTGCTAACATTTGAATTTAGTCCATCTCCTGCTTATTTTCTTGAAAAACTTAGTTTTGAAAAACAACATCAAACAACAACAAAAATTCACTGCCATCGAATTGATTCTGACTCGGGGCCCCAAAGGACAGGTTTTTTTTTAAGAATTGTGTTTCCAAGACTGTAACTCTTTATGGAAGTAGAAAGCCTGGTCTTTCTCCTGGAAAATCTGGCAAAAGGGAACTGGAACATAACTGTTTTTTCCTAATGCTATTTTACAATGTTAGTATCATTCTCTTCTGATACAACCTCAAATATCAATAAGTAGATTTGGTTATACTTTTTATCTGAAGGTAACTGTGTGTATGTGTGTGTCACAAGCAGGACACATCCAGGATGTAAAAGCTCCCTCTGAAGCCTACTTCTTGGCTGTCAGCAATTTCCTAAGCGTCTCCTTTCTGGGTTCCCAGCTAGGAACTGGGGTTGTTGAGTTGTTAACTGCGAGGTTGGCAGTTCACATCCACCAGCAGCTTGGAGGGAGAAAGCCGAGGCTGGCTACTCCCATAAAGATCTATAGTCTCAGAAACCCTAAGGAAAAGATCTACTCTGTCCTATAGGGTCACAGGGAGCCAAGTCAACTTAAAGGCAGTGGTAGCAACCTTTCACAAACATTACTAGAATGGCTCAGAGCCTAAGAGATATTTGATATGCAATGAGAGGAAAAAAATCAATGCTTTCAAATGAATTTTCTCCAAGGTCAAAAGCTCAGCCCCGGTGGTCAAGTGACTCATAAATATTCTTACTCCCAGACAAGTGCGCTCCCCTTGCTGATGAACTGTGGAACTTCCCAATCTGAAAGATGATGAAGTCCCCCATGGCCTCCCTGGGGAATAAATGACTGACACCAGAGCGTCCGTCCAAGTCACTATAGTAATGAATGCTAAAGGACCCTGGGAATTACTGATTTTAGTCAACACTTTTACCCAGGCAAGAGCGTCCTTTATCCCATAACCATGTTTGCTTGTTTTTCAAAACAAATCTTCAAATGGGTTACCACTGTCTGTAAGTGACCCTCCAGAGTGATCTTCCGTCAGAATGGGAACCTGCCAGCAGAACAAGGGTTGAACAAACAGGAAGGATTTACGTTATAAGCACGTGATGGCCCAGACTCCCATTTTCCTGGCTAGTCTGATATTACAGCTTTATTTGATACTTCAATATGGTTGCAATAAAATTCAAACCAGCTTAAGTTACCAAGCTACGGGGAAGTAAGCCTACTAGTATGTAAGAGACCCAGTTCATTCACCAGAAGAGCCTTTTCTCTTTCTTCACTTTCTGAATCAGATCAGATGCTCTCTGAGCTAGGAGGGTGCTCCCAGAGATGAGGGGTGCTGCGCGTGGTGCCATTCGTAACTGCAGGTGAGGTGTTTGGAAGGGAACACTCAGTCATTCTGGCTCAAGGGTCAGGTGCCTCCCAGGCAGGAAAGGAGTCAGACAGAATAGGAAATTAGACAGAAAAATAAATCTATTCTTCAGGATCTGAGGTGAATTTTATCAGCCTTTTTATTAAAATGTACATTCAAGGAATTTAGACTAACGAAAGGAAGCAGGGAGAATGCCTTGGACAAAATGTTTTCTTTCTCTTTGCAAACCATGTGGAACAGGCAGCCTTATGTGTGGATGGCTGGTGTTGACATTGAAGTGACCTCTGAAAGCAAACACTCCCGGGAAGCTGTTATGTAAACCGAAACGACTAGCCGTTCCAGCCGCTGGCCTCCTGGAGTAGGCTGCACTAATGACCGCCAGCCACCTGTAAATAGCAAGGCACTGAACAGAGAGAGGACAGTCATGACCATTCTCTCTGATTTTACATTAACAGCGGACAAATTTTACAAATAATGGAGATATTTTTAAAGTTCAAAAGTTTGCATAATTTCAGAGGTCATTTCAATGTCAGCTTCACTATCCACACATAGGTCTCCCTGTTCCACGTAGTATCTGCAAAGGGAAAGAAAACACGTTATCCTTATAAACTTGATAGGAAGCAATAGGGAGACTTTGCCATTTCAACTCTGAATGGCAGAAACTAAATTGAATCAAAACTGTAGGCAGCAGACTGGAAAGTATATAATATAATATGGACTAATGTGTCATGAGCTCATGTTCACGACAATGAGATTAGCTTCCAACAGCTTCACAATCAAATCTTGGTATTTTGCTGGGTTTGATCTATTGTCTAAAGGATACACGACCAAAAATAAGTCTGATGCATTTCACATGAAAAAAATTATTATTTTTTTACTTTGGTGATAATGCTTTTTAAAAAAGGCTTGCATTTTAAGAACTGATTGTGAATCTTCCAACCCCTCTAAGTCTGCTTTTAAAAGAAACAGTCTAAAATTTATATATTGAACAGTGGTTACAATTTTGTGTTGGGTATAATTTTAATCAACCAATGAGCTTTACTTATGAAACCAAGGATCTCATTTTAAAAACCCATCAAATGATGGGTTTCCACACCAGAAATCTGTATATTTAAGTAACTTTTAAGAAAAAAAAATCCTCAGCGTCTATAAACTGAATGAAACCATCAATCTCTTTCAAGGCCTTTAAAAACTATATATATATATATAGATATCTTATTTTTGTTGTTTCGGGCACACACATAACAAAACACACACCATCCAACCATTTCTGCTTATACCAGTTAGTGGCATTGATTACATTCTTCGAGTTAATGTAATCTCTTACACTTACTATAAATCCACTGCTTCTAAGGTTCCCAGCTAATCTTTCAAGTTGCTGTTACCATTTGGTCCCTATCAATAGTTCCTAAAAGAGCAAAAGGCTCAAGGGAGATATTTTTTTTACTAGTCAAACTAAACAATTGTTTGGCTTTAAGGAGCTAAGATCTTCTCTCAAACAATCTAAAACATCCCTTTAAAAAAAATGACTTCACCAATGTCGGTTATATTTTTAACCAGTAAACTTCATCTGTCAAACTGAAGATTTGGCTTGCACAAGCCAAAAGGCCTGGGTGGAGTCATCGGAGAGGAGGGCTGAATTTGCTTTGTGCTTGGGAGGTAATAGGATTAAGGCCTGAAGAATTGAATAAAACCCTGAGCTGGTTAAGATGGATGTATCACATTTCAGGGTTCCCATTTCATAACCGGCATGTTCCACATTTCACAAAATAGAGCACACTGGTGAGCTGACTTAAGTGGTTCTTCAGGAATACATGGGTTTCAGACACTGCACAAAAGGACGCGTATCCATTTCCTCTTGAGCCACATGGCTCTTTGTGCTCTCAGTCGGCCCTGTTTAGACTGACTTCTTTTTCCTTCTCAAAAATTCCCTCTTGTGGGCCAGCTACTAGGGGAAGAGACTGAAGATTTTTGTACTGGAAAAATTAATTGTAGGTGAATTATAAATAGTTTCTAACTTTCACAATGAGGCCATTTACATGCCCTGATCATCTTTAGAGGCACGCTGGTGGCCTAGTGGGTGTGAGTCGGGCTGCTAACCTCGAGGTCAGCAGTTCAAAACCACCAGCAGGAAAGACGAGCCTTTCTAATCCTGTAATGAGTTACAATCTTGGAAACCCACCGGGGCAGTTCTACCATGTCCTTTAGTGTCTCTATGCGTCAGAACCAACACGAGGGCAGTGAGAATCATTTGTAAGGGGAGCAAGTGTGATCTACAAAACTGAAGACCTGCCATCTCTTTGTGGAGCACCTACGGGAACGTGGAGTCTGCTGCCTTCTGCTATCAAGGTGGTTATTATCAAGTATAATTTGCGGTTGGAAATGTTTAGCATTCCTGTCCAGCAGTAGCCAGATTGTTTAGAATAGATTTTTACAAAGGAGTTCAAACACCTGTCTGTTTTAGGTCAGATTTCTGTGAGAACGTATGCATAGAGTCTCTAAGCACATGCAGCTGTTCCACATTAAAGGAGGGGGTTCTTGCATTAGGGTGACAACAAAGGGTCATGCTTAAAATGAATACTAGAAGAATAAAGCTAAGAATGGTGAGCAAATGCATCCCCACTCTACAAAACACCAAGCCATGTTACCAATGAAGAGTTGGACTCCCTGGCTATTTAAGTCTAGCAAAAGACCAGTTAACTAGCCATATAACATACCAATTTGACTATGAACTACAATGCTGCATTTCAATTTCATTCTGTGTTCCTTTCGCTCCACTTTGTTTGAAGTGAAAATGCTTATTAAATGAAAGCTGTATATGAACAGTAAAGGCACATTTTGGAAAGGAAGTTCAAAAACAATTCAAACAAGCTGTAATTATCTTAACAAAGACACACAAAACCGGTTACGCGGGAAGAGTTGTCTGGTACAAGTTCCTGTTTTCCCCTTCAGTCCTGGTTTGCTTTAAATATGGTGCCAGAACACAGTTCCTTGCTGTTGATTAAGGTTAGTACGTGGAAAGTCCAGAACTGTTCTCCAGGACTTTCATTTAAAGACATTCCAAACGATGCGTTCTTTCCCCCCACCCTTTCTTCTCTGGATTGTGGTCTTCATAAATCATGCTTCTAAACAGCCGAAAAGTATTGCTAGAAACTGCAAAACTACTCAAGATCAAGTTAATGAACATTCTGTAAAAGTGAGGTTTCATGAAATTGCTATTTAAACTAAAGTAAATTTTATTTCTGTGTAAGGTTATAGAGATCAACCCAGAGTGCTGCAATGGTACACTAGTTGCTGATGGCACTTTGTTGGTTTTCCGTTATTCACTTAAAAAAAAATCTCTTTAAGGACTGATCTAATTCGCAGGGCAACCGATTATAAAATTAGAGAGCTGAATCGTACCTTTCTCTGGGAAACGAAAAATCCCTCCGTTGGTGCAGGGAGGAGAGTATAGTATTTTTCTAAGTATATTATAAATTGCATTCCTTTATTAAACACATCACATTAGGAAGTCCCTTCTATTACTGACAACACTTTTCCTAATGGTCTTTACATGTTTAAAATAAATGGCTCCTGAAAAGGGGCATTTATATTACATAAATAAAACCTTAATTAATATAAACAGACCCAGATATAAACTTTTTAGAAATGTCAGCTTAAAACTTTCCAGTCTAAATAAATCCTCTTTATGAATGGTCCAGAAAAGCAATTTTTAACGCATTTTTCCCCTGAAAAGCTCACACAGATTTACAGGCACGATCCAAAAGAGAAACCAAAATAGCTTCGATGAAGACTGCCTGTCTCATTCATGTAATAAACAACCTAAGCAATATTCAGTAGATGGATGGCTTTTGAATCTGCCTAAGGCTAAGTGACTTTATTTCTTTAGAGTACTTCCTATTATCTGATATGATTCTGCTCATTTATCTGTTCCTCTGTTTATTGTTTGTCTCCTGAGTTAAACCATGAGCTTTCTGGGAATAAAGGCATCCTTTATCCTACATTTTAGCTCTAATGGCAGTGGGACTGTGTTTTTGGGGGGCGGGGGATGGGGCAGTTTAATAGTACTAATATTTAGCATCGCATCAAGCAGAGCAAAGAGTGGTTCATTGAGGAATTCAGGATCAGCCTGATGAGATAAAGCTAGAAAGACTGTTATTTTGATGCACCTCCTTTAATCAAGCCAGACTGTGTGCGCAGGTTTCAGTTTCTCCCTTTCTTCCTTAGTAACTTCACATTCCAACTGAACATAAGGCCACTTGGGATACAAACTCTATTTTCCAGCATCCCTTGCAGCTAAGTGTCACTAGTTTGAGCTAATGAGATATAAAAAGAAGTATTCTTGGGCTGCTTCGGGGAAACTTCCTTAAAAGGCAGCTGGTATGAACCCTTGTTTCTCCTCCCATCCTCCTCCCTGCTGCCTGGAATATGCGTATAATGGCTGGAGCTCCAACAGTCACTGTGGTCTATGAATTGTCCTTGAGAAAGAAAGTCCGATGTTAGCAAGAGAGAAGCCTGGTGATTCCCTGGCACTGCAGAGTCCAATTACAACCTGGCCTCTCTACCTCTGCTGTCTTATACATTAAGAAAAGAATAAACTTCTGCCTTATTTACGCCATGATGATTTTGAGGTTACTGTCACAGGCCACCAAATGAAACTTGACCAGTACAATTTTGAAATAACCTGAAAAACAGGCACATACAGAATTCATGTGTGCCTTAAATAAAATCTATTATATGATAAACATACTGAGAACTCTTTCCAGTGAGTGGGAAAGTACTTATGAGCACATACTTTGCCTTAAGAAGGCTTCCATATGCTATGGGAGAATAGAAAGACGCTGAAGACTTGGTCCTCGTCCATACAAAGACAGTAATTTAGCCAGAGAAAGGTGACAGCCATCCCCCTTCCACTACATATACCCAGAGGAAACAAGAAGGAAACAACACAAGGGCAGAGAGGAGTGAAGTGCATTGGAGGGTGACGGAGAGTTGGTGGTGGTGGAGTATGGTATCAGAAATGGCGGCAAGCGGGGCTGACAAGATGACAAGACCAGGTCCAGGAGGAGGTGGGGGGTTGTTACACTGAGGAGCTGGCCCCTGGGGTTAACCATGAAAGAAGGGCGGGGCCTAGAGAGGCAGTGGAAACTGGCTGGTGTACTCAGGGTGGGGACCAACTGCAGGGAAACCGCTGCTACAGTAATGAGCACAGTATGTCCAGGAGACTGGGAGGTCAACCAGATGTGTGGCCTCTGGAAACAGAGCGCTCCCTTTTCTCAGAATGTGGATTCTTGGTCTGAAAGACAGTGCCCATAGAGGAGACCTAACTGCTCCATTTGCCCCATGTTTGGGACATGAGTCTTTGCTGCAGATCCCCCCTGCTTGAGCTTGCTCAGTTTAGGACATGCCCAGGGCTTACTCTGCAGTCTTCCCTAGGCCCAAGCCCTGCTCCTCCCAGACCTCAGTCCACTGCTAGCTGGGAGAGATGTGCTGTTTACTATGCCACAGGCACATGTGATGTCTCACTTACACACTCTGATGAGGCATTTAAAATTAAACCAGTAGGTAGAGGCGCTGCCTCTTCTGCCATCGGGAAATGATCATCAACAAGAGGATGACCAGTCACTGCTTCCAAAGAAGAGGCCAGCAAATTCCCTAACTCAGAAACTAACCACAGACAGAGAAGGAAGCAGCAACTTTCCTAATAAGTTCCCTTCAGCTGCTTCTCATAAGCAATGTGGCAGTGTTCGTTTGAAAACAAACAATAATCCACACACACCTCTGAGGGGAAGACGGCTGCTTTCCAATCTAAGGGAGGGTTTCACCCGGGTAGTCTTCATTGACAGAAGGTGTGTGTTCAGGATCAGCTCAACTCACTGTGCTCACCATGAATACACCCAGGCACTAGTTGATGTTAAGGGAGACGGGTCACTATAAAACAAGGAGGGCTTGCAGTGGGACAGATTACAGAAAATGTTTGCTTTTATTTGGGCTTAGGAGGAGTAAATCACATGAGTCCCCTGAGGTAAGTACAATAAGCACACTAGGTATAGAAGAAAAGCCACTTATCTCACACTGTATGAGTTGAGGTACAGGCATTTGGGTGGGGGGTCAGACCAAACCTAAGGAGGTACATGTTACATCAGCACAAAGAAGGTGGAAGGGGAGAAGGGGACAGGGAAGGGGAAAAGGAGGAGGGGTGAGAAGGGAGACGATGGCACAGGGGAGCAGGGCACAAACACACTCAGGGGGAGAGTATTGGTTAGGTCTCCACAGAATTGGGAGTGTGCATGCAGACACCACCACGGCGAACCAAACCTTGAGGGCAATGTAACTTCATGGAGCAACTCATGAAAAGAGTGGGCTACAGTGCCAGCCCCAATCAGAGCCACACTGACCCCTTCCCTAGAAGTATGTGCTACAGAGGACAACACTAAACTCACTGGTTGGGGAGAGGGGCTGGCATGTCACACCCACACAAAAGCAAACCAAGGAGAGAGGGAGGGTCTAGACCCCATATAGGCACACCAAACCTGGAGGACAACGTCCCTGCATGGAGCTGCTAAGGTACAGAGAAGGCTGTAGGGCTGAAAATAGCATGAGACCTGATGTCCCCTCACTGGAGCATACCCTGACACAGGACCATACTGAGGATACACGGTGCAGAGTTAGTGCTATCTGAACACCCCACAGTGGGGAAAACAAAGAAGGGAACATAACAGATCAGCAATAGGAGCAAAACCAAGCCACAAAGTCCCTGAGGAGTCCCAAAACTAGACTTCAGGCTAAGAGGCACAGTACCTGGAATTCCCCCAGAACCAGTGGGGAGATAGTCATAAAGGTCAGCAGACAGACCTGGAATTATATATGCTTTTTTTCCCCCTCTCTCTTTTTATTCTTCCTTTTGTTTTCTCTGTCATTGTTGGTTTGCCTACCTATATAAGACAGGCATGGGAAGCAAGCTGGAGGAGACAGCAACAGGGCCCAGGTTCCAGAGGGACTTGGGGGGAGGAGAAGGTGGGGAAAGGAGAAGTGAGCAAACAACGCCATAGACAGGGGAACAACTAGGGAATTAAAATAAATAACCAGGAGGATGGAGAGATCCTGGAGGGGATGAAGCAACAGCAATCTAGCTGGAAGGAATTACTAAGATGCAGAAGAAGGGTGAGCTTGATGGTGGGGCAGGAGGAAAGTAAAAGGAAACAGAGGAAAGGTCTAGGAAGCAAAGCTATGGTTAAAGCTATATGCATAGGTGAGTACATATGTAAATACATTAATTCATAAAAATAGAGGTATTGGCCTATGTAGATAGATCTATATGTCAATACACTGAGGTAGTGGATGGACTTTGGACCCCTATTCAAGCCCTCCCTCAATGCAAGAACGCTTTGTTCTAACAACCTGGCACTCTGTGATGACAACCTTCCTGATGAA
>NW_022103924.1:3796295-3812867 GCF_000313985.2 Echinops telfairi
ACAGGTACAGATAAGAGATAAGCGATCAGGATGGGGAGGAGGGGAGGAAGGGAGAATCCATAGTCACATACTCCCCACCCCCGGGGGACAAACAACAGAAACCTTGGGGGAAGGGAGACAGCAGTCCGTGTAAGATATGAAAATAATAATAATTTATAATTTATCAAGGGGTCATGAGGGTGAGGGGAGGGAGGGAGAGGAAAAAGAGGAGCTGATACCAAGGGCTCAATAGAAAGTAAATATTTAGAAAATAATGATGGCAATATATAAACAAATATGCTTGATACAATTGATGTATGGATTGTTATAAGACCTGCAAGAGTCCCCAATAAAATAATCTTTTAATAAACAAATTTTAAAAGTTCTTGGGAACTGTCCCCAAGAGCATGGTAGAAAAGAAAGCCTGGGCCGGGTGTTAAGTAAGAGGCTTCAGTGACCTCCTGACCTTGGCTTACCTGTCAAACAAGGGCAATGGACTACAGAGGATCTCTCCCTCATAACCACGGGAGTTCTAACAGTGAGTCTACGCCAATAACAGAAGAGAATGCAGAAAAGAAGGAACTCAGCTTACCCTCTCTCTCTCCTAGATTAATAAAGACCACAATGAAGCAAGGAGGACATTCAATAGTAGGTATATGGTATAATTCTGGGCCACTGATCATTGGACATCTTCAAGGCAAGAGATTATTTGGTTACTACCATATAGCTTTACTTGTTTGATCTCCTTTTCAGCCCATCACCATTTCTCCATATGCCCCCAGTCATATTCATCCACCAGTTAATAAACAGCCCCCCTAAGTCGAAATCTCCTCTGAAGCTCAGCAAAATTTCATGCTTATTTGATGACAGCAGCAGCTGCTGCTCTCCCCAAACCACATCCTTCCCTTTCGTCATGAGGCCTCCTCACCAGCCACAATTTGCCTTGGCTAGAGCTCCCTCTGCGTCAGCTTCCACCAGAAACTGCCACCATCCGCAGAGCTCTAGCCCATCAGGCTCTTTGAAGCAGATCCAGCTGCCCAGAGCCACATTCCAGGTGGTCAAGACCAAAATATTTCACGGAATCTCAGTCATATTAAAGCTGAAAGAGACCAAAGAAAGCATCTTATTGGATTGCCTCTGATAAGAAGACTGGTGCTGTAGAGAGGTTTCTGTTATGTAAAGTGGGCTAGCCAGAGCTAGACCTCATGTCCGCTGATCTTCTGACTCAAATGCCAGCTATTATCTTGAAATGACTTGACTGAAGCTAGGTGATGTCAGTTCCCTCAGAAGATCAGATTTGGAAAAGATTCCGAGTTCTAGCTTGTACATACTGACTTTAGAAGCCACTTCATTTGTAAGACTGGGTCCACCTCATCACGGCCTATGGACAACAGAAGGAAATACTGCTCAGTCCTTCACCACCCACACCACTGTTACAGCCAGTGTCAGTCCATCTCTGAAGGGTTTCCTCAAATAAAAACTCATTCATTCAGAAGATATTCATTCATTTGCTTGAGAGATAGGGAAGCCATGGAGATGCTGTAGAAAATAAGAAAGGCAGGGTTTCTGTCCCCAGAAGTCAAAAGTAAAAACCGTTCCCAAGGTAGCAGCTCTAACTCCTGGTGATCCACTGTGAGTCCGAGTAGAACGGCGCTCCTTAGGGTTTTCAGTAGCTGCTTTTGCAGAAAGAGATCACCAAACCTTTCTTCTGAAGTACCTGTGGGTGAACTGAAATCTCCACCAATTCAGTCAGTAGTCAAACAGGTGAACTATTGGCATTGCGTCATCATAGATCACACCCTTTCTAGTAGTAAGTTTGGCTTTCAGGCGACATGTCACTTGACAAAACCACCTGGATGATAGTAATTATGGACACAGAAACTATGGCATGTGCTTTACCTCTTAAAGTATTTCCAAATCATATGTGGGGCACCTTCTCCACTAGCATGCTATTTCCTGCCGCGAGCTTCATTATAACAGGCACTGCCGTACTTCTCTCACTGCGTCCTGCAACTATAATCAGGCTCAGGAGCAGAGTGTAGCCCAGCAATGGTTCTCTCTGAATAAAATAGTGCTGTTCTATACACTGCAGAGAACTCTCTTTTAGGCACACAGGAATATCTTTCCTTACCTGCTAGTGCTGATTTCAACTTACCCTTTTCACTCCCCTTCATGGGTCACAATATAATCATTAACCCAACAAAACATTCTTCTGTTATGACATGGGTCTTCATTGAGCAAAGACTCATCAAGCAATTCTCCCTGGAATAAACACTGTTCGAATGCGACGAGTTTATCCTAATCGCATCACTAGGAGTAAATGATCTGCCAGCAGATACATGTGAGAGCAAATACTTTTTCATACTGGTATCAGAAACACCTTGGAAGATGGGCCTGGGATCTGCTCCCCAAAAGTTAAACTTTGAAAGCATCCAAAGCCATCCTACCCTGCATACATGGGGTAACCAAATGTCAAATCAATTCTCTAACAACTCACAATGACAACAACCATGAATACTAAGCAACAACAACACTGCCATTTGAGGAAAGAATGTTGTTAGAGACATTCTCCGACTTTCTCTGAGCATTACGCTTATCATTAAGGACAGTCATTATTTTCAACAATGGTATGGCTTGTACCTGTCTTTTTCTATGAAAGGTATAGCTTTGAGTCTTGTCTTTGTAATTCTGAACTCTTCTCAGATTTCACTGTAAAATTAATCAACTCATTTTGGAAAGTATAATTTTAGATTTGTTCTAGAAATACATGACAAGTGTATGTCTGCTGTGTTTACAAATAATAGAAAAGCTTCAGTGATTTCAAGCCACTGTTTGATAAAAGAACAATACACAGGGATACAGAGTTGAAAGTATTGCTAATTCAATAAAATCTAATTTCAGATATTCATTATCATTCTCCCCTTTTTTGGCTACTCAAGATAAGTGATCCTCCTCAAGGAATCATTTGTGCCATCAGCTACAAACACGTATTCTATGTTTGCACTGGCTCGTTGCTCATGATTGACAGCTCTACAATTATTATGAGTTCTAATATTTACCTGACTCATTTGATCACTTTTTTGCCCTTCACCAATGAGCCACTAATACATTGCGTGTGTGAGTGCAGACGTGTCCACAATAACTATAATAAATGGGAAAGTGGCTCAACAGTTCCTCAAAAAGCTGCGAATAGGAATACCATAGCACCTAGAAATCTCTCTCCAAAACTTCAAAATAATGGCATAGAGTTGATTCCGACTCATAGCAACTCTGTAGGACAGAACTGCTACTGGGGGGCTGGGTGGTGGTGGTGGTTTCTGTTTATAGGAATAGAAAGCCTCATCTTTCTTATATGAAGCAGCTGGTGGTTTCAAACTGCTGACCTTGTGGTTAGTGTCCCAACAAGTAATGACTTCATCACCAGGGGTCCCAACAAATCTCTCTATTTGGTATAGATTCTAGAGAAATAAGTGCAGCAGCTTATGTGCACCCATGTTTATCACAGTACTATTCACAATAGCAAAAGAGAAGGAATCAACATAAATGCCCATCAATGGGAAACCAGATGAACTTTGGTCTATATCACAATGGAATACAGAGCAACATTAAAGAATAACAAGTGCCCCAAACATCTCATACAATGGTTGAATCCAGTAGATATTATGCTGAGTGAAATTAGTCAATTACAAAAGGGCAAGTGTTGTATAAGATTAGTATTGTAGTTAAGAAAAAGTTTTCATACTAAGATTTTTTTTATGGTTAGTAGGAATAAATCACTGGCTAGAGGGTAGACAAGTATTAACTTGAATGAAGGAGAGGAAATATACAATAAGAAGGAAGTTAGCAAAAAACGAACGAGGCAGGGGAAGACACTAGGAGGTTTGCAGGAATTAAAAGCAATACTGTTAATATACACAATCCTAAGATAATTATCATCCATGAATACATGCATAGATAGACACACGAGCTGAGCACGTGTGAGGAGAGTGGAAGTATACACAAAAATATATATGCTTGACAGGATATTTGTACATGAGTATTTACATTTGCTGCAAATATAGCAATGAATATTACTGAGCTTACAAAGGACAAAGTTTTTCAAGATAACCAAATACTTTTAGGGAATGAGTCTCTGGACTCTGGGGGCTCAGGACTAGAGTCTCAGCGGACACCAGGTTCAACTGGAATAACATAGTTCACGAATACAATGTTCTACATCCCACTTTGGTGAGTAAGAACTGGGGGAAAAGACTGGCAATGGTACAGCAGAAAAGAAACTAATCTCTGAAAGCTATAGGACACTTTCACACCTCAACAAGGCAAATAATCAATAAAATGAATATTCTGATAAAAATGAATTATCCAATAAAAATGAACAGACAGTTTGTGGGGAACAGAAGGATTTCTCTTAAGCTGTCTCCCCAATAATACGTACCAGACTTAGCTGCTTGAGAATGACTGTACACTAGGTGGTCAGTGAAAGTAGGTCAGAGGTTATTCTCCTTAACATCAGCCATCTAGAGCGGTCAGGTTGCATAGTCTGACTCACCCTAAATAAGGCCCACTCCCTTCTGATAAGGATAGTAGTTGTCTGTTTACTTGTAGGAGATACCAGAGAGGCCAAACCTGTTCAAGGAGGAATTGTATTGCTCCTTTCTGTGATGTATGATTCTGTAATCAGATTCCCCCTAAAGTGATACGATGCGTGGTTAGCAATAAATAAGGAGGCTCCCTGGTTCTCGGGAGGGTGGCGGAGGAGGACGAGGCAGCTGCTTCTACTCTGACAGCTAAGTCCCCTCCACGAGGACCAGCAAGCGGGTCTGAGGTGAGCAATGCTACCATGAATTGCGTCTGACTCCATTACTTGACTCCATCCTTTAACTCTCATGATCTCTATGACTTTACTATAATCTCTACTTATTATCACTGTATAATTGCGCCTACCAAACCTGTGATGTTTTGTGGGGTTCCCTCTCCCCTTTAACCCCACAACAGTTCACCAAAGAAGACATTCAGGTAGTCATCAAACCTGTGTGATAAGGATAGTGCTTATCACAATCACTAGCCATGTGTGAGATGCGATTCAAAACACAATGAACTATCCCCTCATCCTGACATTGATAGCAAAGCTCAAAAAAAGAAAATGACAAATGCTGGAAAGGGTGTGAAGAGACTGGAACCCTGATACACAGCTGGTGGCACTGGAACACAGCCCAACCACTGTGGAACGTGTATGGTGCTTCCTCAAACAACGGGAAATAGAAGTGTCATATGACCTAGCATCTCTCTATGTGATTCATACCCTAGAGAAATAAAGACTATGGCACGAGCAGGTGTGTACACTCGCATGGTCACTCAGCAGTGGTCACAATAGTAAGATGATAGAAAGAACCAAAATACCCATTGGTGGAAGAATGGGTACTTTGATACACACACCCCCCAATGGAACATTACTACACATCATTAAGGAATAATGATTTTTAAAAATCTGATGAAACTGAAACTGTAAAGCTTCTCATGACATGGATGAATTTGGAAGGCATCACGCTGAGTGAAGTTAGTCAGTCAATCACAAAAGGAGAACTATTATATGAGACTACTACTATAAAAAACAAACCAAGAGAGAGGTTTTCATATCCAAAGAAACAGACCTTGATGATTACCAGGGGTGGGAAGAGAAGTGAGGGAAACAGAAGCAAGTGGCAACAGGGGAGACAAGTAGCGACTAACTGGTGAGCAGGGAAAGATAATATCCTGCCAGAGGGAAATGGACACAAGAGGTGGAGGACCGGGCAAGTCCTTCAGGGAAGCGGATAAATTGTTTAAGTTCTTAAGCCTCACACAAACAGCACGCAAAAAAAAAAAAAAGCTCTGATATGTAAACCTTCATCTAATTCATAATTAAACCACTACCAACTGTTCTGAAAAAGATCACATAAGAAGGCCCTAATAGAAAGGGGGTGGGGGGGAATGTAAAAATCAAACTCAAAAGAGTAAGACCAAGCTTCTGGTCAGATGGAGATTGGTGGAACCCAATGATCACAGCCCTCAATTACCTTTTAGGTCTGGAATGGAATTCATCCCTGTAGCTACTTTTTAGTTAAACAATAAACAGGACTTAAAGAGGGTAGCAACAATAATGAAGTGCACACACCATTTTAGATGAAAGTAGCAGCATTTACCCCAGGGCGAACGAAGTTCAGAAGGGTTAGGCAAGAAGGAAGAATGGAAGCAGACAACCTGGGTAGAAGCAAGGTAAGTGATGACACCCTGCGGGGACTGAGATGAATGATGAAATAGAATGTGCAAATCATTGCATGCAAGACCACTCAATAAAAGAATAATAATACATTATAAAAAATAAAAATTGTGTGAACAGTAGCTACAGATGATATAAAATATTTCAGCTGAAATGAACTTTATTTTGTGGGTCAGATACTGTTGTTGATGCGAGGTGCCACTGAGTTGGTCCCCACCCACAGCATCCCCATGAACAACAGAAGGAAACCCGGCCTGGTCCTGCATCAGCCTCACAATTTTTCTTATGTTTGAGCCCATTGTTGCAGCACAGCACACTGCTCAAATTGACATTCAGTGACAGTATTGGGACTCTTTTGCATATGAATAACTTCATTAAAAGATCTATTTCTCCTTCTGGTCAGCAAAATGGTGTTCCTGAGTAAAAGGTAACATTTTACAATTGGAAATACCTCAGAAAACGCTGCTGCTTGCTGCAAACTGTGTTAATACATAATAATGTATATAATACATACTAAGAAAACACATGAAATGTAAGAACAATAATTCTTCTTCACAATGAACCTCTATTCAGCTTTAACTCTGCACAGGGGACCACTATACATGTCCTCAGGCAGTAACCATGTTGCTATAATAGAAATACCAGTAGATCGCCTTAACAAATGGACATTGGTTTTCTGAGTGTAGGAGGCTCAAAATCCATTTTCAGGGCACCAAATCTAGAGGAATACATTTTCTCTCCATTGGCCATGATCATGAAGATAAATAGATTTGAGACAGGATATCTACAGGGATAGGAAAGAAGGACTAATAGTTACATGGAATGTAAATAGTTATATAGATGAGTACACATGAGGCAAAGTGATGAAAACATCTGAGACAAAAATTAACACCTTCAGGGGATGAGTTGCTGGCCCTAAGGGCTCAGGACCACCAACGTCTGAGGGAACATCAAGGTGAATTGACATAACATGGTCAAACGAAGATAATGTTCTAATTTGGCAAGTAGCAACTAGGGACTTAAAAGCTTGTGAGAGGCCATCTAAGCTGCAATTATTGATCTCGCTCAATCTGAAGCACTGAAAAGTGGAGAAAGTCAGAAACGTAAGGGAACAATGGACGTAAAGGCGAATGGGCCATGTGACCCTTGTCTACATGACCCCAAGATCAGAAGAACTGGATGGTGCCTGGGTACCACTACCTGCTGTTTTGAAAGGGATCACAATAGTAGCTCCTGAATAGAGTAGGAGAAAAATGTGGGAAAAAACGCAAAATCATAAAAAAGACTAGACTAACTGGTCTGAAAGAGAGTGGTGGAACCTCTCAAGCTCTGGGCCTTAGTAACCCTTCAGGTCTAGAACTGAACTGGCTTCCATGGATCAACTTTCAGCCATACAACCCATGGGTCTATAGAGTGAACAATAACACAGGGTGCTAACACACCTGAGAGCAATCATCCAGGGATGGAAAGGGCAAGATGTGCCTAGGAAGAAAAGCCAGAAGGCAAGAAGGGATAGGAAAGAAGGACTAAGAAAATGACAAACACTGGGAGGAAGGAGAAATAATGATGTTACATTTGGAGGACTGATATCAATGTCATGAATCAAAATGTGATATGATCTGTTGAATGAAAAACCAATTTGCTATGTAAGTTTCTACCCGAATTACAATAAAAAGTTTTTAAAAAAATTAAAAAGAGAATAAATCATAGAAGTTATATGGAATAGTCTAGGCTCTATCAAGTAATATGTTCCCAATCCTGTGGGTGGGCTATAGGTCAGACCAGGAACAGAATAGAGACCCAGAAATTATAGGACACCATTTAAATTCTGGTCCCAAATGAATTTTCTAGGTGTCTAAGGGCAGTTACGAAATACCCTGAGCTTTCCTTTCTCATCTGTTAAAGAATATCAAGCATCCCTACACAGAATGTGTAAGGATATTAAGAGTAACTAATGAGATTGTTTCGGTTCCAACATAACTCAAATATTCTCCCACTCATATCTGTTTCCTCTTTTACCACACACGAAAGTCCTAATATCCCATCCCATTAATGATTCAACCTAATAAGGAAATCAGCTGCCCACCTGGCAGCTAACACAGTTCTGCTTAATTACTTTTTGAACAAATTTAAATTTTTTTCAATCTTTCATAAGAATCTATTCAATTTCTATAAATGAAGTGTTAACAAGGACTTGACATCATGGAAAACCAGAGCTTTTACCTTGTGCATAGCAATAGCCTTAAACGGTCTCCCTGCCCCTGGAGTTTCTCCTCCACACGGTCCATCACAAAATGCATCTGATTCTCCCAAACTCCTGAGGCAGGTAGAAGAGGTTCTGCACACCCAGTCCCAGCCACCTTTCTAGCTTTAAGTTCTTTGATTTTTCCTTGTACCAACAGAACAAAACAATTGCCAGTCCTGTGCTGTCTTTGGTATGTTTAAATCCATTGTTACAGGTATTGCATAGGACCTTCCAGCCTACAGAAGGTCATCTCCCAGCACTGGATCAGACACTACTATATGGGAACACATAGTTTTCACTGGCTAAATATTGGAAGTAGATCACCAAGATTTCTTTCGTAGTTTATCTTAATGTGGGCCCACCCTGGGTAACTCCTGTTGGTATTTAAACACAAGTGGCATAGCTTTCGCATCAGAACAAGTCACCACAGAATGCAAGCCAGAGAGATGGGTGGTGGGTTCTCTTCATAGCTCACTTCAATTTTACTATCATTCTATCACAAATAGTTTTCTCCACTAAACCAACCCTTATAATCCGTCCTCAGCAGGACCTGACACACTTGACCACCATCTTCTTTAAGTACCTTTTCCACATGGTCTCACACACACACCATCTGCCAGTTTCCTCCTATATTTCTGGCTTATTGCTGGAACTTTTTCTTCTAACCAACTTCCAAATGTTGGATTGTCCCATAGCTTTAATCTTCTCTTTCTACCTTCTTCCATGATGTGTTCCTCCAGGCCAGCGGTTCTCAACCTGTGTGTTGTGACCCCTTTGGGGGTCAAACGGCCCTTTCACAGAGGTTGCCTGATTCATAACAGTAGCAAAATGACAGTTATGAAGTAGCAACGAAAATTATTTTATGGTTGGGAGTAACCAAAACATGAACAACTGTATTAAAGAGTCACAGCATCAAGAAGGTTGAGAACCACTGCTGTAGGCCTATACCTTTAAATACTATCTGTATACTAACCCACTGAACCCACTGCTATCAGGTCAATTCCACCTCAGCTATTCTATAGGACAGAAGGGAACTGCCCCATAGTTTCCAAGGCTATAAAGTTTTATGGAAGCGGACAGCCACATTTTTCTCCCATGGTGTGGCTGGGAAATTTGAACCTCCAACCTTCTGGTTAGCAACTGAGCACTTTAACTTATGTACCACTACAGCATTACTGTATATTATAGATAATACCTCAAATTTATAACGTCAGTTATAAGCTTGCCTTAGCCTACCAGCTATGTTTCCGCTTGGATGTTTAATTAGATATACCAAATTTAACATTTAAAACCAACCATAACTTTCTCCCCCAACCATATTCTCTCCCTCCCATTTCCTAGCTTAGTAAATGACACCAAAATATTATTTAGGCCTCAAACCTTGAAGTTGTGTTTGATTCTTCTTACTCTCAAATCTTATGTACAATCCACAACAGAATTTGGTCAACTTTACCTTCAAAATGTCTCCAATTTGACCATGTCTTACCCTCGTTCAATGTTATCACCCCAATCTAAGTTATCATGATCTCTATACTCCTGGTTTGAATGATTGCTTATACTCTTTACCTTTCCCACCATTAAAAAATTAAAAACAAACAAACAAATAAAAAAGGCATCCACAAAGCAAACCATGTTACTCATCTACACCAAACCTTTAGATGGCTACTGCACAGGGCACAGAATAAAAGCAAAGGGTGTCATCCTGGCCTATAAAACCATGTCATTGGGTTCTTCTTCAACTGCTATTTCTATTATACTCTCCCTTGTCCATTCAACACGTTACCTTTCTCAAAAGTTCTTCTAACACAGCCTCAGGGGCTCTGCCCAGCCTGGTCCTTACCCTCGTTCTTTCCCAAGACTGGGACAACATCACATCAACAGAAAGTCCTACCCTATAAATTCCCATATAAAATAGCAAGGTTCTTCATTCTCAGTTCCTTTTCCTGCTTTGTTCTTCTACATAGCACTTTTGTTACCTGATTATATAATATGTATTCATTGGTTTGTTTATTGTCTCCCTACCAGAACAGAACCTAAGCTCCATCAGGGAAGAGACTTTGTCCTGACCATTAGATCAGTTCTCAGCACATAGTAGGTCGTTTCAATATACATTCGTTAATGGACAGATTGAAGGAATAAGTATACTCTTGGGAGTCATGTTTTCCTGAAGTAGGCATTTTTCTAATTTCACAAGGCACTCATTGACTGATGTGGTAACTTATTGCCCCCTACATTACTGAGCATCCCTACACCACCTGAGCCCTCACCAGGGCTACTCTGCCCTCAAAGGCAGCCTTTGGAGCAGACCCACGTGACCCAGATGCTGGGTTCTCCAAAGACACAGATGTTGTATTTCTCTCGCAACCCTAGTGCTAAGAGTGTCTGGCACTAAGTGACTCTTCAAGATGTGTTGGTGGATTTCATATTATTCCAGATATGAGTCTTTATCCAGACTTTATTTTCTGCAGCATGGATCTTACTAACAAAGGGCTTGCCATAGCGAGCTCCAGAGACATGGGAAACCAACCCCACCCACCCCCTTGACCACTCCCAACCTCTGCAGGCTCTGCAATGCTGGGAAGGTCTGGCGAGGCAGGTGACCCATCATACCACATGCATACAGAGACATACCAGGGGCACCTGGCATGTGGTGGATGATTTGAGGAAGACTGGTGCCAAGAACAGGCTGCAGCCCAATTTATGTATGATGCCAGGTTTCACAGGACAAACTAGTCTTTGGAGCTTAAGCACTGATAAGTGAGGAGTGTGTGTATGGCAGACGAGGAAGGTGGCGACTGGCAGAGACAGAAGTAGAGAAGGGTCCTATGTATCAAGTTATGGTGACAGAAGCCAACTGTAGTCGCTTTGTAGGAAGGCTCAGTAATCCGGTTTGTATTTTAGGAGGCGGATTCTGATGATAACACAGAGGATACATTTGAGGGGAGCAGGGCGAGACAGAGGGCACCTTATGATGCGGTTTTCTCCAAAGCCCAACCAAGACGGGATATCACGAAGCACCTACAGAAGGGACAGTAGAGGGTAGCTGCTGGGGGCACTCTGGTGAAAAATCAGGCAGGGTTTTGTGATTGATTGATGTAGAGAATGGAGGTTAGAAAGAATTAAGGCTGACAAAAAGGTGTGTGTTTTAATCACTAACTGGAGAGTAGAGCTACTAATACTATTAATAGAACAGGTAGAGAGGGGAGTGAGGAAGGTTACGGCTATTATAAAGATGGCTGCTCTGCACTCATTTGCTTCTGCCTGCCCCTGCAGTCTCTCTGACCTCTGTTACATTCAAGGACTTCTCCTGGTGCTTTCAGAGTGGCTCCAAAGGGTAAGTCCTGACCTCTGACCAGTCCTGGAGAGACCTAGTGTCACGGGGTGGGAGCGAACATTGTTAAACTGTGCAAAGACCACATTCATAAGATAGAGAGCATGCTGGCACTCCCAGTGGCTGACAGAAACTTTGAAAGTGCACTGCATTTGACATCCTCCAAACAGTAGTGCTGCCAAACACAATAGCTTTCAGTGGCCCAACGTGAAGTTTTGGCAATTTCAACCTTTTCTTATCACTTGTGTTCATACCTTCTTGCAACTTGGTCTTATAGGTTGTATCTTTTAACTATTATTACTTCTGCATAAGGCAAACAGTCTAGGTACAGTTTGAAATAGTTTTGAATTTTGTTCAATTTTAGTGACTAAAACTGGATTAATTCAGTTTTCCTTTTCTATACTTACTCTACTACCATAATTAAACCCTCTAAATCCTTACTAGTCTTGTTAGAACATAGACTATAAGCAAAAATGTAGAGTAACATAAAGTTCTTTAGAAAGAAACTTTTGTCCCACAACATTTAGGGACATCATGTCATTTAAAAGAATATAACCCATTCAACCCTGCAGAGTGCTCTGCTCCACCTCCCAGTTTGTTACACGGTGCCAGGGGCTGTAACACTTCCAGAAGTCATGAAGTGGAGTAACAAGTGGTCTTGCCTAGTCTGCAGCAACAGAGTGGGAAAGAGAGTCCAAAGCAGAGAAGGAAAGGACTGTGTGGCTAGCTGCCTGCCTTCTTTGCCAGGAGAATAGAGTTGGATGGTGCCTACCACCCACAACTGAACGGTTTGATCAAAGATGCTATGGAAGAATCCTGATCAGAAGAGGACTAAATGCATAACAGAATTTCAAATTCTCATGAAATTCAGAAATGCTAACGTCATTGATGCTAGATGAACCCTTAAAACTACTGCCCTATGATCTTTATATTTTAATTTTAATCTAAAAATAACTCTCAAATACTTCTTTATTTAGAAAATCATTTTATTGGGGGCTCGTACAACTTTTACCACAATCCATACATACATCCATTGTGTGTCAAGCACATCTGTACATTTGTTGGCCTCATCTTTCTCAAAACATGTTATTTTTACTTGAGCCTTTGGTATCAGCTCCTCATTTTTTCCCCTCCCTCCTGCCAGCCCTCCCTCATGAACCTTTGATAATTTATAAATGATCATTATTTTGTCATGTCTTACACTCCCCGGTGTCTCCCTTCACCCACTTTTCTGTTGTCTGTCCCCCAGGGAGGGGGTTATATGTAGATCCTTGTGATTGGTCCCCCCTTTCTACCCAACCTTCCCTCCACCCTCCAGGTATTGCCACTCTCAGCACTGGTCCTGAAAGGATCATCTGTCCTGGATTCCGTGTGTTTCCGGTTCCTATCTGTACCAGTGTACATCCTCTGGTTTAGCCGGATTTGTAAGTTAGAACTGGGATCATGATAGTGGGGGGTAGGGGGAAGACAAAGCATTAAGAACTAGAGGAAAGTTGTATGTTTCATTATTGCTACACTGCACCCTAACTGGCTCATCACCTCCCCACAACCCTTCTGCAAGGGGATGCCCAGTTGCCTACAGATGGGCTTTGGGTCCCCACTCTGCACTCCCCCTCATTCACAACGATATGAATTTTTGTTCTTTGATGCCTCATACCTGATCCTATCAACACCTCATGATCACAGGCTGGTGTGCTTCTTCCATGTGGGCTTTGTTGCTTCTGAGCTAGATGGCCACTTATTTATCTTCAAGTCTTTAAGACCCCAGACAGTATATTTTTTGATAGGCGGGCACCATCAGCTTTCTTCACCACATTTGTTTATGCACCCATTTTGTCTTCAGCGATTGTGTTGGGAAGGTGAGCATCACAGAATGTCAGGTTATTAGAACAAAGTGTTCTTGTGTTAAGGGAGTACTTGGAGTCAAGGCCAATGTCCATCTGCAACCTTAATTCTTAACATACAGATATGAGTACATAGTTCTATTCCCCTCATTATATATATATTTACATATGTACATGCTTATGTTTAGGCCTCTATAAATGTCCTTTGCCTCCTGGTTCTTTCCTTTGTTTCCTAGAGCACATGGGAGAAACGCAAAGGGATGGAGAGGGAGGAGAGGACATCCTGGCCCACCAAGCCCCAAGGATGATGTTCTGCTTGGAGCAGACAACGCATGGGGAGGACTGTAGGGCTGGCCCCACCACAGGACACAACGTCCTTCACCGAACCATGACAATGCGGGGGTCAGCACTGAAGACACAGGGTGGGAATAGTGCATGGTCTGGCCCCATCATGTTAGGGCGAGGCAGTGAGGGCATGCAGCAGAGCAGCAGGGGGAGCAGAGTGATGAGACCCCCGGAGAATACCAAAAATAGACTTGGGAGATAGAATGTGGCACCCCATGAGACTCGACTGTAAAATACTTCTAAAGGCCAGCAAACAGACCTTGAACTATTTATAGGCTTTTCCATTTTTGTCAGTGGCTTTCTTTTTGTTATTGTTATTTTGTTTTTGCTGTTGTTATTGTTTTGTTGGTTTTGACTTCCTTTGTTGTTTTATTTGGCTTTGCCTGGTTTTTGCACTTAATGTATCTGCATGTCTATCTAGATAAGATAGGTGGGATAAATAATTCAGAGATGAAAAGAATGGGACCAATGGTTCCAGGGGGATACGGGAGAAGGGGAGGTGGGAAAAAGGATCTGGTGGGGTAGGGGTGCGGGGGACCAACCCAGGGACAAGGGAACAACAAGTGAACTAAAATCAATGGAAGAAAAGTCATAGAATGCCTAGTAGGGCTTAATCAAGGGCAATGTAACAGAAAGGAATTACTAAACCCGAATTAAGTCTGAACATGATGGTGGGACAAGAGGAAATTTCTTTATAGATATAATATATAGGGCAACTACATATAAAGGAGAAGGATAAAAGGACACTGTAATAGGAAATTTCCTCCACCAACAGAAGACTGCACACTCTTAAAGTGCACATACATGGAACATTCACCAAGATACAATATACTGTGAATCATAAAAAACTTAATTTTTAAAATAGTTGACAGCAGTATGCTTTCTGATAATATGAAAAACAAACAAGTAGCAACATAAAGGTAACAAGAGACCTCTAACCAGTAGGAAGTGGTCCCCGATAATGAAAACAGCTAACATATTTGGTCACTAATTGAAAAACTGGCAGTTTAAGCCTACCCAAAGAGACACTGGAAGAACGGTTTGGTGACCTACTTCTTAGAAAATTAGTCACTGAAAACTCTACTTTGACACCCATGGGGCCATCAGATGATAATTGGTTTTAGTTAGAACAATATGAAAAACCCAAAACACTTCTGAATGATCCAGGGATCAAAAAGGAAGTCTCAAAGGAAATAAAAAAATATTGGGCTGAATTAAAATGAAAACACAACATATCAAAATGTGTAGATCATAGTTAAGTAGTGCTTAAAAGAAATTTGTACCATTAAGTATTGTATTAGAAAAGAAGAAAGGGCTTCTTTTAATACATTTTATTTATTTTAAGAAAACCAGTTAAGCTTCTGCTTTGTTGTTGTTAAGTGTGCTATCAAGTCAGTTCCAACTCAAAACAACGCTGTGCAGGACAGGATGATACACTGCCCAGGGCCCTCTACGGTACGAAGCAGGGTGTCAAAAAAAACACAACAAATCCAAAAACCTCTAGGCAGACTGACAAAGAAAAAGGAAACAAATTATCAATATCAGAAATTAAAACATCACTACATATGTTACAGATAATATTGGAATACGAGGAACAACTCTATGTAGATAAAATGATTGCATGAAAATTAGATACCAAAACTTACCCAAGATAACCTAAGCAGTTCATAACTTGATGATATTGAATTCGCAGTTTAAAAATCTAAAAAGGGACTCCCCAGACTCCAATGGCTTCACTGGTGAACTCTACCAAACATCAGTTCTACACAAATTCTTCCAGAAAACAGAAGAGTGGGAATACTTCCCAATAATGTTTATGGAGTTAGAATTAACCTGATATAAAAAACCAGTCAAGGCAAAATAAGAAAAAATAACTGCAGGCCAATATCCACTATGAACATAGATGCAAAAATCCTTAACGTAATACATCATTTCAGCAAATTGAATTCAGATATACAGGTCTCCCACAACCAAGTGTGCAAATGCAAAGTTGGTTCAATATTTTAAAATCAAGCAATGTAATCCATCATATTGACAGTTTAGTGGAGAAAACCTACCCAATCATATAAATTACTGTAGAAATGCAGAAATGACCCAAATATGGCCATTTCTTCTTGACAGAGGTGCAAATACAATTCACGGAGAAAGGAGAATATTAGTAAATGACAGATTTGGACACGGCACAAAAAATGAGCCTCTACCTAAACCTCATACTTTATCTCAAAATTATATCAAAATGATCACCCATGTAAATAAAAAAGCATAAATATTTCAAATGCTAAAAAGAAAACATTGGAGAAAAACCTTAACATCTGGGGTTAGGCAAAGATTTCTTAGATGTGTCTAGATTTTTTTTATTGATTAAAAACATACAGTCTATAAAATACAATGATAAATTAAACCTCATCAATATTAAAAACTGACTAGTTTCCAAACATTCAACTGACTGTGGTAGCAATTCTGCTTCACATGACTGAACTATGTATGGAATGATATATGTATTAACTCCCAATTAATAAATAACTTAAAAATGTATTTAGAAAATCAAGAGGGAGGATCAGTTTAAAAA
>NW_022103924.1:3813487-3814864 GCF_000313985.2 Echinops telfairi
AAAAAATGGAGAGTTACTCGATGGTGGAAATTTTTCTGTGCCCTCTTCCATCAATCACCAGATTCTCCCCAGAGTTTGGTTGTTTCCACTGATATGCGAAGGCAATACTGACCAAAGAAACAAAGGCACAGACCAAGATGGCCACAGGTCAGGCAACAGTTGAGTCAGAGCAAAACCCTGACCACATCAATCCTTAGTACAGAGTTTAAAGTATTCATTGTTGGGGGAAACAGCAACAAAATACTCTTGCATGTTCTGTGATCACACTCCTCTAGTTGGACATTCCTGTCCATCCAGTCCATTCTGCTCACTGAGCCCAATTTTCTTTTTTAATGAGTGTTAGTATGGTATGGAGTCCCTCAGCAGTGCCAAGATAATACATTTTGCTGCTAACAGACAAGTTGGAGGTTCAAATATACCCAGAACTTGGAGATCAACTTCCGAAGATTCAGGCCTTGATACCCCATGGAGCACACAGTTCCATTAGTCCATGATGGAGTGGCCCTGAGTCTGAATCAGTGCAACAGCAGCTAGTTATTTATTATTGATAAACGATAAAGTAAATTAATTTGAATATAGAATTTGATCACTAGCACTTGGGTTCACTATGAGTTGGAATTGACTTTATAACACTGGGGTTTTAAAATGTAACCACAACAATCAACATGTACAATATTTTCCATCTCCTTGAAAAGTGCACTGGTGCGCTAGCCCAGCTAATCCTCCTACTCTCAGCCCAAGGTAATAATCACCTTCTTGCTTTGCCTACCTTCTGACATTAAATATTAGATTTATCTTGTCTCAAGTTTCATATGATAGAATTAGATGATGTGTTTCAGGTCTGGCTTCTTTCAGTCCGCATAATATTTTTGATATTCAATCATGTTGTTGAAAGCACCAATAGTTCATTCCTATTGCTAAATCAGGTCTGATTGAATGGGTCTTACCCATTCACCTAATGGTAGACATCTGGGTTGTTTTCAGTTTGGGCCTATTATGAATAAAGTGATAATAAATATTAATGTGTAAATTGTTTCATGGAAAGAGACCCACCATTAGTTTAGTTTTAATTTATCTGGAGAACTAGATGTAGATAGGTGTAGAATTATTGGGTTCTTTGGTAAGATGTTCAACTTATAAACTGCCAAAGTAATTCCAAAGTGGTTGGACCTTTTGCATTTTTACCAGCAATGTATGAGTGTCCCAGTAAGTCTTTTTCATTTTGTCAGGACTTCTTTCTAATTTTAGACATCTAAGTGTATGTGCAAGAGATTTCACTGAGGTTCAGTTTGTACTTCATTGATGAACAATGGCACTGCCCAGGCTTCCAAGTGTTTCTTGGCCATATGTAGGAGTTTATCCGCTTTTTAAAAGTGT
>NW_022103924.1:3816500-3821415 GCF_000313985.2 Echinops telfairi
ATGGAAGCATAAAGATTCAACATCTCAGAAACCCCAAAGGGGCAGTTTTACCCTGTCTTATACATTTATTATGTATCAGAATTGAACTGATGGCAGTGAGTTTGGCTTGGTTTTTATGGAAGAGAGAAGAATTTGGTAGCAGGCAGCTGTGGCCAGCTGCTTGGGGAAGCTCTGCTCAGAAGCGCTGGCATCATGGGCATGGCCTATTCTGTGAAGTGAGTCCAGTTTGAGGATGAGGAACAGTTTCTTACTTCTCTTTCCAGGGGTGTATCATGTTTCCCTTCTGAAACATGTCTCTGTCAATATGCTGGTGGGAGAATGGTTTCCACAACTGCAGTCTGGTTTGTGGTTTACACGGTGGCCTCACTTCATTAGATCACAAAATAAAGCCATGGAAAAGGCTTGATTTTTTTCCAGGTCAGAGAAGACTATACCAGGAATATTCTGATGTTTACTAGTAACTGAAGATGAAATAATAACTAGGATTAGTTAGATTTCAATATATCAAGCAGTGACTCTCATACTTCAGTTATACAAGGGGCTTCAAAATTGTGTGGGAAAAGGGAATTAAAAGACAATTGGGTTTTTTTTCACAAAACATTTTTAAGCCCTCCCTTATATAAGAATCTTTCTCACGCACATTGTTTTCTATTTGTTTTTAAAACAAGCAACTAGATAATTACAATGCAAGTTTCTTTATATCACACTTCAAAACCCTCTGGTCAAAAGTCTAAGTGCCCTCAAAGTCCACTTTACCTTTACAGTTTGTTGAATTACTCCCCACTCCCTCATCCCGGTGCGATAACCACTGGCCTGCTAAGCTCAAGGCGGTGGTTCAAACCCACCAGTCACTCCACGCTTTCTACTTCTGTAAAGCTTTACAGTCTTACTACCATGAAGCGTATAGTTGATTGTAGTTACTGTTGTATTGTTTTTCTGAATTTTGTTTTCTATGTTGTTCTATATATGAAATCCAGAAAGGGTAGAGCTATAAAGATGGTGACTATATTGGTGATTTCTTGAGGGGTAAGGCAAGGAAGGTTGGGGGAACGGTGGGGAGCTGATGACAAGAAAAAAGTACATAAATGTTCTGAAATGGATTGTGAATATGATTGTATAATTCTTATTAATATGATTGAACTATTGAATTATATGCTATGTGAAACATGCCAATAAAGCTGCTTTATTAAAGAAGTTATTTTATATCATTTTATTGGGAGCTCTTACAGATATTACAATCCATAATTCAATTAGATTAAGCATATTTGTACAATTTCTGCCACCATCATTTTTAAAAGATGTTCTTTCTTCTTGAACTCTTTAATATATGCTCCCCCTTATCCCCTCCCTTTCCTACCCTACCCCCAGGAACCCTTTATTTTTATGTTATTATTATTTTGCCATATCTTACAACATTGAGATAGTTAAGGTTTATTGTGCCAACCTGGCCAGTGAACATGTGGGATTAATTGAAGAGCAGAGAGATAAATGGCTCAGTGAGTTTTGTCTTTCTAGTTCTCAGGTCTCTTGCTTTCTGATGGTCTGACCAGGGAGCAGCTGCCTTAGCCAGTTCCCTGCTTCAGTTGGCAAGGTTAATTTCCTGAAAGACATCCCTGGGGAGAAGCCACATGGACCTACCGTGATGCAGCCCTGGGTGCTGGAGAAGCCATGTGGAGACCCCTGCCAACGCTGAGATACTTACACACTCACTGATTCGGCTTTCCTCCTGCAGTCAGCATCACTGGGTGTGTTTTATGAGATTGAGGAAGACTTTGTAGATCGGTGTTGAACTTACAGGCTAATGTTGGACTTATGGGCTTAGACAGCACTGGGTTGGGATGCTTTCTTAATGTACACTTACCCTTTATATAAATCCCTCTCTTACATAAATGAGTGTCTGTGGATTTGTTTCCCTAGTTTACCCAGACTAACACAACCATCCAATGTATCCAATCATGTACATTTCTGTTGTTTCCATTGAATGGGGTTATACATTCATCATTGCTATCAGTACCCCTCCCCTCCCACCACCACTTCCTGTACCCTCAGGGAATCATTACTCCTGTTCCTATTTCTGAAGGGTTTATCTATCTTGGATTTCATGCATTGAACAATTTTAATTATACAAATGAATATACACAGTTCTAACAAGATTAACGAGGTAAAACCAAGACCATAATAGTAGGGGAGGAAATATTAAAGAACTAGAGGATGGTTATGTGTTTCATCAGTGCTATACTGCACCCTGGATATGTGATCGCTTCCATGTGGTCCTTCTGTGAGGGACTGTCCAATTATCTTACAGGTGGGTTTTGAGTGTCCACTTTGTCTATGCTCCTTCACATCAATTTGATTGCTTGTTTCTGAGCTTCTAATACCTATTCCCCTCGACACCTCATGATCACACAGGCTTGTGGGCTTTGTTGTTTCACTGCTAGATGGCTGCTTGTTTAACTTCAAGCCTATAAGACCCCAGACATTATATCTTTTAATAGCCAGGCACTATCAGCTTTCTTCACCACATTTGCTTATGCACCCATTTTGTCTTCAAGGTGAGTATCATACATTGCCACATTATTAGAACTGTTCTTGTACTAAACTAAAGTAAGATTTAAGTAGAGGCCCAAGTCCATCTGCTTCCTTATTGTATCTATCTATCTATCTATCTGTCTGTCTATCTATCTATCTACCTATCTATCATCTATCTATCTATCTATTGACATATATAAATACACCCATCTTTAAATATTTATATGTATACATATTAATATTTATGCCTATATACATAATTTTTAACCTCGTTCTTTCCTCCTTTTCTTTTTTCTTTTCTCCTGCCCACTACCATGTTGACCCATCATTCACCTCTCAGTAATTCCTCTTAGATACATTGCAATTGATCAAACACAACCGGGAACACTACACCCATCTCATAGTTCAGATCCTTTGCTATTCCCCTGTCCCTGTCATTATTGGCTCATCATTTCCCCCCCTGCCTCCTCTTCTCCCATGCCCCCCTGGAACCATTGGCCCCATTCCTGTCTCCCTGGGATTGCTTATCCTGCCTATTTTATACAGATAGACACCAAAAGAAAAAAGAGAGAGAGAGAGCATATACATAGTTTGAATCTAACTGTTGAAAAAAAGAAGTTCTATTCTGTCTCATGAGGTTGTTATGGGTTAGAATCAGTCACATGACAATGTACTGGGTTACCATGGATTCTGAGATACCCTGACAGTGATAATAGTTTTAAAAACTGTTCTGTCACTGGCATCCTTCCAGGGAGACAATGAGCACATAATACATCTTTATTGAATTAAGGAATAAAAGTATGGGGAAAATGGATAGCCACATGCAAAAGCATAAAGATGGGCCCTACCTCATACCACAAAAATTAACTTAATATCGGTCCAAGACTTAGAAGAAAACACAGCTGGAATCTTCATGACTTGACTCAGACATTCGTTTTTTTTTTTAAAGAATATGCCAGTAAGCATAAGGAATAAAAGAAAAATAGAGCTAAATTAAAATTTATCGACATTTTGAAACTCTGTGTTTCAGAGGACACTACCAACAAGGCAGAAGGAGGTCCTCAGTGTCTGTGGGGGTCTGGGCAGACGAGAGAAACAAATTCACAGACACTCGCAGGTGCGTAAGAAAGAGGCTGATCTGCAAGAGCAATTGAATATTCAGAAAACATCCCAGCCCAGTTCAGATCGAATCCATAAGTCTGATATTATCCATATGTCTGATACCCATGTATAAAGTCCTCTTCAGACTCATGCAACATGTGCAATGGCACCGAATGCAGGAAGGTCACAGGCCAGTGGGTGGAAAATGTTGTGGGTCCAGTGATATTAGAAGCATCTCAGCACTGGTGTAGATCTCCACGTGGCTGCTCCAGCTCCAGGGCTCTGGTCCTCTCAGCATTGCTCCATATGGCTTGTCAACAGGGATGTCTCGCAGGTAGAGTGTATCTGGCCTCCAGTGAGCTATTTACCTTTGTGGCGCCCCCAAATGAGGTCATCAAACTGTGACCTGATTGACAGGCTAAACTCCACCCCTTCACAAACTGACACCAGATTATGTAATTACAACCATTCCCCATCAATGACCCCTTACCCCACCCTGTACTCCCTTTCCTCAGTTTCTGTCTCCAGTCTTCTCTAAGCCACTTTTGCCTTCTTTCTTGACTCTGGTCCCTGTGTGTTTCTCCTCCTTTTTTAAAGTCTCCCAGTCTAGGAAGTTCAAGCTACATTTTTATTTGTATAAAGTATATCATGCTTTTTCTCCCCCAACATCCCCAGGGAGTTTGTTTCAGGGTTAAAGAGCCCGGTACCACAGAGTCTCTGTTCGGCTACAGTCACCCACTTCTGTATACTTACCTAGGTCTTAAGAACAGACACACACACAAAGTAGGCCTTTGATCATGAAAACTTAGGGGTCCCATGGGAATGAGGATAAATATTTATCTCTATTTGCTTTTTTTCTGTTGGGGCCTGGTTTCTGGCTTGCTCAATGTCCTCTTTGGCGAAAGACCAGCCAGGTCAGGAAAAGATCACTCCACAGCTCCAGCCTTGAAACATGTGGGAAGGGTGTCCAAACAGTTCCCATAAAAATTGTAAAAGGGTCATCTGAGAACACTACCAATGTAAGGACATAGAAGGGAGAAGAGATACTTTCTGCCACCATGCTAAATTATAGAGGAAATTCAAATATGGCATATCGTCTTATGAATTCTTTCCCATCTCCTCAGAAGAATAAAGATAAAGGACATTCTGAGATACGCTTGAACTACCTCGGGGCTTAGTGGAGGAACAAGTAAAAGGTCTGAAGTCACACAGCCCAAGGTTTTCAAATCTCAGCTTTATTATCTATGAGCCAAGCTTATGTTCCTAATTTACTCAGTAGCAGGCA
>NW_022103924.1:3823103-3825772 GCF_000313985.2 Echinops telfairi
AGACAGCGGGTTCAAAGTGATTCTGGAAAACCTCGCCCCCTGAGAAGCTGCAGAAAGACATAGTGCCACCAGGTTCCCGTCCCGCTCTCACACTCCGACAGCTCCGAGTGCACCGACCCCACCACACATATCTTATTTTGAAGAAAAAAACCCAAATGGGCAAAAACACCCAGCAGACCAGATAAATGTCCTCGGCGGGCCGCAGTTTGAGGACCCCTGGTCTAGGTAATCCATAGGGAGTCGCTATGAGTCAGCATTGACTTGATGGCAGTGAGTTTTCCTGGCTAGACTTCCAGGAAGATGGCAAACATGCTACCCATATCCTCAACAAGAGACCGGAGAGATCAAATTATACACATTCAGATAATAATCCTGGAACCCTGAGCCTCAGATGAAAGGATAGAGAATTGAATACTGACTCGTGAAGATACACAAAAACAACACAGCCCCCCCCACACACACACACACTCCCACCCCCTACAGATGGAACAGGTGAATTGTTAGCTGGTCTGACATAATCAAATAACAAAGCCACTGCTGCGGTGTCAATTCCATCTCATAGCCACCCTACAGGACAGAGTACAACTGTCCCAGTTTTGTTTACAAAACCAGGTAGCCTCATCTTTCTCCTGTGGAGTAGCTAGAGGGTTTGAACTGTGGACCTAAAGGCTAGTAGTCCAACATTTACCCGAGAGTACCACCAGAACTCTGTGGCCTGACACAGTACAGTCATTTTGAACTTTGTCAAGCAGCATTTGATTGAGATAAGAGCTTAGTAATCAGCTACCTAAGTGTGGGGCATCACGCTTGCCCACACCAGTGATTGGTGGCCAGAAAAGTGCCATCTTTCTCTGTTTCCCACACTCTTCTGATGACTAGACACATGGCCAGTCCCCAACCTCATCCACCCAATGGCTGGTGACACTGGCCCCTGCCTTACCTAAGGTCCAAGGTACATTCTTATGAAGCAGGCGGCACCTGATGCACAGCTACATTTGGAAAAGCAGAAATTTGCCTCATCAGATAAGTACAACCAGCAACCAGGGAAGCCAATAAAGTCCTTCTACAATTGGCCATCTTGCCCACAGCTGTCCTCTAGGCCTGAAAGAGCTCCTTTCATGTACATAGATCCTGAATCCAGTTACCTACTGAACTGGCATTGTGTCCTAACCCCTAGACAACATATAGGTTTGCAGTAAATCCAATTAGAAGTGGGCATCCCATCTCCTCTCCTCTCCTGCCCATCCTGTGGTCTCCTTGGCACTCAGAGGGCACCATCTTCTCCATAGTAGGCCTGGCTGACCCCAAGCCCATTTTCCTCCTTCGTTGTTTTATTGCCCAGCTCTGGCTTTTCCCTTTCTCTGGTTACCTTTTCTCCTATTTCTCTTTTTCATTTATCCCTTTCCTTCTTGTTCTCCCTTTTAATGTTTTTTCTGAGCTTTTCCCCCCTTAATATTCTCTATTCTTTCTCATTACTGCCTTTCCCCTCCCTAGCTTTGTCTATTGCTTTTTTCCTTTATTTTCTCAATTGTACTATTTTCCTTTTCTTTTTAGTTATTACATTATTTTTCTGTCATTTACTTATCTTCTGTTACTTTTCCCCCCACTTTAACATTTTCTATATCTCTCCCTGTCCCACCTGATAGGAGACAAAATCCATGTCCCCATGGCCTTGCCACCCTGTACTTCCTGTAATCCCACCCACTGGGTGAGGACTACTACCTGCTCCTTTTTCACCTGCTCAGTGATAGGCAGTGACCAACAGCTGCCAAACTCATCTTCACCTTCACTACATAAACAACAAACAGAACTGTGGGCACAGGCAGCAGGAGACTATCAAATGTACCAGGAGACAAGTGGCAAGCACCTAAGAACACATCAACATACAATCAGCAACCATACACAATACAAGACCAACACATTATCTCAGAGGTAACAGATCATTTCAGTTCACACAAAGAAACAAGACAGAGCACCTGTGCAGTTACATAATCTCCTGTCAACTTGATGAAGGGTTGGAGTCTAGTCTGTCAATCACTTCATAGCCAATGGTGCCTCATTGTGGGCATGGCCTTCTGAGGATTCTGGGAAACCCTGTATTCCTCCCTGGAGTTGGGACACACACACAATCTCTCTCTCTGCTTCACATTCCTGATGACACACTAGATAGAGCTACACTGATGTGTCCACTGCCACTGGGTCCATAAGACTTTCCACCCACAAGTCTGTGATCTTCCTGCATTTGGCAGCATTGCATGTGTTGCATGAGTCTGAAGAGGAATTTATAGACTGGTATTGGACTTATGAGCTAAAATTGGACTTATGGGCTTAATCTGGACTGTGCTGGGATGTTTTCTTAATATACAACTCCTCTTTGATATAAAACTCTCCCTTACACAAATATGAGTGTCTATGATTTTGTTTCTCTAGTCAACCTGGACTAACAGATTATGGTACCAGGAGTGGGGTACTTGAGAAACTCATAAACATGGAGAAGTGGATGCTTTTTGACCTCTGCCTCGTGGCAATTTTTCTTCTTCGGTGAGCCAGCGGTCAGATACGGCCATGCAGTTTACTGGGTTGTTCTCTGGAAAGAATATGGGAAGTTAACCTTTTCATTATTTCCCTAAAAACATTATTCATTCAAGAAGCTAACTGATACCAAAGGC